>NC_041392.1:496619996-496795484 GCF_002162155.2 Triticum dicoccoides
GGCGCGCCTCCTATGGCCGGCCAGCCCTCCCCTCTTCTAGTCCTTTATATACTGAGGTATAAGCACCCTAGAACACACAAGTTGATCCACGTGATCTATTCCTTAGCCGTGTGCGGTGCCCCCTGCCACCATATTCCTCGATAATACTGTAGCAGAGTTTAGGCGAAGCCCTGCTGCTGTAGTGCATCAAGATCGTCACCACGCCGTCGTGCTGACGGAACTCTTCCCCGACACTTTGTTGGATCGGAGTCCGGGGATCGTCATCGAGCTGAACGTGTGCTCGAACTCGGAGGTGCCGTAGTTTCGGTACTTGATCGGTTGGATCATGAAGACGTACGACTACTTCCTCTATGTTGCGTCAACGCTTCCGCAGCCGGTCTGCGTGGGTACGTAGACAACACTCTCCCCTCTTGTTGCTATGCATCACATGATCTTGCGTGTGCGTAGGAAAATTTTGAAATTACTACGTAACCCAACAGTGGTATCAGAGCCTAGGTTATTTATGTTGATGTTATATGCACGAGTAGAACACAAGTGAGTTGTGGGCGATATAAGTCATACTGCCTACCAGCATGTCATACTTTGGTTCGGCGGCATTGTTGGACGAGACGACCCGGACCAACATTACGCGTACGCTTACGCGAGACCGGTTCCCCCGACGTGCTTTGCACATAGGTGGCTTGCGGGCGACTGTCTCTCCAACTTTAGTTGAACCAAGTGTGGCTACGCCTGGTCCTTGCGAAGGCTAAAATAGAGTCTATTTGACAAACTATCGTTGTGGTTTTGATGCGTAGGTGAGATTGGTTCTTGCTTAAGCCCGTAGCAGCCACGTAAAACTTGCAACAACAAAGTAGAGGACGTCTAACTTGTTTTTGCAGGGCATGTTGTGATGTGATATGGTCAAGGCATGATGCTGAATTTTATTGTATGAGATGATCATGTTTTGTAACCGAGTTATCGGCAACTGGCAGGAGCCATATGGTTGTCGCTTTATTGTATGCAATGCAATCACGATGTAATGCTTTACTTTATTACTAAACGGTAGTGATAGTCGTGGAAGCATAAGATTGGCGAGACGACAACGATGCTACGATGGAGATCAAGGTGTCGCGCCGGTGACAATGGTGATCATGACGGTGCTTCGGAGATGGAGATCACAGGCACAAGATGATGATGGCCATATCATATCACTTATATTGATTGCATGTGATGTTTATCTTTTATGCATCTTATCTTGCTTTGATTGATGGTAGCATTATAAGATGATCTCTCACTAAATTATCAAGAAGTGTTCTCCCTGAGTATGCACCGTTGCCAAAGTTCATCATGCCCAGACACCACGTGATGATCGGGTGTGATAAGCTCTACGTCCATCTACAATGGGTGCAAGACAGTTTTGCACACGCAGAATACTCAGGTTAAAACTTGACGAGCCTAGCATATGCAGATATGGCCTCGGGACACGGAGACCGAAAGGTCGAGCGTGAATCATATAGTAGATATGATCAACATAACGATGTTCACCATTGAAAACTACTCCATCTCACGTGATGATCGGTTATGGTTTAGTTGATTTGGATCACGTGATCACTGAGAGGATTAGAGGGATGTCTATCTAAGAGGGAGTTCTTAAGTAATTTGATTAATTGAACTTAAACTTATCATGAACTTAGTACCTGATAGTATCTTGCTTGTTTATGTTGATTGTAGATAGATGGCTCGTGCTGTTGTTCCGTTGAATTTTAATGCGTTCCTTGAGAAAGCAAAGTTGAAAGATGATGGTAGCAATTATACGGACTGGGTCCGTAACTTGAGGATTATCATCATTACTGCTCAGAAGAATTACATCCTGGAAGCACCGCTGGGTGCCAGGCCTGCTGCTGGAGCAACACCAGATGTTATGAACGTCTAGCAGAGCAAAGCTGATGACTACTCGATAGTTCAGTGTGCCATGCTTTACGGCTTAGAATCGGGACTTCAACGACGTTTTGAAACGTCATGGAGCATATGAGATGTTCCAGGAGTTGAAGTTAATATTTCAAGAAAATGCCCGGATTGAGAGATATGAAGTCTCCAATAAGTTCTGTAGCTGCAAGATGGAGGAGAACAGTTCTGTCAGTGAGCATATACTCAAAATGTCTGGGTATAATAATCACTTGATTCAATTGGGAGTTAATCTTTCGGATGATTGCGTCATTGACAGAATTCTCCAATCACTGCCACCAAGCTACAAGAGCTTCGTGATGAACTATAATATGCAAGGGATGAACAAGACTATTCCCGAGCTCTTCGCAATGCTGAAAGCTGCGGAGGTAGAAATCAAGAAGGAGCATCAAGTGTTGATGGTTAACAAAACCACTAGTTTCAAGAAAAAGGGCAAAGGGAAGAAGAAGGGGAACTTCAAGAAGAACAGCTAGCAAGTTGCTGCTCAGGAGAAGAAACCCAAGTCTGGACCTAAGCCTGAAACTGAGTGCTTCTACTTCAAGCAGATTGGTCACTGGAAGCGGAGCTGCCCCAAGTATTTGGCGGATAAGAAGGATGGCAAGGTGAACAAAGGTATATGTGATATACATGTTATTGATGTGTACCTTACTAGAGCTCGCAGTAGCACCTGGGTATTTGATACTGGTTCTGTTGCTAATATTTGCAACTCGAAACAGGGACTACGGAATAAGCGGGCACTGGCAAAGGACGAGGTGACGATGCGCGTGGGAAACGGTTCCAAAGTCGATGTGATCGCGGTCGGCACGCTACCTCTACATCTACCTTCGGGATTAATATTAGACCTAAATAATTGTTATTTGGTGCCAGCGTTGAGCATGAACATTATATCTGGATCTTGTTTAATGCGAGACGGTTATTCATTTAAATCAGATAATAATGGTTGCTCTATTTATATGAGTAATATCTTTTATGGTCATGCACCTTTGAAGAGTGGTCTATTTTTGATGAATCTCGATAGTAGTGATACACATATTCATAATGTTGAAGCCAAAAGATGCAGAGTTGATAATGAAAGTGCAACTTATTTGTGGCACTGTCGTTTAGGTCATATCGGTGTAAAGCGCATGAAGAAACTCCATACTGATGGACTTTTGGAACCACTTGATTATGAATCACTTGGTACTTGCGAACCGTGCCTCATGGGCAAGATGACTAAAACACCGTTCTCCGGTACTATGGAGAGAGCAACAGATTTGTTGGAGATCATACATACCGATGTATGTGGTCCGATGAATATTGAGGCTCGTGGCGGATATCGTTATTTTCTCACCTTCACAGATGACTTAAGCAGATATGGGTATATCTACTTAATGAAACATAAGTCTGAAACATTTGAAAAGTTCAAAGAATTTCAGAGTGAAGTTGAAAATCATCGTAACAAGAAAATAAAGTTTCTACGATCTGATCGTGGAGGAGAATATTTGAGTTACGAGTTTGGTGTACATTTGAAAAATTGTGGAATAGTTTCGCAACTCACGCCACCCGGAACACCACAGCGTAATGGTGTGTCCGAACGTCGTAATCGTACTTTACTAGATATGGTGCGATCTATGATGTCTCTTACTGATTTATCGCTATCGTTTTGGGGTTATGCTCTAGAGACGGCCGCATTCACGTAAAATAGGGCACCATCAAAATCCATTGAGACGACGCCTTATGAACTGTGGTTTGGCAAGAAACTAAAGTTGTCGTTTCTTAAAGTTTGGGGCTGCAATGCTTATGTGAAAAAGCTTCAACCTGATAAGCTCGAACCCAAATAGGAGAAATGTGTCTTCATAGGATACCCAAAGGAGACTGTTGGGTACACCTTCTATCACAGATCCGAAGGCAAGACATTCGTTGCTAAGAATGGATCCTTTCTAGAGAAGGAGTTTCTCTCGAAAGAAGTGAGTGGGAGGAAAGTAGAACTTGACAAGGTAACTGTACCTGCTCCTTTATTGGAAAGTAGTACATCACAGAAAACTGTTTCTGCGACACCTACACCAATAAGTGAGGAAGCTAATGATGATGATCATGAAACTTCAGATCAAGATACTACTGAACCTCATAGATCAACCAGAGTAAGATCCACGCTAGAGTGGTACAGTAATCCTGTTCTGGAAGTCATGCTACTAGATCATGATGAACCTACGAACTATGAAGAAGCGATGGTGAGCCCAGATTCCGCAAAGTGGCTTGAAGCCATGAAATCTGAGATGGGATCCATGTATGAGAATAAAGTATGGACTTTGGTTGACTTGCCCGATGATCAGCAAGCAATTGAGAATAAATGGATCTTCAAGAAGAAGACTGACGCTGATGGTAATGTTACTGTCGACAAAGCTCGACTTGTCGCAAAAGGTTTTCGACAAGTTCAAGGGGTTGACTACGATGAGACCTTCTCACCCGTAGCGATGCTTAAGTCTGTCCGAATCATGTTAGCAATTGCCGCATTTTATGATTATGAAATTTGGCAGATGGATGTTAAAACTGCATTCCTGAATGGATTTCTAGAAGAAGAGTTGTATATGATGCAACCAGAAGGTTTTGTCAATCCAAAGGGAGCTAACAAAGTGTGCAAGCTCTAGCGATCCATTTATGGACTGGTGCAAGCCTCTCGGAGTTGGAATAAACGTTTTGATAGTGTGATCAAAGCATTTGGTTTTATACAGACTTTCGGAGAAGCCTGTATTTACAAGAAAGTGAGTGGGAGCTCTGTAGCATTTCTAATATTATATGTGGATGACATATTACTAATTGGAAATGATATAGAATTTCTGGATAGCATAAAGGGGTACTTGAACAAGAGTTTTTCAATGAAAGACCTCGGTGAAGCTGCTTACATATTAGGCATTAAGATCTATAGAGATAGATCAAGACGCTTAATTGGACTTTCACAAACAACATACCTTGACAAAATTTTGAAGAAGTTCAAAATGGATCAAGCAAAGAAAGGATTCTTGCCTGTGTTACAAGGTGTGAAATTGAGTAAGACTCAATGCCCGACCACTGCAGAAGATAGAAAGAATATGAAAGATGTTCCCTATGCTTCAGCCATAGGATCTATCATGTATGCAATGCTGTGTACCAGACCCGATGTGTGCCTTGCTATAAGTCTAGCAGGGAGGTACCAAAGTAATCCAGGAGTGGATCACTGGACAGCGGTCAAGAACATCCTGAAATACCTGAAAAGTACTAAGGATATGCTTCTCGTATATGGAGGTGACAAAGAGCTCATCGTAAATGGTTACGTTGATGCAAGATTTGACACTGATCCGGACGATTCTAAATCGCAAACTGGATACGTGTTTACATTAAACGGTGGAGCTGTCAGTTGGTGCAGTTCTAAACAAAGCGTCGTAGCGGGATCTACATGTGAAGCGGAATACATAGCTGCTTCAGAAGTGGCAAATGAAGGAGTCAGGATGAAGGAGTTCATATCCGATCTAGGTGTCATACCTAGTGCATCGGGTCCAATGAAAATCTTTTGTGACAATACTGGTGCAATTGCCTTGGCAAAGGAATCCAGATTTCACAAGAGAACCAAGCACATCAAGAGACGCTTCAATTCCATCCGAGATCTAGTCCAGGTGGGAGACATAGAGATTTGCAAGATACATACGGATCTGAATGTTGCAGACCCGTTGACTAAGCCTCTTCCACGAGCAAAACATGATCAGCACCAAGGCTCCATGGGTGTTAGAATCATTACTGTGTAATCTAGATTATTGACTCTAGTGCAAGTGGGAGATTGAAGGAAATATGCCCTAGAGGCAATAATAAAGTTATTATTTATTTCCTTATATCATGATAAATGTTTATTATTCATGCTAGAATTGTATTAACCGGAAACATAATACATGTGTGAATACATAGACAAACAGAGTGTCACTAGTATGCCTCTACTTGACTAGCTCGTTAATCAAAGATGGTTATGTTTCCTAACCATGAACAAAGTGTTGTTATTTGATTAACGAGGTCACATCATTAGTTGAATGATCTGATTGACATGACCCATTCCATTAGCTTAGCACCCGATCGTTTAGTATGTTGCTATTGCTTTCTTCATGACTTATACATGTTCCTATAACTATGAGATTATGCAACTCCCGTTTACCGGAGGAACACTTTGGGTACTACCAAACGTCACAACGTAACTGGGTGATTACAAAGGAGTACTACAGGTGTCTCCAAAGGTACATGTTGGATTGGCGTATGTCGAGATTAGGATTTGTCACTCCGATTGTCGGAGAGGTATCTCTGGGCCCTCTCGGTAATGCACATCACTTAAGCCTTGCAAGCATTGCAACTAATGAGTTAGTTGCGGGATGATGTATTATGGAACGAGTAAAGAGACTTGCCGGTAACGAGATTGAACTAGGTATTGGATACCGACGATCGAATCTCGGGCAAGTAATATACCGATGACAAAGGGAACAACGTATGTTGTTATGCGGTCTGACCGATAAAGATCTTCGTAGAATATGTAGGAGCCAATATGGGCATCCAGGTCCCGCTATTGGTTATTGACCGGAGACGTGTCTCGGTCATGTCTACATTGTTCTCGAACCCGTAGGGTCCGCACGCTTAAGGTTACGATGGCAGTTATATTATGAGTTTATGCATTTTGATGTACCGAAGGTTGTTCGGAGTCCCGGATGTGATCACGGACATGAAGAGGAGTCCCGAAATGGTCGAGACGTAAAGATTGATATATTGGAAGCCTATGTTTGGATATCGGAAGTGTTCCGGGTGAAATCGGGATTTTACCGGAGTGCCGGGAGGTTACCGGAACCCCCCGGGAGCTATATGGGCCTTAGTGGGCTTTAGTGGAAAGGAGAAAGGGGCAGCCCAAGGTGGTTGTGCGCCTCCCCCCTTCCCCTAGTCCTATTAGGACTAGGAGAGGTGGCCGGCCCCCTCTCTCTCTCTCCCCCCTCAAGGAATCCTATTCCAACTAGGATTGGGGGGGGGGGCGGGAATCCTACTCCCAGAGGGAGTAGGACTCTCCTGGCGTGCCTCCTATGGCCGGCCAGCCCTCCCCCCTTCTAGTCCTTTATATACTGAGGTAGAAGCACCCTAGAACACACAAGTTGATCCACGTGATCTATTCCTTAGCCGTGTGCGGTGCCCCCTGCCACCATATTCCTCGATAATACTGTAGCAGAGTTTAGGCGAAGCCCTGCTGCTATAGTGCATCAAGATCGTCACCACGCCGTCGTGCTGACGGAACTCTTCCCCGACACTTTGCTGGATCGGAGTCCGGGGATCATCATCGAGCTGAACGTGTGCTCGAACTCGGAGGTGCCGTAGTTTCGGTACTTGATCGGTTGGATCGTGAAGACGTACGACTACTTCCTCTACGTTGCATCAACGCTTCCGCAGTCGGTCTGCGTGGGTACATAGACAACACTCTCCCCTCTCGTTGGTATGCATCACATGATCTTGCGTGTGCGTAGGAAAATTTTGAAATTACTACGAAACCCAACACTGCCGCAATAAGCCGAAGGACTGAGGAAGTCCCTACAGAATTCAGATGCATACTTTCTTGTGCAACAGCAAGCGCTGGAGGATTTAAGCGCCAAACAAGAGAAAATTAATAAGCTTGCTAAGCATCTTGCCAGCATTATGGGTACCCAGGATATTGTTTCTTGAGCTCTTCTGGAGTGATTTCAGTTATGGACTTGTTTTGCTACGGTGTTTATTTGCACTAGTCGCCAACTTTGACGACCAGTGTATGTGATATGCTGCTTTGTTCCCTATATTTGCACTGGTAACGAACTTTGATGCCTAGTGGGTGTAATATGTGTAATAGTCGTGATAGCCTAGCGTAAGTTGCTTGCTTATTTAGTTCCTTGTTGTCTTGTTTATTTGTTTGCTTGTAGTCAGTGCAGTTCTTTTTCTGTAGTTTGCTAGTGGCCGCAATAACCTATTTTTTAAACTAGGCCACAATAACCATGGGCTACATATTTACTGTAGTTACCATGGGCCTCCTACGCGCCGTAGAAACAATGGGCCTTCTATGAGTCGTAGAAACAATGGGCCTTCTATGGTCCGTAGCATCAATGGCCCTTCTACGTGTCGTATGATCGATAGGCCAAACATGGGCCAATAATAGACCACATTATGGGCCCTAAACGGGCTAGATTTGGAATTGTCCATTCATGGGCCGACAATAACGGGCCGTCGTTAATCGGCCGCATTGGACGACTGTCGGCGTTCTGGGAACGGGGGTCCCCAGACTTGCCTGCCTGTGGCCTACGGCGTGGCTCAAAAGGGGGCCCAGCGCGGCCCGTCTTCACCAACACAAAACCAAGACCCTCGCGAGGGGCCAAGCCTCGTGGGGCGGACGACGCGGAGCTTCCTCAGGCACGGCCTCGTCAGGCTGGCTCACGAGGAGGCGGAGAGATCAAGGCAGGGTACCTCACGAGGTGCCCGTGACGCAAGCCATGACGACCAAGGGCGCCAGGCGGGTGCCAGCCTGCGCAGTGTCCTCCTTTCCTCTTTGGTGCAAAGGGGGCAAGTGCAGCCGCGGAGTACCGAGGCATCAGGCAAAGGTTGCCATTTCGGTGCAACGAGACCAAGACCAGGAGGACTATGAGACGAAGGTCATCGTGGAGCCCAAGACGGCGTCATCACCAGAGCTTTGCGCAGGCGAAGACTGCTTTTGTTAGGATAGCTGGTACTAGTTGTCCCCCTTCAACTTAGCCCGCCATTGTTGGCTCCCTTCCCGCTCGATATTTGGAAAGAGGACCAGGGCCTCTATAAATAGGACCGGCCACCCGCAAGGAGGGGGGAAGAGAAGGATAAAAGGATCAGAGAGAGAGGGAGAGAGAGAGGGAAGGGTGACTGAACTTCTCCCAGCAGTTCATCCCCCCCAGCCAAGAACAGACCTTCGCGAGGCTGTTCTTCCTTGTATTGTTCGTCATCATCGGCCCAAGAGGCAATCCACCACGCCACACACTGGAGTAGGGTATTACAGCACATCGGTGGCCCGAACCAGTGTAAACCCTGTGTCTCTTGTGTCGTTCTTTCCATAGTTTGGATCTTTGCGAGGCGGAGGGGTGCAGGTAGGTAGGAGGCGAAATCTCCGCGCGCACCCCAGTGTTCGAACCTCAAGGGTCTACCGGAACCCGAAATCCGACATTTGGCGCGCCAGGTAGGGGTGCACCAGAGTTTTCTCTTCTGCCACCGCCACGGCCTGCCTCGCGATGAGCAGCGCGTCGCCCGCTCCGGCCGCCGGCGCCAGCACGGGGGCCAGGGGGCTCCGAGCCCTGGCCCCAGCCCTGCAACGGGTACGGTGGCCGGACAAGCTCAAGCCAACGACGCCTCCGCGCTACGGCGGCGCGACAGATCCTCTGGCCTTCTTGCTGGCGAGCGAGGAGGCCCTCCTCGAAGCAGGAGGTGACGATAGGGTCGCGGCCAGCTGGCTCCCCATGGCCCTCACCGGCGCCCCGCGCACATGGCTGCTCCACCCGCCGGCAGCCTCTGTGGCCTCTCGGGAAGAGCCCCGCAACCTCTTCCCCGCCCATCGCGCTACACCAACACCCCCGGTCGTCGCGACCCTCCTGGGCGGCTCGCAGGCGCTGCCTACAAGTCACCACGTCAAGTCGTTCATCCGCCGGGTCAGCGCTGCTTCCACGCGACAGGGGGCTCCCCTGGATCGGGCGGCGCCCGAGACCGGCCTGACCTTTAGCTCGGAGGACCACCCCTCCAACTCGGCCTGCTCGGGTGCACTCCCCATGCTGTGCACCCCCACCATCTGCCAGCTGGCCGTCACCAGAACCCTCATTGATGGCGGCGCGGGCCTCAGCATGCTCTCGGTCGAGGCCTTCAACCTCCTCTGCATACCCCTGGAATGGCTGCAACCCAGCCGGCCCTTCTCAGGCGTTGGGGGCGGATCGTCCAGCTCCTTGGGACGGATCCAGCTCCCAGTAACCTTCGGCACCTACGACAACTTCCGCGCGGAGCTGGTCGACTTTGACATCGCCCCCATCGGCCTCCCCTACAATGCCATCCTCGGCTACCCAGCGCTGGCCCAGTTGATGGCCGTGACGCACCCGGCGTACAACCTCATGAAGATGCCCGGGAGCAGCGGCATCCTCACCGTGCACGGGGACACCGGGGACGCTCTGTGGGTGCTCAAGCTCGTCTTCAAGACAGCGGCGTCGGCACATCCCGCCGACTTGGAGACCCTCGAGCCCAAGGGGGCTGCACCCGCCAAGAAGAAATAGTTGTTCACCCAAGACAAGGCAGAAACCAAGCAGATACCCGTCGATGAGGATGGGTCCACCAATGCCACTTTCACCGTAGGCTCCCACCTCAAACCCGAGCAGGAGGAGGCCCTGGTCGGGTTCCTGCGCGCCAACAAGAAGGTATTCGCTTGGGAGCCTGACCAGTTGGCAGGGATCCCCAGGAGTGTAATCGAGCATCACCTCAACGTGTGCCCCAACGTGCGCCCTGTGAAGCAGAAGGCCAGGCGGCAGTCCACAGAAAAGCAGGCCTTCATCGTCCAAGAGACCCGCAAATTAGAGGCCGCTGGGGTCATTCGCGAGGTCCGATACCCGGATTGGTTGGCCAACCCCGTCGTTGTGCCAAAGAAGGGAGGAAAGGAGCGCATGTGTGTCGACTTCACCAACCTCAACAAAGCGTGCCCACAAGATCCGTTCCTGCTCCCCCGCATCGACCAGATTGTCGATTCCACTGCGGAATGCGACCTGTTATGCTTCTTGGATGCCTTCTCTGGGTACCACCAGATCAAGATGGCGGTAGAAGACGTCAAGAAGACAGCCTTCCTAAACCTGTGTGGGGTGTACTGCTACACGTGCATGCCATTCGGGCTGCGTAATGCAGGGGCGACCTTTCAACGGCTGATGCACATCACCTTGGGCCCGCAGCTCGGGAAAAATGTTGAAGCTTACGTCGATGACATTGTGGTAAAGTCTCGGGAGACCAGGACCTTGATACAAGACCTGGAGGAAACCTTCGCGGGCCTCAATGCAGTGAACCTACGGCTCAACCCAGAGAAGTGTGTGTTCGGAGTCCCCTCGGGCAAGCTCTTGGGTTTCCTCGTGTCCCACCGAGGCATCGAGGCTAACCCGGAGAAGGTCAAGGCGGTGGAAGACATGAGCCCGCCAAAGACCCTCAGAGAAATGCAGAAGCTCACGGGGCGCGTGACCGCGCTAGGGCGCTTCATCTCCAAGTTGGGGGAGCGAGCGCTACCCTTCTTCCAGCTAATGAAGAAAAAGGGGCCCTTCGAGTGGACTGAAGAGGCCGACAAGGCGTTCCAGGATCTCAAGAGGTACCTGACCAGCCCACCGGTCATGGTGGCTCCGCGCCCTCAAGAGCCCCTGGTGCTTTACCTCGCCGCCACTCCCTACTCCACCAGCGCAGCCTTGGTGGCAGTCAGAGAGGAGCGTCGAATCAAAACCGCGGCAGCGGCCCGGGACAAGGCAGAACGGGAACGAGGAAGGCCCATAGAAACCGCCACCGCGGCTAAGGAGGATCAGCCGCCGCAGAGGGGCGCACCGGAGGCGGAAGAGGCCCCTCTCCCAGATGGCCAGTCTCAGGAGGCCTCATTGCCTCAAGAGGCGCCATGGTCTCCGAAGGGAGCCACCAGCACTGACGCACTCCACCTTGTTGAGCACCCAGTGTACTTCATCAGCACGGTGTTGCGGGATGCAAGGGCACGGTACCCCATGCCTCAGAAACTCCTCCTCGCACTACTGGTGGCCTCGTGCAAGCTGCGGCACTATTTTCAGGGTCACCCCATCAAGGTCGTCTCATCATACCCCCTGGAGAGAGTGCTCAGGAGCCCTAATTCAGCTGAAAGGGTCGCTGAGTGGAACATAGAACTGCAAGTGTTTCAGCTCGAATTCAGCACGACAAGAGTCATCAAGGGAGCAGCGTTGGCAGATTTTGTGGCGGAATGGACGGAGGCGCCAGGCCTCAAGGCCGACGAGGATCGGTCCCTATCCTCGGGAAGCGAGGCGCCAGAAGGCTGGGTCATGTACTTCGATGGGGCATTCTCCAGGCATGGCGCTGGAGCTGGGGTGGTGCTTATATCGCCCGCTCAGGACAAGCTCTATTACGCTATGCAGCTCTATTTCCAGCAAGGTGAAACGGTCTCCAACAACATAGCGGAGTATGAAGGTTTAATAGCGGGCTTGAAGGCCGCAGCTGCCCTGGGGGTGAAACGCCTCACCATCAAGGGCGATTCGCAGCTCCTTGTCAATTTCTCCAACAAGGTGTACGAGCCGAAGAATGAGCACATGGAAGCCTACCTTGCGGAGGTCCGCAGGATGGAGAAGCAGTTCTGGGGGTTGGAGTTGCAGCATGTGCCCCGTGGCACCAATCAGGAGGCCGACGACATCGCCAAACGTGCGTCCAGGCGGTTACCTCAGGAGCCTGGCGTTTTCGAGGAGCGGCTCTTCAAGCCCTCAGCCCTGCCGTCATTATCAAACACGGCTCAGCCTTGGGAGGAGCTCCCCCAGCCACCTGCCTCAGGAGCTCCGGCCTGTGGCCCGGCCTCAGGAGCACGCCTGCTCCTGACGATGGAACCTCGGGAGGGATGTTGGATCGCAGAGCTCCGGAGTTACTTAACGCAAGGGACCCTGCCAGAGAAGGAGGAGGAAGCGGAGCGAGTGGCACGCCAGGCCATGGCATACTGCATCAAAGATGGAGAGCTCTACCGGAAGCGACCAAACGATGTATCCCTGCGTTGCATCTCCAGGGAGCAAGGGAAGGAACTGCTGGAAGATATACACGGCGGAGACTGTGGACATCATTCATCATCACGGACCCTCGTCGGCAAGGTGTTCCGCAGTGGGTTTTATTGGCCCACCGCGCTCAATGACGCCGTCGAACTAGTGAAAGCTTGTGAGGCCTGCCAGTTCCACGCCAAGCAGATCCATCAGCCAGCAGGAGGCTTGCAGACTATACCCCTTTCGTGGCCATTCGCAGTCTGGGGGCTGGACATCTTGGGCCCGTTTCCTCGGGCGCCAGGGGGCTACCGCTACCTTTACGTTGTCATGGACAAGTTCACCAAGTGGGCTGAAGTAGAGGCTGTCTGCACCATTCCCGTGGGTTCCGCGGTCAAGTTCATCAAGGGCATCGTGAGCCGGTTCGGGGTGCCGAATCACATCATCACGGACAACGGTTCGCAGTTCACAGTAACCTCTTCAAAACATAATGTGCTAACCTTGGAACGTAGATATGCTATGCTTCAGTGGCGCACCCCCGAAGCAACGGCCAGGCCGAGCGGGCCAACGCGGAGGTCCTGAGAGGCCTCAAGACCAGGATGTTCAAGAAGAAGCTGGAGGCCTGCGGCAGAGGTTGGTACGATGAGCTTCAGTCCGTGTTGTGGTCCATCCGCACAACCGCGACCAGGCCGACTGGGCAGACCCCGTTCCTCCTGGTCTACGGAGCCGAAGCGGTCCTCCCTCACGAGGTCAGACGTCACTCCGCGCGGGTCCTGGCATTCGACGAGGCGCAACAGGACACCATGCGGGGGATGGACCTCATGCTGGGGGAGGAACATCGCCGAGAAGCCGCGCTACGAGCGGCGAGGTACCAACAAGCACTGCAGCGATATCACTGCTGCAACATCCGCCCCAGAACTCTCGAGGTAGGAGACCTCGTGCTCAGGCGGGTTCTCTCCAGGGAGGGGCTGCACAAGCTCTCTCCCATGTGGGAGGGCCCGTTCAAAGTTGTTCATGTTTCCAGGCCTGGCTCCGCGCGCTTGGAGACTCAGGAGGGGGAGCCAGTCCAGAACGCATGGAACATCCAGCACCTCCGGAGGTTCTACCCCTAAAAAGGCCCAGAGCCTGTGAAGAAGGCAAATGGCTGTGAAGCTATCGCGTTTTGGAAAAGGCCCAGAGCCTGTGAAGAAGGCGAATGCCTGTGAAGCTGTCGCGTTTTGGAAAAGGCCCAGAGCCTGTGAAGAAGGCGAATGCCTGTGAAGCTGTCGCGTTTTGGAAAAGGCCCAGAGCCTGTGAAGAAGGCGAATGCCTGTGAAGATATCGCATTTTGGAAAAGGCCTAGAGCCTATGAAGAAGGCGAATGCCTGTGAAGCTATCGCATTTTGGAAAAGGCCCGGAGGCTGTGAAGAAGGCCAATGCCTGTGAAGCTCGTCACCCGTGAGACTCTCACGTAATAATGAGTTGGGGATGTACACGCCCCGGAGTCTCAGGAGCGCCGGCCTCAGGCCCTGGGGCTCCCTCCCACGCCCAGTGGCAGCACTTAGCTCCGCGCTGATGAGAAGACGTCGAAGACTAGATTAGGTGCCGGATGCGGCTTTTCATTTGCTTTCCGCAGTTGGCTCGTTCCTTCTCACTCGAAGTTTTATTGAAGTTGTTGCCGTCTTTGGCTTGTGGTTCTTCAACTTTTCACTCTCCTGCCTCATTTTCTCTTGTGCAAGGCCTCTCGAGGGGGGGCGCAGCCGAGTGCCCTCGCGTGTGTTCTCATCCTAGTCATTCAAAGGGTTCGCGACCTGGGCCCGTTATAGGAGCACCCCTCCAGTCTGTGCCCCACGGGCACCGTGACACAAACACAGGTCCTGGGTCGGTCGCCCCCCACAGCCGAGGCCGGGAACTATCCACACGCAGGCACGTAGCCGGAAGGTATGATAACGGAAACAAAACGGTGATTGACAACAATAACCCAAACACGCCCCTGCGGGGCTCCACACTACTGTCTTTCTGCGCAGGGAAAAGGAAAAGAAAAGAACAAATCAGGCGCGGCTCGCCTCACACCGGCCTGCAGGAAAGGCTCGAGCTGCCTCAAGGGCTCAGGCAGACTCCCTCTTGCGCTTCACCGGGGCGCGACGGCGGGCGGACGCGCTACCACATCCCAAGCAGATACGACGGTGTGGAGGCTGACCGCGGCCACCGCTAGAGGACTCGCCGCCTGAAGAAGAACCGGAGAAGCTTGGGGAACCCTGAGCGCCGCTGGTCACACGAGCGTTGTCTTCTCCATCGTCACCGGAGCTGGGTTCCCAGCCGCAGTCGTCGTCCTCGGGGCAGCACCCTGCGCGGCGACCATCTTCCCCAAACACCCTCACGTAGAGGGTGGCATCGCCGTCAAACTTGAAGTGTAGGGTACACCGACGGCCCAGGCCACGCGTGCGGGCAAACGTCTGCCAACCGCGGGCCAGGGCCAGGCTCCCGGCTGCGGAGACCTCCCGTGAAACCCATGAGGCCCGGCTGCAGCAGCCGTCGGCTTGAAGCCAGAGGCCGCCCGGGGCGCCGACCGGGAGCTTGCCAAGGAGGAAGCGAGGAAGTGGAAGTTGGGTGCTAGTCGGCTCCGCTGACCACACGACGAACTCCGGCAGCACCTCAGCAACGCGAAAGCGCGGCATAGGGGGACGCGCAGCCGGAGCGCGCCCCCCCCGGCCACAGCAATCCGCCCGTCGCTGTGCTGAAAATCGCCTCCACGGCTGCGGGGAGCAGCCGTGGTGGCCACAGGATGTTTGCGAGGGCGCCCTCTGCCGCGCTTGGGCGGGGGAGAGGCGGGATCAACCTGGCGAGCCTTCCCTTTCTCTGCGGCCGAGAACCTCCTTGACGGGGCCATGAAGAAGAAGGAGGAGCAAGGGGAGATGAACTGGAAGGGCACGCGCCGATCCGTACTTATAGCTGGTGAGGGCCAACCGACGGCCCCCACGATCGCAGGTAATTATGACCCGCTTTGCATGCAGGGACTTGTCAAATCCGTGCAGTTGCCGAGGTGCCATGGGGAAGTGGAGACGCCCATGTCCAATCAACCGCCACGCGGCGCCTTAGGCTGCAGGCTGTTTGGGCCCGCGGCGCTTCGCTCTTGCCCTTCTGCCTCCCTGCACGGCCAAGTCCGGGCGCGCCTTGGGTCCGGGGGCTACTGTCGGCATTCTGGGAACAGGGGTCCGCAGACTTGCCTGCCTGCGGCCTGCGGCGTGGCTCAAAAGGGGGCCCAGCGCGGCCCATCTTCACCAACACAAAACCAAGACCCTCGCGAGGGGCCAAGCCTCGCGGGGCGGACGACGCGGAGCTTCCTCAGGCACGGCCTCATCAGGCTGGCTCATGAGGAGGCAGATAGACCAAGGCGGGGTACCTCACGAGGTGCCCGTGATGCAAGCCATGACAACCAAGGGCACCAGGCGGGTGCCAGCCCGCGCAGTGTCCTCCTTTCCTCTTTGGTGCAAAGGGGGCAAGCGCAGCCGCGGAGTACCGAGACATCAGGCAAAGGTTTCCATTTCGATGCAACGAGACCAAGACCAGGAGGACTACGATACGGAGGTCATCATGGATCCCAAGACAGCGTCATCACCAGAGCTTTGCGCAGGCGAAGACTACTTTTGTCAGGATAGCTGGTACTAGCTGTCCCCCTTCAAATTAGCTCGCCATTGTTGGCTCCCTTCCCGCTCGATATTTGGGAAGAGGACCAGGGCCTCTATAAATAGGACCGGCCACCCGCAAGGAGGGGGGAAGAGAAGGATAAAAGGATCAGAGAGAGAGGGAGAGAGAGAGGGAAGGGTGACTGAACTTCTCCCAGCAGTTCATCCCCCCAGCCAAGAACAGACCTTCGCAAGGCTGTTCTTCCTTGTATTGTTCGTCATCATCAGCCCAAGAGGCAATCCACCACGCCACAGACTGGACTAGGGTATTACACCACAACGGTGGCCCGAACCAGTATAAACCCTGTGTCTCTTGTGTCGTTCTTTCCATAGTTTAGATCTTTGCGAGGCGGAGGGGTGCAGGTAGGTTGGAGGCGAAATCTCCGCGCACACCCCAGTGTTCGAACCTCAAGTGTCTGCCGGAACCCGAAATCCGACAACGATGCTATGAAAACGGCCCAACAGATTAACGGGCTGCAAACGGGCCGATTGTAACCGCGGGCTGAATTTGGCCCACAAGCAGAAAAGGCCAATAACGGGCCGTAAGTAACCGAATGCTGGAAATGAGCCCAAGAATAAATGGGCCCTGAGAAGGCCAAAAGATAACATGGGTTGGAAACGGTCCAAATGAATAATGGGCCATTAATGGGTATAAAGGGGTACATTGTTCAATGTGGACCAAATTCACCATGGGCCCTTAATGGGCCAAGAGTTACAAATGGCCTCGTATGGGCCGAAAGTTACAACGGGCTGGAATCATATTGGACGGCCCAGATGAAGCTACTGGGCTTAATTCGATAGTCCGTAACCGGCCGTGAGTTAGTGGGCCATAAATGGGCTATATAGGAACATGCTTTCCGTGGGCCAGTCCGTTACCTTTTGACCAAGTCAAACGGGCTAGCCTTTTCACCGGAATGGGCCTCTGTTGGGCCGTGCCACATGTCAACGTATCATAGGCGCCTCCTGTCCAATGAATGGATGACATCTGTCCCAACAGTGAGCCCACACGTGTTTCCTCCAGCCAATGAGAATTTTACACGTGGAAAATCCTCATTGGTTTGGGCTGTTAGCGGGTTATCGGATCCAAAACTGGACCCGATAGCTTAATGGAGACCCATTACGGTGGATGCCACGTGTCGGTCACCCTTGACGAAAGCACTTCCATGACGCGTGATTTATCGTCATGGAAGTGGACACTTCCATGATGATAATTTTGGTAATGTCATGGAACACTTCTACGACAGCACATGTATGACTATCTTGATTCTGTCATAAAATCGTCATGGATGTACATGCATGACACAAAACGTGACCTACTGTGACAAACACGTATAATCACGAGTGTCTTTTTTTGTAGTGAGATGCACGAACATCACAACAGGCATGCTGACTGGATAAACATTTCAACCTAGCTATTATGAAGGAAAATTTGTATTGACAACAATTTTAGATAGCAGGAGACGCCTAGCCTGCTCTGCCTCTGCTAGCTTCTTTATGGCTTCTTCCATCTCTTCTTTGGCTTGGGCGAAGAGAGCATCTGATTGCTCTTTTCGCTTCTTCAGGAACTCGGCTACATTCTCAAGGGCTATTGCACGCTTTCTTTCAGCCTTTACAAGAGCCACAAGGACCTGAACAATTGCCGACTCCACCTAGCTTGTGTGTAATCTAGCATCATCTAGGAATTTGCACCTTGTGTCTAATCCAGCATCATTAGGGAACTGGCACATTGTGTGTAATCCAACCTCATTTTGGAAACATGATCTCAAGGTTGACCATACTTCCCTCCTCGCAGGAATTGCATCCTGACATGAAGTTACTTCTTTTTTAGATCAATACTCAGAGCAACCCAGATCCATTTAGTAGAAGCCATATAAACAACACTCGGAGAAGTGAATTCAAAAGGAAAAATATAAAAACAGACTACAAGGTGAGAACACCCACTTCCTACATCAAGCTAAAAATGAAAGCACTAGGACAATTAAGACTCTTCTTATTACACATCGAAGAACACAAGGCTAAGAGAAACAGAAAGTACAACATATACACATCGAAGAACACAAGGCTAAACGAAAGTAATTGAAAGGGTGTTACTTACCAAAGCTCGTTTTACAGGTTCGGTGCAGCTCCTCTTTAACTTGCCACGCTCCTTGAAGATGTCCCCAATATCCCATGTCTGGTCTTCATTGCTCCTCTGCATGTTCGCACTCGTGGTTTTAAAATATCAACATGGAAAGAAAAATATACCACTCCCTCCATCCCATAATATAAGAACGTTTTGACACTACACTAGTGTCAAAAACGTTCTTATATTATGGGACGGAGGGAGTAGTAGTAATCATGCACCTTGTGGGAAACATTAAAGCACTCGTCTGCCATGTTAGAGCATCTTCAACAGAAGCGCAACGCGCGGCGCTTAAAAAAAGCAATTACAGCACCAGAATAGCCAGTTTTTGTGGGCCCGGAGTGCTGAGATCAAGAAGTAGAGATAGAGAGTAGAGAGTAGAGACATAGATAGTTCTTAGCATAGATATAGCATGGATAGATAAAAAATAGATAGTTCAACTACTCCTCGTCATCCGACTCCTCCTCGGTGATGTCCTCCACCAACGTCTCAATGTAGGCGTGGAGATACCATTCGCGTCGGATTCCCAGGGCGACGCTGCTCCTAGCCTCATGTTAAATTGAGCGTCCCCTTTTCACGTACGCTTGTCCTCGCGATAGGAGGCTCGCTCTGCCCTCCTCTTCTCCCTCTCCGCCCTCCTTTGCGCGTAGAACTCGTGCTCGTTGATGATGTCCTGCGGGAAGCGTTGACGCCACAGTGCCATGGCTTCCTCGTCCATCTCGGTGATGCTGAGATAGTGCTCTCGCCTCTGGTTGTCGTGACGATCCTCGTTGGTGATAAGCTATGGCAAAGGCGCGATCTCCAGCGCCCGCTCCCGCGTTAGCACGTTGGGGAAGTTGAATGTTCTATGAGGCCACCGGAGGCGCCACGCCGATGCGCCGTACGCGTGGGTGGTGTGGCGGTGTCGAAATTGCCGAGGCCAAGGTGCATCCTGCAGAACCAGATCTTGGCGAAGAAGCTGTCAGAGGGGCGCGCACGGACGCCGCGGTATCCCCAAGTTTCCCGGCAACGCATCGGCATGGTGGCGCGGCGGCGGCGAGGCGAGAAAGAGCGGGGAGAGAGTGGTGGCAAGGATGTAGGATCGAAAGTATGTCTAGAGGGGGTGATTAGACTACTTGACCAAATAAAAATCTAGCCTTTTCCCAATTTTAAGTCTTGGCAGATTTTAGCAACTTAGCACTAGTCAAGCAATTAACCTACACATGCAAGTCTAAGAGTATAGCAGCGTAATGTAAAACATAGCACATGAAGGTAAGGGGAGGAGTTTGGAGGGAGAAAACGCAATGTAGACACGGAGATTTTTGGCATGGTTCCGATAGGTGGTGCTATCGTACATCCACGTTGGTGGAGACTTCAACCCACGAAGGGTAACGGTTGTGCGAGTCCACGGAGGGCTCCACCCATGAAGGGTCCATGAAGAAGCAACCTTGTCTATCCCACCATGGCCATCGCCCACGAAAGACTTGCCTCACTAGGGTAGGTCTTCACGAAATAGGCGATCTCCTTGCCCATACAAACTCCTTGGTTCAACTCCACAATCTTGACGGAGGCTCCCAAGTAACACCTAACCAATATAGGAGACACCACTCTCCAAAATGTAGTAGACAGTGTGTTGATGATGAACTCCTTGCTCTTGTGCTTCAAATGATAGTCTCCCCAACACTCAACTCTCTCTCTCACTGATTTGGATTTGGTGGAAAGATGATTTGAGTGGAAAGCAACTTGGAGAAGGCTAGAGATCAAGATTCATATGGTTGGAATGGAATATATTGGTCTCAACACATGAGTGATGGTTCTCTCTTAGAAAATGAATGTTGGAAGTGTAGGCATGTTCTGATGGCTCTCTCCATGAATGAAGAGTGGGTGGAGGGGTATATATAGCCTCCACACAAAATCTAACCATTACACACAAATCACCAAACTCGGTGGGACCAAATCATGAAACTCGGTCAGACCGATTTAGTTCAAAATGTGAACGTTAGGATTTTCGGTGGGACCGACATGTCAACTCGGTGGGACTGATTTCATTAGGGTTAGGGCATAACGTAATCTCGGGGAGACCGATTACACAAACTCGGTGGGACCGATTTTGGTAATAAGCTAAACAGAGAGTTGGTCAGGCAAACTCGGTGGGACCGATTCACTCATCTCGGTGAGACTGAAACATTACGAAGGGGAACAGAGAGTTTGCATTGCGAACTCGGTGGGACCGATCGCTCATCTCGGTTGGACCGAAATGTTACGAATGGAAACAAAGAGTTTGCAATCCCATCTCAGTCAGACCGAGATCCCTATCGGTGAGACCGAAGTGACTAGGGTTTGTGGCAGTGGCTATGTCAATTGAACTCGGTGGCGCCGGATAGAAAGTTTCGGTGGGGCCGAGTTTGACTTTTGGTTTGGGACATATGTGGATATGAGAAAGTAGTTGAGGGTTTTTGGAGCATATCACTAAGCATTTTGAGCAAGCAACCCATTAAGCAACATCTCATCCCCTTTTAATAGTATTGGCTTTTCCTATGGACTCAATGTGATCTTGGATCACTAAAGTAAAATGTGGAGTCTTGAGCTTTAGAGCTTGAGCCAATCTTTTGCCCTTAGCATTTTGAGGGGTCCACATTTCTAATCCATGCCATGCCAATCATTGAACTTTCCTGAAATATTTATCTTGAAATAGCATTAGCTCAATGAGCTATATGTTGTTAATAATTACCAAAACCACCTAGGGATAGTTGCACTTTCAATCTCCCCCTTTTTGGTAATTGATGACAACATATAGATCAAAGCTTCGACAAATGATCATAAGATTGAAATACATCATCGCTTTGAGAAGTATGTGAAAAGCAAGAGCTCCCCCTAAATTTGTGCATTATTTAAAATTTGCTTTTGAATGCAAATGCACAATCGATTAGGATCATGGATTACTCTTCCATGTCACATACATCTTGGTGGAGCACTCAAAATGATAGAAATTAAAAGCATGCGCTCATCACCAAGCAAGGTGAATGATCATATATGGGATATAAGAGATCATATCATCCAAGCAAGCATTAAAGTAGCATATGATCAAACACATGATCAAACAGGTATCTCACACAAACATAAAGTATCAACCAAGCACACAATAAAGTTCAACCAAAAGCAAGAGAGACAAAGAAGCAAAACACACACACTCTCTCTCTCTCTCTCGAGGCCTATGATCTATACATTTCTCCCCCTTTGGCAACAAGTTACCAAAAAGATTGAAAATGCATAGTGCTATGCGTCTCTCAGGCTCGGTCTTCGGGAGGTGGTGTAGACAGAACTCCAAGGACGAAGGCATCTGTTGATGTAGTTGGAGCTAGTGGAGTGGGTGCTGGAGGTGGTACTGAAGCTGTAGCTGCTGGTGCTAATGATGTAGCTCTAGAATCTGGTACTGGCACTGCAGCAGACCTCTGACCTCGTGGCACATGCTGAAAAGCATCCGCAGTTGCCTTTCCTCTCCTCTCTTCTGCTTCCTCTTGGAACTGCTGAACAGCTGTCTGTATCTCAGTAACCTTCAGATCAAGATCATAAAATTTTGTCTCAACAATCCTCTCCAAGCTCTCCCGATTCCGAGTCAGGGTGGCCAAGCCCTTCTCAATCCTCAAAGTAGAATGAATCAGATATGCTAGATGATCTTGCTTGCTCTTCAGGAACACCTGATATGCTTCCTCTAAACTTGGCATCCTTGCAGATTTCTCTGCCTTAACCTTAGCTCTCTTCTCTTGTGCTTGAGCTGATGAAGGTTCATTATCATTCATCACAACTGTGTTTTCTTCAAATTTAGGGTACAGAGGTAGATGCTCCTTGTCCAACAAGTAGGTGCTTGTGCTCATCTTTGAGTTGATGAGCTCCTGAATGTGTGGAGCATACCCACAAGATCTTTTCTGATCTGCTGCTGTCCTCTTGATTGTCTCCACAATCAGACTCATGACCTTGAATTTTTTAGGTACATCAAATATTTGCAGCAAGTTGATGGAATGTCCTCTAATCATCTTGTGATCTCCAGACTTGGGTAGCAAAGTATGCCTCAGGATGGTGTTGATAGTAGGCAGACCAGACAACAGATAGTGTACAGATCCAAGCTTGTGTGTCTTCAAAGATTTATCAGGGATCTCTTTGTACATGTTTTCCATAGAGTTGTCGTCCTTCTTCTTCTTGGCATACACATCCAAGTCATCCTCATGCTCTTCTGGGGCATTAATCAGCTTGGCCCATTCTTCAACTGTTGATTGGTACCTTGTACCTTCAGACATCCATACTATCCTTCCATCTGGATAGAAGTGAGCAGTGGAGTAAAATTGCATAACTAGCTCATCATTCCCTTTGGTCAACTTTTGACCCACAAACTCATCAACTCCACAAGCTTTGAAGCTGCCTTGTACACCTGGGAAGTGTTCTTCATTCTCTTTGATGTATTCCCAATCAACCCATATCATGTCACAAACAATTGGCTTCTTGTCAAGCAGAATAATCTCATAGAAGTCTTGTTGTTCCTTAGTGTGAAACCTGTAATCAACTACAGTCCTCCTCCTCACAGCATAGCGATCAGACTGTCTCCATAATCTCAGTCCTGCATCTTTCCTGATATGCATGTCCTCAGCCACAAGATGAGCATCATTGTGGTCTGGAGTCTTGGGTTTCAATTTCTTCAATACAAGGGATTCATCATCCTCTTCTTCAGATTCAGGCACTAGGGCCTTGTTCTTCTCTTGAGCTGGGATATTTCTGGTGCTTCCCTTGGGCTTAGAAGGCTTCTGAGCTTGAATTGTTGCTTTGGGAGCAGTTTTGCGCTTTGATGTGGCAGCGACTGACTTGATTGCATCTCCCGTAAGCTTTTGGGACTTTGGTGCTGGTGCAACATCCTCTTCCTCTTCTTCTGCTGGATCTTTAAATATGGATGATCTCCCAAGGACTCTGGCAGTGGTCTTCTTGACCCTCTCCTTCCTCTTCTTGTCATCTCCAGCTTCTTTGGGTTTAAGAGTGAACTCCATAGTTTCTTGAGTAGAGGCTCTGGCCTTAGACATAGGAATCCTTTTTGCTGGTGCCTTCTTGTTCAACCCTGGCTTTGTTGCAGCGGCTGTGTCATACTCTTTATTCAAGACTTTCTTCTTTGAGCTGACTTCTTCTTCTACAGCCACATAATCCTCATCCTCAGAATTTGAGGTTCTCTTCTTCCTTGACCTGGTGGCTGCCTTGGGCAAGTTACTAGGTGTGCTCCTGCTGCCCTCATCATAGCTGCTTGAGGGATCAGAACCCTCACTCAATTGCACTTGTTCTTCAGATATGTTCTGACTGTCACTCTGGTCAGACATCTTGGCAATTTCACTGACAGCAAACCCTGTGAATAGATACAGATGAGGTAGAATAGATGAGCATCAAAAAGTGCAGAGTTTTTGCAAAACAAATGGCTCAAAACTTAGTTTTAGTTCTCCACAGAAAGCATTTGGAGCTACCAATTTGTTAGACTCGGTGACACCGAAGCAATTTTGGAACCTAAACTAGTGAACTCAGTCAGACCGAGTCACAGTTCGGTGGCGCTGAGACTGCTAGGGTTTCAAAGAGAATCGATCTCGGTCACACCGATTTGCAATTTTTGGTCAGACCGAAAACGCATGTGCAATGGCCTAAGCCAAATCGGTGAGACCGATTTCTACAACTTAGTCGGTCTGAGATGAGTTCGGCGGGAACCAAACCCTAAATTTTCGAATCAAATCTAACCTAAAGGATGTTTTCTCTGGATAGAGTTTTCTCATATGTGGTAAAGATCATGGCAAGGCAATGTGCTATGAATCGGAGTAAGGAAATAGCACAAAGAGTCGAACCCAAACCCTAGTTCGGTGGGAGTTCGCTACGGTGGCAACGGGGAAGCAAATTTCCGTTGACGGTGATGGAAACCAGCAACGGGAGGTCGCTGGCAGCAAGGAGACGATCCGGAGACCCGAGGAGGCAGAGCAGGACATGCGCAGGCTGAGAGGTTTTGAAGAAATTTCCAAAATCTCACCCGTGGGTTTATATATCTCGACCCTGTCGGTGTGACCGAGTGGAACAACTCGGTGGCACTGAGATGCAGAATCGCAAGCGGTTACTGCAACTCGGTGTGACCGAAAAGTTCTAATCGGTTACACCAACGTTGAAAACCTAGATCAACTTAGTGAACTCGGTGTGACCGAACTGGATGAATCGGTCATACCGAAATGCACAAAGAGGTTTTGGAAGGTCTATGACGAATCAGGGACTCCGAGTGCTCCTCACACAGAGTGGTTCGAATCTGACTTGATCAAACTTTGTGATGTAGCATGAATAGAGTTTGAGACGAGAAAAGCATAGATAGCTAGAGGAGGTTCTTAGGCATTCTTGTCCATCCACTTGGCAAAGGAGAAAATGCCAAACAATCAAAGCAACAAGTGGATGTCCTCGAATGAGTAAAATATGCAATCAACATGCTCACACAATAAAATGGCAAATTGAAATATGTGACAAAGCATGCACAAACACTCTAGCATCTATCAAGCAATTGGCGATGACTAGGTCATCCATATATGAGTATATTGACTGAGGAGTCAAATGAGAACATTTGATCGTAGGTCATACTCATCGTTTAAGCACAAGTGGGATTACCACTTTTACATAATGCATTGTTGTGTTCACACCATTAGAGTTGCTTTAGCTCAATTGGTTAGAGTAAAGCTCCCCCTAGATGTGATATCCCCCCTAAGAGGGATGAACTAATCTTGGGTTATGTCGATGATGACTTCATGTAGGTGTTGAAGATATAGATGCTCAATGTTGATGTAGATCATTTGGAGCAATCCATTGGAGTGAGTTGCACTTTCAATACCTACATGGGTTAGTCCCACAAGGAACACAAGGATATCCATAGACATAGAGTGATGTTCACACAAGATGATGTCCATGAAAGCATTAGGTTACCGTGTCCCTTGTCTTACCAACAAGAGGGTTTGTGACTCCTAGAACTAGTGCAAGATGTGGAAGTTGTTTGCACATGTCCTTGCCAAAAGATATGAGTGAAGTATGTTGGCAGAGTAACCCTCAAGAACTTCTCTAGTTCTTCTTCTTCAGGATCCACATCATCTTTATGGGAATCCTTGGAGTTGTAGTCGTACTTGAAGTAGTAGAACTTGATGTAGTCTTGGGAACCCACTTGACCAAGACCTTGGGAGCTTCTTCAAATGTATCAATCTCCTCTTGAGGCTTGTCCTTCCCTTTTAGCTTGTGGTCTTATGGTGGAAGATCATCTTGAGCGTGTGTCCCTTGAAAAGAAGTAGGATCATACTTCTCTTGTTGAGGAACAAATTTCATCTTGGGGTATTGATCTTCTTCCCACTCAACTCCATTGGCATTGATCTTCCGTTCAAAACCAATTCCTTGATTCTTCCAGTGTCTTCCTTGCTTGCGTACAATTTCCTCAAATCGCTTACTTTAGGCAAGGCACTTGTAAACACCTTTCTCTATAATTCCCTTCAATAAGCTATTTTCTTGCTCAAGTGTAACTTGGCTAAGAGAATCATTAGTGGAATCAAGAGAACTACTAGAAGCAACAACATTGGATTTAGAATGATTATTGTTACTACTAGATGAAGAATCTTTCTTACTTTTGTTGCTAGATTTAACCTGTGGCATGTAAGTAGACAAGAGTAAACGCTTGGCAATGTAAGAAGAACTTTTCTTGCGAAGATCATCATTGATTTCTTTTAAGAACCCATGCTCTTGCTCAAGGTTGAGCTTTTCAAAGCGTAACTTTTCATGAGTCTTTAAAAGCTCTCGATGATTTTCCAAGGTAGTTTCATGAGCTAACTTAAGAGTGTTTAGCTATTTAGTTAGATGCTCAATCTCCTTCTTATCATCATCATTCGTTTTATCTTGATTAGCATGATTAATAGCAAGTTCATCATAGTTTTCATCACTATTGAAATCAACATACTCGGGGTGTGATACCTTTGGGCCTTTAGCCATGAAGCATCTTCCAATTCCTTCATTTGGTGCCTCAAATATGTCGTAGGAGTTGGTTGACACAAGTGCTAGACCGGCAACACCTTCATCTTGAGTATATTCGGAGTCGGAGTGATAACTTCTCTCGGAGTTATTATCAGAGTCGGGGCCGGATACCCATTCACCAACATGAGCTTGATGTCTTTGTTTTGTGTAGCTCCTTGATGATTTGTCCTTCCTTCCCGAATCCTTGCTTCTCCGTCATGTTCTTCATTCATAACGGTCATCTCTACTCCTTCTCTCTCTTGGTGGTGATTCTTCTCTTCTACTTCTCCTTTTGGGTGATTCTTCTCTTCTTTTGTAGGGAGCTATACACTCATTGGAGTAGTGTCCGGGTCTTCCACAATTGTAGCAATTTCGTTCACGACTCAAAGATCTTTTGTCATTGTTGGACCTTGACTGGGAACTTCTTTCCTTGCTTCTACTCTTGTAGAACTTGTTGAAGTTATTCATCATTAGGCTCAATTCTTCATTGAAGGCTTGTTTCTCACTTGATGATGTGGGAGCATCACATGAGGCTTTGTAAGCACCACTTGACTTGTTGTGAAGCTCTTCCTTATCCTTGAGTGACATCTCATGAGCAACAATTCTTCCAATGACATTCGTAGGCTTGAGATCTTTGTAATTGGGCATCATTTGGATCAATGTGCACACGGTATCATATTTTCCATCCACGGCTCTTAGGATCTTCCTGATGATGAATCCATCGGTCATCTCTTCACTTCGTAAGCCGGCAATCTCATTTGTGATGAGAGCAAGCCTAGAGTATATTTCAGCGACACCTTCACCATCCTTCATTTTGAACTTGTCAAGTTGACTTTGAAGCACATCCAATTTGGATTCCTTGATGGAGTCGGTACCCTCGTGCATATCAATCAAAGTAACCCAAATTTCCTTTGCATTCTCAATACGACTAATTTTGTTGAATTCTTCGGGGCACAATCCGTTGAAGAGGATATCGCAAGCTTGAGCATTGTATTGCAGCATCTTCAACTCTTCCACGGTAGCTTCACGGTTTGGTTCTTTCCCATCAAAGAATTCACCTTGCAAGCCAATACACACAATAGCCCAAACGGCGGGGTTATGTCCAAGAATATGCATTTTCATCTTATGCTTCCAACTAGCAAAATTAGTACCATCAAAGTAAGGACATCTACGGTGGTAATTTCCCTCGCTAGACGCCATACTCTCCTAGGTTGTGAAACCAAGGCTATGATCACCAAAGCTGTGGAAATCAAGGCAAATGGAGACCAAATCTCTGATACCATTTGTAGGATCGAAAGTATGTCTAGAGGGGGGTGATTAGACTACTTGACCAAATAAAAATCTAGCCTTCTCCCAATTTTAAGTCTTGGCAGATTTTAGCAACATAGCACTAGTCAAGCAATTAACCTACACATGCAAGTCTAAGAGTATAGCAGCGGAATGTAAAACATAGCACATGAAGGTAAGGGGAGGAGTTTGGAGGGAGCAAACGCAATTTAGACACGGAGATTTTTGGCATGGTTCCGATAGGTGGTGCTATCGTACATCCATGTTGGTGGAGACTTCAACCCAAGAAAGGTAACGGTTGCGCGAGTCCACGGAGGGCTCCACCCATGAAGGGTCCACGAAGAAGCAACCTTGTCTATCCCACCATGGCCATCGCCCACGAAGGACTTGCCTCACTAGGGTAGATCTTCACGAAATAGGCGATCTCCTTGCCCGTACAAACTCCTTGGTTCAACTCCACAATCTTGTCGGAGGCTCCCAAGTAATACCTAACCAATCTAGGAGACACCACTCTCCAAAATGTAATAGACAGTGTGTTGATGATGAACTGCTTGCTCTTGTGCTTCAAATGATAGTCTCCCCAACACTCAACTCTCTCTCACTGATTTGGATTTGGTGGAAAGATGATTTGAGTGGAAAGCAACTTGGAGAAGGCTAGAGATCAAGATTCATATGGTTGGAATGGAATATATTGGTCTCGACACATGAGTAGGTGGTTCTCTCTCAGAAAATGAATGTTGGAAGTGTAGGCATGTTCTGATGGCTCTTTCCATGAATGAAGAGTGGATGGACGGGTATATATAGCCTCCACACAAAATTTAACCATTACACACAAATCACCAAACTCGGTGGGACCGAATCATGAAACTCGGTCAGACCAATTTAGTTCAAAATGTGAACGTTAGGATTTTCGGTGGGACCGACATGTCAACTCAGTGGGACCGATTTCATTAGGGTTAGGGCATAATGTAATCTCGATGAGACAGATTATTTCGTAATAATCTAAACAGAGTGTTGGTCAGGCAAACTCGGTGGGACCGATTTGCTCATCTCGGTGAGACTGAAACGTTACGAAGGGGAAACAGAGAGTTTGCATTGCGAACTCGATAGGACCGATCGCTCATCTCGGTTGGACCGAAACGTTATGAAGGGAAACCGAGAGTTTGCAATCCCATCTCGGTGAGACTGAGATCCCTATCAGTGAGACCGAAGTGACTAGGGTTTGTGGCAGTGGCTATGTCAAATGAACTCAGTAGCGCCGGATAGTAAGTTTCGGTGGGGCCAGTTTGACTTTTGGTTTGGGACATATGTGGATATGAGAAAGTAGTTGAGGGTTTTTGGAGCATATCACTAAGCATTTTGAGCAAGCAACACCTCATCCCCTTTTAATAGTATTGGCTTTTCCTATGGACTCAATGTGATCTTCGATCACTAAAGTAAAATGTGGAGTCTTGAGCTTTAGAGCTTGAGCCAATCTTTTGTCCTTAGCATTTTGAGGGGTCCACATTTCTAATCCATGCCTTGTGAATCATTGAGCTTTCCTGAAATATTTATCTTGAAATAGCATTAGCTCAATGAGCTATATGTTGTTAATAATTACCAAAACCACCCAGGGATAGTTGCACTTTCAAAGGCACGAAGCGGTGGGAGGGCATTGGATTTTATAAAGCACGCCGGACATCACGCGCCAAAACTAGCGCGCGCCCAGCCACTTTTTCCCGTGCGCATGATCCTTTCTCGACGTCGCTCCTATCTCTACTCTCTTCTCTACTATTATATTTATTTTATATTTAATATTTATCTCTACTTCTCTACTTTTCTTTAAAAAAACAGAGTTGGTGATGATGGTGTGCCTGCCATCCTGCGATATAGGGCGTTCGATTTATATTCGACGGATAGGAAGGAAACTATGGCAATTTTGTAGAAAGATACCCACACCCCTCTCCAGATTTGCAAATAAGGCCTTCCCCTGTTCATACTTTTCTCCCACAAAATAAACTACTCATACAAATGCATCCTGATGTTCCATGCAACGCATGGGCATCTTGCTAGTTCTAAAAAAGTTTCCATCGTTTGCCACACTACTGGTTGCAGATGAAGAACCTACCCAAGCTCAGCGCGATACAGGAGCGACACACAATTACAAGCTGATATTCTGTTGGACAATGGAGGCTATAACTAATTACTTTTACGGGAACAATAGCAACCAGGAAATTTGAAGGGTAGGTATGAACAAAATTGGAACTGCACATGTACTGCTAAGTGATTCAATACACACATTACCAATCAAGGAGGAGAATGATGGTCGGGGCGTCCTCTGTGCATCATGGTCGGCAACGGGAGTCAGTTCATTGTCCACGACGGTGGTGCTTCTGCGCTTGGCGTCGGCTTCCGGGAAGCAGATCCGAGACCGAGGAAGATGGTGCAGGGGAAGAGGCTCCGTGTACGACGACAACGGTAGAACGGCTCCAGTGTGGCGTACGAGGTCATCGATGAGGCAGATGCACTGCGGTGAACGAGTGCGCCGATGTAGAAGGGGAGGATCACAAAGGTTGTGGTGCCATGGAGAAGTCTATTTTGCGGTGGGGATAGAAAATGGGGAGTATTCAGGTGTACTACTCTAGGTGCCGGGGTGGGGTTGGCTGGGTAGGGTGAACCCGAAGTTATGAAAACAGCCCCTACCAAGCGTCATCCGTAGGCCTGTTCCGAAGGCTATGATGGTAACTTCGCACTGCTCGAATCAAGGTCGTGGGAGATTTTCCCACCGACCTCAAAATTTTGTGACACTGAACTCCCCGTGTGGCGTGTTGGGTGATTGGGCTAAGCAACTAGCGAGTAGTACTAGTAGTTAGTAGTACTAGTAACTACTAGTACTCCCTCCTTTTTTATTAACTCTGCATATTAGGTTTGATAGAAGTCAAACTTCCTAAAGTTTGACCAAGTTTATAGAAAAATATAAACATTTACCATAACAAATATGTAAGATGTGAAAGTACATTCAATAATGAATCTAATGGTATTTATTTATTATTGTATATGTTAATATTTTTTGTTATAAACTTTCTGAGAGTTTACAAAACTTGACTTTGACCAATGCTAATACGCGGACTTAAATAAAAACAGAGGGAGTACACATTTGTTTTCTTAGTTTGTATTAATCATTTGTTGTAATTGTGAAATAAATATATTAGTCTACTGACTTCGAATGTAATGGTCTATACAATTCAATAGTTACAATCATTGTTGAACTCCAAGATGTATACGAGGTCTATAGTACTTCACAATATGCTCAAACTCACATAATCCCAGGTAAATGAGAATCTAAATGCATTTCCTAGTTATTACTTTGTAGGATGCAACAAAACCAACCATAACTCTACAGTATCCATTATAAAAGCAATTTGAGCACATCCCAATGTGTGAATGAAACATCTAGAGAGAGCTTGCAAAGATGGAGAAGATAGGGCGGGAAAGATTGTATGTATGTGGACGAGAGAGTAGGAGACAAACCTAACGAGAGAGAGAGAGGAAGAAGTTAGATCTTTGAGAAAGATGGAGACATGTAATATACGTGAGATGTGTGTGCATCCGGATTCTGTACACGTGGAAGGAGAAGAGACAACATGTTTGATGAGAGAGCTGGAAAAACATGGACGAGAGGGGAAGGATCTCGTGGGTTGAGGGATTGATAATTTTGTGCGGGAGAGAGAGGGATTGGTAATTTTGTGCAGGAGAGAGGGGGGAGGAGTCAGCCGTCGTCACATCATCCTACTTCCAAATGGCCCCGCATTCTCTAGTGCAGTGTGGTTGCCGTCTTCGATCTCCTCGATGCCCTCTTTGAAGATTGAGGTGTTGTGCATGCTAGGGTGCAGAGAAGCACAAGCGAGAGTGGTCACCATATAACCTTGGATGGGGATGAATTGTGTGCTCGGGGGAGGGGGGTGTGTGTGCAGTGTGGGTGTGGGTGTGTGTGCAGTGTGGGTGTGGGTGTGTGTGTGTGTGTGTGTCAGATATTGAGAGAAATCAAACCTATGGAGAGAAATGTGTGTGTATGTGATGGAAAGCTACATGCTAAATAGGTTTTTCACGAAGAGATTATGCGTGCGAGACAGAGAGCGATGTGCGGGCCTTGAGGTGGGCAGGGGCCGGGTGAGGGTGTCAAAATGTGTGCGTTGATGCATGTGTTACATGCGATCATGCGAGGGACGGACGAATCGAGAGGGATGGTTGTTGTTTTACAGATGCTCCTCTCTCTCTCTCTCACACACACACACACAAGTACAAATAGAAGACCATTCTCTCATGTATACACAACATATTGGCATTTGTCTATGTCTCACTCATGCATGATCATTTGCACATTCATACCTCTCTATGTCTCTATCACACGCACACCGTCTCCACATTGCCCTTCCGCCACAACACACATATGGACACATACACACGTTTTCTCTCAATCACACACACAAAATTAGTATTTAAAAAAACTAGGGCACGCCTAAAACGTCCAAATCCAAATAAACACGAACTGGAGCTAAATTCAAATATATGGAAATATTGTAGCGTTAAGAACTTTTCCAGGAAAAAAAGTTGAGTAATATTCGGGGATTGTTTTCACACACACACAAAAAGTTTCGGTGGATGTCCTTCGAGCGCGACACGGTGACGCACCGTTCGATCAACCGCGCGGCCGCAGTTCACGCGCTTGCACAGGATTCCGTATCATGGCTGTGGTAACTAATATAAGTGTTGACTCAGTCTAATGCTTACGTGTACTAGTACTGTTTTCTTTTAAGTTTGACCAACCCTATATGAAACTAAACTAAGCTCCCATACACGCACTCATCAATATGTCGCCGCCGCCGTTGCACATGCCGAAGCCTACCTGCTCCGGCCAACCATCTCTCGCCCATCACCATCATGTCGTCGCCATCCCTGTGCCATGAAGCCGAAGGCTCGCCCGCTCACGTCATCTGTAGTCCCTCCTTGCGATGTCGCCGCGCTGCCAAGCACGCGAGCAGCTAGTGGAGCCGCGTCTATGCACGCAGCGTACGAAGAGGAGGACGAGCATGTGCTCCAGCACGTCGGTGAGGAGGAACTAGCGCGTCATTGTCGTATCCGCCCACGCGGAGGAGGCATGCATTGTGGCTGTCACAGCGGAAGCCGGTCGCACCCGCGTCGAGCCCGCAAACCGGGTGCGGACGTGGAATCTACCTTCGAGACCTTGAATGCCTTGTGGATCCTGCAATCTGAAGGAGCAATTTGGGTCAGTGGACTCTTGTGAGTCGTTGGATGCAACATGGATGGCTAGAAGGGCTTCTTCAACCTTCGAAATTGATGCACTGTTCATCTTCTCAGCCTACCACACGCCTAACCGTCTGTCGCCGCCGCCCCGCCCTCCCCTGAACTGCCTGCCACCGCCATGCTGCCCCCACCCCCGCCATCCGTTTTACCCTGGGCACGATCCATTTTTTCCGGCGAACTGCATTCCACACCCAATAGTCATAAGATAGATCATGGGCACCCTGTCACCCTAATATAGATACTAGGGTAGCTTCTCTGTCATCTTCTTCCTTCGCTTCGTTGAACTTCTTTCACAAATCGACTGACCCAAATTATACTACTAGTACGAACGTACTATTAAGTACAGTAGGAACACGAAGATACGAGCAGTAGTACCAACTGCAAGAAGAACAGTAGTAAGACATAGTACTAGTACTACTGTACATACTAAAGAGTTCAAATAACAAGAAAGAACATAAAGTTCAAATAACGAGAAAGAACATAAACTTCAAATAAAGAGAAAGAACATAAACATAGTTTTGCTGGGGGCTCAGCACAACACACCCCTGAAATAAAACTAAGCAACTAGTCCGCTTGACACTACAGTAGAACCAGCATGAGCGACGGCACTGCCACCTTACTCAGAGTCCGAGTCCATGTCCTCAACTTTGTCCTCGTCCCTCTTCCTCTTCCTCTTCTTCTTCGTCGACGCTTCTTTGCTTGAACCGGACACTGGGCTCTGCTTCTTCATCCAACCCTTGTAGATATTTAAATAAAGGTAGGCATCCATTGTTGTGTACAGGATGTGATCTTCATCTATTGTCTTTGACTCCCATGCATGATGAAACTCGTGGTGAGGTTTCTTCAGTTTAGCGTATGAAGGATCAATCATGGCTACTGCCAGGGTCAGCAGTGAAGGTTGAGAGGAGGACACCAGGATTGCCTTCTGGAGATCGAAGGGCTGGCCTAAAACGAGGCCTATTCAACCCAGGACATCCCTGTCGTTCCTAAAGTCTACAGTAACGAATTTCACTCTTTCATCCTTGAGGAAGTTCTTAAAATCCTGGCACTCAACATTGGCATGGCATATGTGGTAGACCAAGCACACGTTATGTACGCAAACCTGGATCATGACGGGCTTCTTCTTCTCTGCCTCCTTTAGAATCTTCTCGCTTTCCAGGACTATGGTGTACTCAACATCTCACCCAGCGAACCACTCATCCTTTGAACTCTTGAACATGCGTAGGAAGCGAGCAAGGCATGCTTTCACCGCCGCGGATCCACGGGTGTAGATGATGATGAACTCAACGCCGGTGATGGCTCTAACCTGGTACTCAGCAACGACCATGGAGATTTGGGAGGCCATGGATTTTGGAGGAGGGTTAGGAGAAGTTGAACTGGTGTAATGTGAAAGGACGGGATGACCGGGAGCCAACTATTGTAAGGTAGAAGACGGGGACGAGTAGGGCGTGCAAACGTCGTGGGGTTGTTGGCTTGCCCTGTGGATAAACGGCTGCAAGCCCCCAAAGAGTTCTCGAGTACTATGCGGGACCCACTAGATGTCATGTCTACTAGACCCATATCGTAGGCCTGATGGTATATCTTCTGCCTGTTCGCACGCCATGCCGGCACGTGGATGTAACTTCACTTAATTCCGTCGACCGTCGCGCCTCCCACGACATTCGCCTCCCTCGCGTGGTCGCGCCCTTTGAGACTTCGACCGGCTATAAATGAGCAATTTTTTTGCCTACTCCGCATGCATGATACTCCCTCTGGTCCTTTTTACTTTCGTCAACCATCTGCAAAGTTTTTGACCAAATTTATACTAAAAATATCAATATCTACAATGATGATTATAATGAGTATAAAAACTATGTTTTATAATGAGTATAAAACTATTGATTTGACATTGTGAATGTTGATGTACATTTTCCTATAAGTTTGGTCAAAGTAGAGGTACATTGACTTTAGACAAAACTTAAATGCACAATGCGGACTAGTTCCTCCGTCCAGGTGCATGCCATGTCCTAACTAGTCATCACAACAAGGTTAGTTATTAGAGAACTACTACCTCCCTTCTAGTTTAAAGGGCTCGATTCAAAATTTTCACCTACTCTTACCAAGATAGAGGCGGTGGAATAGTTTTTGTAGTGTTTTCTAGAGTCTGGACTCCATCTTCAGGAACCTTCGTCGCCGCCGGCAAGAATGCAAGGGGATGAACCAGAAAGGAAATGAGGCTGGAATGAGTAGTTCCGTATTTATACAGTGGTAGAGGTGGGTAAATATCTGCTATACCACTAGTGGAAAGGCCATGTCTATGCACACACATCTCAGCCGTTGGTTCCAAGTAGATCGAACGGCTCACGTTGTCCAGAGGCAGACATACCATCACCACCAACTGAGATTTTTATAGGAGTGGTCATGCATGCATGTGGTGTAATTAATGCATCGGTTTACACAATTTTTGAGAAAAATGAGAGTACTAATTAAGTACTTTTGCAAACTACGGAATTAATTCCACCATTCATCATCTACCTTGGTTGAACAGATTTTCAAATTAAGCCCTATAAACCGGAAAGGAGGGAGTACCACATTACCACCACTATGGCCAGCCTTAATCATCGCATGCAATAATTTAGTGCACCTTGAAATCTAAACGCCTGCTTGACTCTCCTTCTCCCTCCGACGGTCCCACCACTCCACCCCGTGTGGAAAAAATCTGCATGCATGACTCTCCTCCCCCGCGCTTGTCCAATCCGTTGTGACCAGCAATATTTCCACCCCTTCCCTCACCCATAATTTACTCCAACAAATATGCCCACGTAGTTGTTATGTTAATCATGCAACATATCTTATGGGACGCTGCTTCAATTACTTAACTGCATGTGCATTGGGTCATTGACATGTGGGCCCAATAGGTATCTGGCCCACATGTCAGTGACGCAACTGGATCTACAGTTAAGTCAGTGAAGCTCAGTCCATATCTTACGTAGGTGTGCCATTGCTCGCTGTAAATACTGCGGCTCCCACGACATTCGAAAGAACACTCATGTTCATCGCTATCTCCTCCCCCTCCCTCTCACGTCGACCACCATGGCATCACCCCTCCCAAGCCCTAGGCGCCCCTCGCTGCACCGCATGGATGGTCACGCGTCGTCGTTTCGTTCCTTGCCGCCACTAGTCGGGGAGGATGCGTCGGCGTTCCGCTCCTCGCCACGATGCGTCGAGGATGATGCGTCGGCGTTCCCAATCTCGCCAGCACGCGCGTCGGAGGACGCATCAGTTCCCTGCTACGAGGAGAACACCGCGTCACCCGCCGAGCCCCCCCCAGCCTTGAGGAGCTTTGGAAACAAATGGATGTCGCCTTGTGGGAGGCTTTGCCTCTGACAGAGCGCACCAAAATAGAGGCGGAGAAGAAGGCCGAGGAAGAGAAGCGCGCCACGGGGCAAGCTGCCTGGCAGGCCTATGTCGCATCCGAGAGAGTTAGGCAATTGGCTCTTTGGCATAAGGCTCATGCGAGGGCCGTGAGGGTGGCGGAGGACGCATGTGCCAAAGCCCTGAGTGCAGTCGGGCCCAAGCGCCTCATCTACGCTTGGCGGTACATGGATCAGGTGCACGCTTCCAACGAGGAGGAGTACCTGTTGGCACCGTATCACCACACCGGTGAGATCGCGCTCGCCCGCCGGCAAGCCGCCAATCAGCACCTAGCGAGTTGTCAGTCTGAGGAAGAGGCATTGTGTCGGCGCACTGGGAAACGACCACGCACCAGGGTACTCGTGGCGCGCCACAAGCGCTCCTGCGAGCGTCCTGGCTTTTATTAGGAATATAATTTAGTTTCATAAGGCGATCTCATTAGTTTTGTGACGCAAGTGATAAATCCCGAACGTTCGGGAATTTTTAGCGTCCTTAATTAAGTATGTAAAAGGAAAAGTTTGGAAACTTTGTGTATCCATACGCATTTTGTAAGTACGTGCATATAGCACAAACTTTAGTATATACTATCGCACTACACGTCCCTCTATATATATGCTTGCAGACTGTGCTACTCCCTTCGTCCAGGTGAATAAGTCATCTTTGGTTGTGCACCATGACCAAGAAGGAGGGAATACTTATACACCTAGATGAAGGGAGTACTACTATTACTTATGTACGTGCAAATGCACGTTTTAACATTACGGTGCGGTTTTTGTAAAAGTAGAAAAACAACACTAGTCAAGCTTGTGAAACGATTCAATGCAAAACAAATGCAAAAATGCTCATTTGATTGTTTACTTTTACCTTCCTTCTTTGTGGTTATTTCTCTATCATACTTCGTACGGAGTATCTCACTGGTCGGGAAGGCATGCGAATTCCCAAACCACTTCCTACACCCTGTATCGAATTTTTTGCCTAACAAGTTGTGTTGTGTTGGAATTCCAACTTGAGTAATACTACTAGGAGTACCAGGGGCCAGTTCTTTTAGGCTTCTAGATTAGTAATCCCATAACCACTACGTCCGTCCTGGTTTATTGGTCCCCATTGTAATCTGTGTCAAATTTTGACCATAAATTTAACTAATGAAATGTTTGTGCATGTCACATGCACTAACATTTTATCAGTTAAATCTTTGGTCAAAATTTAGCACAAATTACAATGGTGACGAATAAATCAGGACGGAGGTACTAGTAATAGTATATAAGCCCAAATAAATGAGTGAGGCGCCTTAATGTTACTCTCCACTGTGACTAGTCTTACGGGAAAAGTTGGGGAAGAGACGGCTTATTTTTTAAGCTGCCAAAAGAACTGGCCCTAGGAGTAGCAGCTAGGGATACTAGGAGTAGTAGCTAGGGATCGAGTGTGCGAGATAAACCAAAGAAAGTAAATGCAGAGAGATAAAATGCAAAAGACGGAGGGATGTGATGGTTGCTTGTCCGTTTATTTTACCAGGCCACTTATTACTGGGAGTGGTTGGGTTTTGTGATATGAAGGCTTTACTGTCGCGCCACGAGCGGGGTGAGACTCCTATGCAGGGCCGCCCTCTACACTAGTACTACATCGGTCATGGTTTATTAGTCCCCCATTGAATTTGACTGAAGATTTAACTGACAAAATGTTAGTGCATGTCAACAAAAAATATATCGTTGGATTCGTATTTGAACATAGTTTTCAATGATATAATTTTAGGTGACATGCATGAGCATTTATCGTACTATATATCTGTTACTTAAATTTTTGGCCGTACTAATCTATAGTAAGGTGCCCGTGCGTTGCACGGAATAGTGAAATGCATTGATCGGGGAGTTGTTTATTTTGATAAAGGATGTTGGGGTCATCTCATGTGTAACGGGTATCGATAGGTTTCTTCGGATATTATATCATCTCTAGAGCTCACAAACATCCAGGTGAAATAGATAAAAAGGTATCTTTTGCAAACAAAAAAGTTCAACTGTTCAACCTGCATCCAAAACTTGTGAAGAAATAACACTTCTTGTGCTTTGCAAGAAATGATCTTTAAGAATTAGTTTTTGAGTATCGATTGTTATACATGTTGGCTACATATGACATGGCACTTTCTTATAGTCAACAGTTGGCTGTACTATTAAGTATTAACCATGCTCTTATACACCTAGACGGAGGGATTAAATCAGGATGATTTGGAAGGGGGCAGAGGAGATGTAAGAAATGGTTCATCATAAGTCTTTCACCAATACTTTAGTAAAAATTCAGTTAATCTCATAAATGGCAAGCAAGAACTCTAATGGAGCAAAAGCATAAATGGAAGATTCTAGACTAAACCATAAATGGATAAACTTTTATTCAAGCGCAATACTCTAATAGAGCAAGATCATGCATGGAATGTTCTATACTATATAAATAAGAAGTCTCCACATGCTTAGACAACGGATTACATTGAGCGAAGACTAATGATCATCATTTAACTTGGTAATGCATATGTCCAGGTGAACCTCCTTGGAGTCCCCGTGCACCATGTCGGGGGGAGGGGGGAATCATACCGTGTGTCTTCCATGTCCACATCGGCAGGAAGGTCCCAGCTCGGCACAGTCCTAGTCAACGTCATGGAGCGCGTGTGGCCCATGTACCTCTGAGATGCAATAATAGTGAGCACTCACCCACACATCGGCCTCGTGTCAGTGTCAGTGTCAGCGGCGTAGCCCCTGACGCACACTACAAAGACAGGGTGGCGGTCTGCGTGGGCCTCGCTGGTGCCCACGATCAAGAGGAAGACGCCGCCGTCCTCCTCCGAGACTAGCAGGCGGCGGTGATCCTCCAGCGACTCCGGCATGGCGAACTGGTAGCACGTCTCGTACTTGATGTTTGCTACCTCTTGAGCATGCGTTGGTTTTCCCTTGAAGAGGAAAGCGTGATGCAGCAAAGTAGCGTAAGTATTTCCCTCAGTTTTGAGAACCAAGGTATCAATCCAGTAGGAGACAACGCATAAATCACCTAGTACCTGCACAAACAATCAATAACCTTGCAACCAACGCGATAAAGGGGTTGTCAGTCCCTTCATGGTCACTCACAAAAGTGAGATATGATAAAGATAGTAAAGTAAATATTTTTGGTATTTTTGTTGTATAGATTGTAAAGTAAAGATTGCAAAATAGTAAATGAGATGCGATGTAAATAAAAGAGATGCAATATCATAAGAAAGAGACCCAGGGGCCATAGGTTTCACTAGTGTCTTCTCTCAAGATAGCATGTATTACGGTGCGTGAACAAATTACTGTTGAGCAATTGATAGAAAAGCGCATAGTTATGAAGATACCTAAGGCAATGATCATGAATATAGGCATCACATCCGTGTCAAGTAGATCGAAACTATTATGCATCTACTACTATTACTCCACACATCGACCGCTATCCAGCATGCATCTAGAGTATTAAGTTCATAAGAACAGAGTAACGCTTTAAGCAAGATGACATGATGTAGAGGGATAAACTCAAGCAATATGATATAAACCCAATCTTTTTATCCTCGATGGCAACAATACAATACGTGCCTTGCTGCCTCTACTGTCACTGGGAAAGGACACCGCAAGATTGAACCCAAAGCTAAGCACTTTTCCCATTGCAAGAAAGATCAATCTAGTAGGCCAAACTAAACCGATAATTCAAAGAGACTTGCAAAGATATCAAATCATGCATATAAGAATTCAGAGAAGAACCAAATAATATTCATAGATAATCTTGTTCATAAACCCACAATTCATCGGATCTTGGCAAACACACCGCAAAGAATATTAGATCAAATAGATGTCGACGAACATCGAGGAGAACTTTGTATTGAAGAGAAAGAAGAAGCCATCTAGCTAATAACTATGGACCCGAAGGTCTGTGGTAAACTACTCACGCTTCATCGGAGAGGCTATGGTGTTGATGTAGAATCCCTCTGTGATTGATTCCCCCTCCGGCCGATCACCGGAAGAGGCCCCAAGATGGGATCTCATGGGTATAGAAGGTTGCGGCGGTGGAAAAGTGGTTTCGTGGCTCTTTGCGATCGATCTAGGGTATAAGGGTATATATAGGAGAAAGAAGTATGTCGGTGGAGCTATGAGGGGCCCATGAGGGTGGGGGCACGCCCTCCTGCCTCGTGGCCACCTCACGGAGTTCCAGACTTTGACTCCAAGTCTCCTGGTTTGCTTTTGGTCCAAGAAAGATCATCGCGAAGGTTTCATTCCGTTTGGACTCCGTTTGGTATTCCTTTTCTGTGAAACTCTAAAATGGGCAAAAAATGGAAACTGGCACTGGGCCTCCGGTTAATAGGTTAGTCCCAAAAATAATATAAAAGAGCATATTAAAGCCCATTAAACATCCAAAACAGATAATATAATAGCATGAAACAATCAAAAATTATAGATACGTTGGAGACGTATCAAGCATCCCCAAGCTTAATTCCTGCTCGTCCTTGAGTAGGTAAACGATAAAAACAGAATTTTTGACATGGAATGCTACCTAACATAATTATCAATGTAATTTTCTTTGTTGTGGCATGAATGTTCAGATCTGAAAGATTCAGGACAAAATTTTAATATTGAAATGAAAATAATAATACTTCAAGCATACTAACAAAGTAATCATGTCTTCTCAAAATAACATGGCCAAAGAAAGTTCATCCCTACAAAATCATATAGTTTGGCTATGCTCCATCTTCGTCACACAAAATATTCAAATCATGCACAACCTCGATGACAAGCCAAGCAATTGTTTCATACTTTAGTATTCTCAAACTTTTTCAAATTTCACGCAATACATGAGCGTGAGCCATGGACATAGCACTATAGGTGGAATAGAGTGGTGGTTGTGGAGAAGACAAAAAGGAGGAAGATGGTCTCACATCAACTAGACGTATTAATGGGCTATGGAGATGCCCATCAATAGATATCAATGTGGGTGAGTAGGGATTGCCATGAAATGGATGCACTAGAGCAATAAATGTATGAAAGCTCAGCAAAAGAAACTAAGTGGGTGTGCATCCAACTTGCTTGCTCACGAAGACCTAGGGCATTTTGAGGAAGCCCATTATTGGAATATGCAAGCCAAGTTCTATAACGAAAATTCCCACTAGTATATGAAAGTGACAAAATAAGAGACTCTCTATCATGAAGATCATGGTGCTACTTTGAAGCACAAGTCTGGAAAAAAGGATAGTAGCATTGTCCCTTCTCTCTCTCTCTCTCTCTCTCTCTCTCTCTCTCTGTTTGGCTTCTTTGGCCTCCCTTTTTTTATTTCCTCAGACGGGACAATGCTCCAATAATGATGATCATCACATTTCTATTTATTTACAACTCAAGGATTACAACTCGATCCTTAGAACAAAATATGACTCTATATGAATGCCTCCGGTGGTGTATCAGGATGTGCAATGAATATAAAGTGATATTTATGAAAAAATTATGAATGGTGGCTTTGCCACAAATACGATGTCAACTACATGATCATGCAAGGAAATATGACAATGATGTAGTGTGTCTTAATAAACAGAACGGTGGAAAGTTGCATGGCAATATATCTCAGAATGGCTATGGAAATGCCATAATAGGTAGGTATGGTGGCTGTTTTGAGGAAGGTAAATGGTGGGTTTATGGTACCGATGAAAGTTGTTGTCGGGGCTCAGGAACGACACCTATGGGTTCACAAGGAATCCCTACTATGGTTGTTGGGCGCGGGGCTGTAAAAAGAGCGGGTTTAGAAGATCAACGCGGGGGGGAGGGGAGTTTATCCAGGTTCGGGCCACAAATCGTGCATAATACCCTACTCCTGCTGGTTTGTGTTTATCTGGTGTTCTTGGACTAGCTACAAAGTGTGCAGGGTCCGAAAAGTCCGAATCCCCTAACAGTATGTCGCGGGCCTCCTTTTATAGTCAAAGGGGCTGCCACAGTGGCACACAGGAGGTGGAAAGTTGTGCAGTAGTTGAGTTCATCGTCTAACATTACAGGACAAAACGCATTAAATGCGCTACTTAGGTGTCCTCTTGCTTTATTGGGGACAGCAACGAAGCCCGTCCCATCCGTTGCCGCTTTGCCTTGCTCCGACAGGCATCCAGGCCAACGAGGCATGCAGCGCCATGTAGGCTGGCAGGCTGCTGAGCTAGCGTGGTGGCAGGGTCTTCACGAAGATCTGCATGCCACCACGTAGGTGCTTGACTAGTTGGCTTAGGAGCCACGTACTGCCACGTGGGTACCTGCTTAGTTGGTGGGTCAGCCGTTGAGTTGGGGTGGCGACGGGCGGGAAGGCCTTGCCGCGGTCTTGTTGATCTTCCCGGCAAGCGTCTTGCCAGGGCCTTGTGGGCGCCCTCGGCAAGAGTGTTATCGGGGCCTCGTGGGTATCTTTGGCAGGAGCCTTGCCGGGGCCTCGTGGGCATCCTCGGCAAGGGGCCTTGCTGTTGTCTTGTTTCTTGGTTCCTATCTAGGCCTCGTAGCCCCTTTGTCTGCTGTCCTACCAAGAGCAGCCGTAGGCGTGTGGCTGCGACTACCCGCGCACAAGTAAAGGGGTACAAAAAGGACCCCTACTTTGTACACCAATAGGAGCCCCCGGGCATGGGTCACATATAAGCGCAGAGCGTTATTGGGCCAGGCCCAGAATGGTGTGCGGGCACGCAAGTGACGGAGTTTTACCGTAGTAACTCCCTTGCCAGTTGCGCTTCCCCATGACCCACGTTGAATGCGTGACATGGGGGTCGTGCGTGGAATCACCATAGCATGCTCGCGTCATCCTGTGATGAATAGTAAAGAGGCGGCTTGCGTGTCCCTTTTAAAACTGCAGGGCCGCTGCTCATTTACTCTCTCTGCCTTGGAACCGTCGTACCATGTTTCCCACTATGCCTGCCCCTTGCACCACGTACGCCGCATGTACGGCGTGGGGTAGGTGACAGACACACGGGATATGGGAAGGCACGCGGTGGCCAATTTTTACGCGCCTTAGATTGGGTAGGGAGGGCGGTCGATGGCCTTGCTCATTGCCAACTTAATGAGCAGGACTAGAACGGGCTCTTTAGAGGCGTAGAGCCAGTCTTTTAGCCTTCACCGCTCAGCTATAAAAAGGGGACTCATGAGGAGGAGGAGGAGGAGCATCTCCTCGCATCTCCCCTTCGTCTCCATTCTCCATCCACCACCATGGCGAGAGGGCGTGGTCGTGGCCATTCTCCCGCGGAGGCGACCAGGTCTTCCTCCCACTAGAGAGATGCGACAGTCAAGGAACAGCCGGACTCCCAGGGTGAAGGCCACGCTCAAGGCAGAGGTGCTGGTCGGGGTCGCGGTCGGCGGGGCGGTCGAGGCAGAGGTGGGCATGGAAGGGAGACACCTGCGTCGTCACCATCTCTGTCACCATCTCCTCCATCGTCTTCTCCTGCTTTGTCGAGCGGCCATGTCGGGGACAGGGCACTGGAGTTTATCCTGTAGTTGCGCGAGCCACCGCACAGCCGCCTTCGCCTTCCCGAGGAGTTTGCGAGGGTGCTGGAGATCGACGGGCCACCGAGGTTAAGGCTTCACATGGAGGGGTGTTACCATGGTGACATGTGGGTGAACACAAGGTTCCCCGCCCCTCATGTGATGCTCCTTCGTCAGGGCTGGAAAACCTTCGCACGTGCCCATTGCTTGATGGATGGGCACGTCCTCTACTTCAGGCTAGCGGAGAGCGACCCGCTCTCCGTCAAGGTCTTCGGGCGCTCGGGACACAGGCTAGGGTGTTGTGCAGAGAGCTCGACCGATGACGAAAGCTCCTCCTCAGGCGACATTGATGAGGAGGACAGTGACAGTGACAATGAGGGTAGCGGGCGGGAGGATGACGGGTCCAACTAGGCGTCGGACACACCGTTCCTGGGCGACGCCAGCAGCACCATCATCTGCATCACCAGCTCCTTGAACTTCTCGGGGTCATCGCCTTGGGCGGCTGGCATTGGAGGGATGGGGAAGACGAAGAAAGCAGGTGGCGGGCCGTCAAGTCGGAGTATGATGGCATCGACGCCTTCGTCGCGTATTGCCGGCCCGCTGCCTCGTCTTTAGGCTCTTCTTCCGCCACCGTCATCACCGCCTTCTTCTGGACGACTGCCGGGATGTTCTCTTGGTGTCTTCTACTGCTCTTACCTCTCCTAGGCACTCCTTTTGCCCTCCTACTATCTTGGTCTGCTTCCTGGGGAGAGGGACAAGAAAAAGGGATTATGGGCATCTTATCCTTTTTTTTAGTTTTTAAGCCTGCGGGCATTTGTCAGATTTAAACCTTGTAATCCCCTTACTCATGTTTACATTCCGTATGAGTTGTACTTGTTTGCAACGTATTAATGAAAAAGGGGGCTTTTCGGGTTCTTTTGTGCGTGAGCAAGGCTCACACCAAGGAACGAGTCCTTTTTATCTTAAGATAAGCACTGTTTGCCCGGCAGCAGACCTTGCCGTCCTCCCACTTCATAGCTCGACCATACTCACGCTCTTGGCGGAGGTAGGGGCGAAGTAGGATTAGACCCTTCATTTGTTTCCTCGTCACCGCAACTACAACCAAGTTCCGGCCCAAACAAGAGTTCTTGGGCATAGGAAAGGGGGGAGCACGGTGGCCCGGGAACAAATGAAGTCTCATACATCCAAGTCCCATATGGAAATGCATAACAGGAGATAAAAGACTTATCTGAATCTGCAGCCCCCGGGAACCTTGGCTTGCCGTGGTCGGATACTTGAATCTACAGCCCCCGACAATGGCTTGCCGGGGTCGAGGATGTCGGTCCATCTCCCTTCTCTTAAATGGTTTGGCAGAAACGCCTGTGTAGCCTGCGAACCAAAGAAAGGACTGGAAAGGACAGAAAGACACACACTCGACCTCTATGCTAGGGGTTAGTTGCCGCTGAGCACTATCAACCCTAACAAAGAGAGAGACTCAACCTAGCATGCATGCTAAAACTTAGGGCGCCAGCGCTTCATTTATTTATGCTCAGGGTCTGCGCCTGGCTCTGTACAGAGGGTTACATGCCTTGCCAGCAAGGCTTGTAAAAAAGGTGGTTTGCTGGGAGGCCCGGCAACCGCGCCTCATGGGTAAAACTTACGAAGATGTTCGATGTTCCAGGAGTTGCTCACTGGAATACCATCATCTTCGGTCTCCAGGTAGACTGCACCAGGCCTGGTGACTCGCATTACCCGATAAGGGCCTTCACACTTCGGCGTCAACTTGTTGGAATTCTTGGCCGACTGAACACGCCGAAGAACAAGGTCGCCTTCCTCAAAACTTCGGGCATGAACCTTGCGGCTATGGTGGCGGCGCAAGGCTTGCTGGTAGCGTGCAGCTCGCACAACCGCTCGAAGACGATCTTCCTCAAGGAGCGTCACATCATCTTGGCGCAACTGCTCTTGCTCGAGCTCATCATAAGCGAGCACTCGAGGTGACCCATATGTGAGTTCCATGGGGAGAACTGCTTCTCCCCCATATACCAGGGTAAAGGGTGTCTTGTCGGTGGCTCGATTTGGCGTCGTTCTGATCGACCAAAGAACCGCCGGCAACTCATCAATCCAGCGCCTTCCACACTTGTGCAGCCTGTCAAAAGTCTTTGTCCTCAGGCCTCGCAGTACTTCAGCATTTGCCCTCTCTGCCTGGCCGTTGCTCCGTGGGTGCGCCACCGAAGCAAAACAGACCTTGTTGCCGAGGTCCTGGATGTACTGCATGATGGTGCGGCTTGTGAACTGCGTGTCGTTGTTGGTGATGACCCTGTTCGGCACACCAAAACGGCAAAGTAGCCCCTTGAAGAACTTGACGGCTGACTGTGCTGTCACCTTCCTCACTACTTCCACTTCGGGCCACTTTGTGAACTTGTCGATTGCGATGTACAAGTACTCAAAGCCCCCGACAGCGCGTGGGAAGGGGCACAGTATGTCGAGCCCCCAGACCGAAAATGGCCAGGAGAGAGGGATTGTTTGAAGGGCTTGATCTGGTTGATGAAGCTTCTTTGAACGGAACTAGCATGCTTCAAACTTGGTTACTAGTGTAGCTGCATCCTAGAGGGCTGTGGGCCAAAAGAAACCTTGCCGGAATGCCTTGCCGGCAAGGGCTCTCGACCCTATGTGGGAGCCACATACGCCTCCATGTATCTCTGCCAACAGCTCCAGTCCGTCCTCTTGAGGAATGCACTTCAGCTTCACGTCGTTTGGCCTCCTTCTGTACAGGGTATTATCCACAAACTGGTACATGTTGGACCGACAAACTACTCTTTCTGCTTCTTCATGTTCGCAGGGAGTTCCCTGTTTGGAGGAAACAGACGGTGTGTTGCGCCCATGCTGGAGCCTGGGGCTCGACGGCGAGGACTAAAGGCTCATCTTCGGCCGTAGGGGCAGCTGTCTCTACGGTCCGGGCCTAAGGCCCTGCCAGAGGTGGTTGCCCCTCGGCAAGCTTGGGGTACCCGGCAACCTCCTTGCCGAAGGCTCCTGGGAGCTTGGTGGGAAGGTACTTACCGAGGCTTGTCTTCCTTTGCTTGTTCTGTCCTGCTGATGGCTCAAGGATGGCTGAATTAACTGAAGTACAAAGGTACCTGGTTCCACAGGCAACTTGAGGGTAGCGCGTTTCGACAATTCGTCGGCAATGCTATTCTTCGCTCGAGGAACGTGCTCTACCTGTAGGCCATCAAAACATTATGTCGGCATTCTGGGAACGGGGGTCCCCAGACTTGCCTGCCTGCGGCCTGCGGCGTGGCTCAAAAGGGGGCCCAGCGCAGCCCATCTTCACCAACGCAAAACCAAGATCCTCGCGAGGGGCCAAGCCTCGCGGGGCGGACGACGTGGAGCTTCCTCAGGCATGGCCTCATCAGGCTGGCTCACGAGGAGGCGGAGAGACCAAGGCGGGGTACCTCACGAGGTGCCCGTGACGCAAGCCATGACGACCAAGGGCGCCAGGCGGGTGCCAGCCCGCGCAGTGTCCTCCTTTCCTCTTTGGTGCAAAGGGGGCAAGCGCAGCCACGGAGTACCGAGGCATCAGGCAAAGGTTGCCATTTCAGTGCAACGAGACCAAGACCAGGAGGACTACGAGACGGAGGTCATCGTGGAGCCCAAGACGGCGTCACCACCAGAGCTCTGCGCAGGCGAAGACTACTTTTGTCAGGATAGCTGGTACTAGCTGTCCCCCTTCAAATTAGCCCGCCATTGTTGGCTCCCTTCCCGCTCGATATTTGGGAAGAGGACCAGGGCCTCTATAAATAGGACCAGCCACCCGCAAGGAAAAAAGGAAAGAGAGGAAGAAAAAAGAGTGGGAGAAGAGAAGGATCAGAGGATCAGAGAGAGAGAGGGATGGGTGGCTGAACTCCTCCCAGCAGTTCATCCCCCCCAGCCAAGAACAGACCCTCGCGAGGCTGTTCTTCCTTGTATTGTTCATCATCATCAGCCCAAGAGGCAATCCACCACACCACACACTGGAGTAGGGTATTACACCATAACGGTGGCCCGGACCAGTATAAACCCTGTGTCCCTTGTGTTGTTCTTTCCATAGTTTAGATCTTTGTGAGGCGGAGGGGTGCAGGAAGGTAGGAGGCGAAATCTCCGCGCGCACCCCAGTGTTCGAACCTCAAGGGTCTGCCGGAACCCGAAATCCGACATTTGGCGCGCCAGGTAGGGGTGCGCCGGGATTCGTCTTCCACCACCCCGTTCTCCTCTGACCATCACGCCCATGTCTGACGCTCGTCGGGCCCGCGCCAAGCGCCGGGCCGCACTCGCTTCCCGCGTCGCCCAGATTGCCCCTGTCGGCGGGCATCCTCGCTGTTCCCCGTCACTTGCCGTCAACGCCGCCACTGGCCCGGCGGGGGACGAGCAGCAAGCATCATCCCAGCATTCGTCCGTGCGGCAAGACGGCCGCACCGCAACTCCCTCGCTCACCCTAGCTGGTTCTTCGTCTCGTGCGCTCCGCACGCCCATGGAGGCTCGGGCTGCACTCATCGCGGCAAACGAGCTCCTGCGCTACCGTCCCGTCGACGACGTCTATGAAGAATGGCTCGAGCACGTCGCCGAGCTCGTCCGCGCCGCAGGGGGCTCTCCTGCATCGTCCGTTCCGCTGCACCGCACCCCGCCCCGCGCGGGAGATGAAGCTCCGGCGGCGCCCCGGCCGCCTCCTCCTCAGGAAGGCGCCATGGCTCCAAGGCGCGTGGCCCCTGGGCGGAACCCGCTCCGCCAGGTGCTAGCGCGGCAAGAGCAGAGCTGTCAAGAAGTCCCTCGCCCGCAAGAAGCTGCCCGGGCTCTCCCTGCTCCAGCACGTCATGACCATGCTCCTGCTCCCGCGCGTCAAGACCCCGCGCTGCTCCCAACTACAGCGCGTGGGGACATGCAAGACCAAGCTCCCCGTCATCCAAGGCCTCCCATGACCACAGCAGGCTGCCGCGCCTTCACCGCCGAGCTACGCAATGTCGCGTGGCCCAGCAAGTTCAAGCCAGACTTGCCTCCTCGCTACGACGGCACGGCTGACCCTGCAGATTTCCTCCAGCTCCACGAGCTGGGCATCGGAGCTGCCAACGGAGACGAGAAGGTCATGGCGAACTAGTTCCCCATGGCGCTCAAGGATGGGGCCCGCACCTGGCTCCTGAACCTGGCTCCAGGCACAATCTCCTCCTGGGACGAGATGCGCACCCGCTTCATCGCCAACTTCCAAGGCACTCGCGACCGGCCACCCGCCGTGAGCGACATGTGCCACATCAAGCAACAGCCCGGGGAGACCCTGCAGAAGTACATCCAGCGCTTCAACAACGCACGCCTCAAGATTCCTAAGGTGACTGAGGAGGCCATCATCTCGGCCTTCTCCGACGGCGTGCGCGACGTCAAGATGAAGGAGGAGCTGGCGATGCATGAAGACCTGTGCACTTCCTTGGAGCTATTCAACCTGGCAACCAAGTGCACCAGGGCCAAGGAAGGGCGTCTCTCCCTCCTCGAGCTGCCTACCGCAGACCCAGAAGAGAAGAAGCCCAAGGCCAAGGATGTGAAGTGCAAGGGGGCTGCCGTGCTTGCGGCAGAACCAGACACCAAGCGGGGCAGAGATCAGCCCGAACCTTCCAAGGGCAGTCGGTACTGTGTGTACCACGACCTCTACACCCACAACACCAACGAATGTCAAGAGCTCCGAGCCGTGCGAGAAGGAAGGATCGGCCGTCGCCCTGACCGCGGTGACTGGGGCTACAGTCGAGGAGGAGGAAGGAACGCAGGACGCTGGGAAGACCGTGGCCCGCGCCAAGAGTGGCACGATCAACCTCGCGAGGATCGCTGGCAAGACCCGCCTCGCGAGGGAGGCTAGAGGGATCAGCCTCGTGAGGATCGCCCGCAAGGCAACGCAGGCCTCCCACCGCTGCCGCCGCAGCCAAGGAGAAACGAGGACCGCCACCAAGACGAGGGGGCTGGGGGCTTACAGGAGCCGCGCGCGATCGCCTGCATCCTGGGCGGGGCACAAGCCCCAGCCTCTCAGCGCATCTTCAAGCAGTTTGCCCGCGAAGTGAACGCAGTCCTCCCCAGGCTCGAAGCCATGCGCCCTCTCAGGTGGTCGGCGTACGCCATCACGTTCAGCTCAGCCGGTTAGCTCAAGTGTGCGGCTACAGCCGGAGTCCTCCCGATGCTTTGTTCCCCAATCGTCAGCAACGTGGTGGTCACCAAGACCCTCATCGATGGCGGGGCAGGGCTCAACGTCCTGTCTATGGAAACATTCAACAACCTCCAAGTGCCCTACAGCCAGCTTCAGCCAACCAAGCCTTTCTCCGGTATCACGGACGGCTCCACGGTCCCGATTGGGCAGGTCCGCCTCCCTGTCACCTTCGGGGCACGCGACAACTACCGCACCGAGCTCATCGACTTCGACGTCGCTCACATTTTCCTGCCGTACAACGCCATCCTTGGGTACCCAGCGCTGGCCAAGTTCATGGCCGTAACTCACCACGGCTACAACGTCCTCAAGATGCCAGGAAGCGGTGGAGTCATCACGGTGCCCTGTGAAGAGAAGGACGCGGTGTGTTCCCTAGAATGAGCCTTTCAGGCCGCGTCACTGGAAGACCCGGATCGCGGAAGCAGGAGGCTTCCCGAGACTGCCCCTAAGAAGAAGAAGACATCGTCCGGCCCAACCACTCAGGAGGCAGGCCCCTCTGGGTCCGTGCCTGCCCAGGGGGAACCTCCTTCCATCGCATAGGAAAGTGCGCCCGGCGCCCTCCCGGCTCGGGGGCTCTCCCCTGGAGGGCCACCGACCTAGCTAGGGTCACGAGGGAGGCGCTTGGGCACCACATGGAGGCGTGTTTCGAAGCACGTTTCCCTCAAGAAGGAGCAAGGCAAGGAGATCCAGACCCTCAGGAGTTCGTCAGCAAGGCCATTCAGGAGCTACATGAGTCAAGAGTCATGAAAAAGGTGGCTGCCGCCTACCAGCAGTGGCTCCCCATCCAGGCGAGGATGGTGGGCTGCGCGTCTGCATCGACATACCAGGGCTCAACCGAGTCTCCTCTCTGGAGCGCCTCTGGCCCTCGCGAGTGGGGCGCTGCAGAGGCCCACCCCACAGCTATGTTCGCATGCCACACGGCTTGCCGAACGCGGCTGACACGTACCAGCGCCTCATGAGGGGCATCACGGAGGCACGAGAGGCCAGGCGTTCCGCAGCCCTGGCAGGGATGGAGATGGCCCGCGAGGAGCCGCCAGCGCCTCCGGAGCCTCCCGAGGCCCCTGGGCCTGGGGGCTCATGAGGATCGGCTCCCGCAGCCCACCGGGCCTGCTACACCAACGCTCCTTCATCCTCAACATCATCAGGTGACATCTTTCGAGTTTCATTTCCAGCTGGGAGCGCCCCCCAGGGCTGCATTATTCCCAGGCCGCGTGGGTCCGTCCCTGCGGCGTGTATCCCTTTTTTATTTCATGTTGTTAGCTTACCTTGTTGGGGGCGTCCCTCGGGCTGCATGAACCCCCAAGTCGCTCGGGCCTGACCCAGTGATGTCCGCCTTCCCAGCATCTATTTGAACGAATCCACTCCTTCACGGCTAATGTGTTTTACCTAGTTGCCTGCTTAGCTGACACCAACTAACGGAGCTGCTCCCAAACGGCACGACGCTTGCGCATGGGTCTGTCCCTGCAACGCCGACAAACCTGGATGGCTGAGCTCTGGACGCGGCAGCCCCGCATAGCGTCACCTCGTCAAGCCTTCAGTGCCTCACTACCCCTCGGAAGCAACCAACGGCTGACTGTCAATTGTCATGGCAACCCCTTGTTTTTTCTATGATGGACCTGCAGGACCTCCTGAAGGAGCTGCGTCAGGCGAGGCCCTTGCGGTGTCTCCTTCGCTCTCGTCCGTGTGAACCGCTTACACGTTAAAGGGGGGTGCCTGAGCATCGTGACTCAGGGCTCCTACTGGCTCTCCAGCCCTCACCCTCTGGCCTTGACCACGACAACGCGACCTGGCATACCAGCGACGGCTGAGACTCGCTCGAGGGCTGGGACCCGAGGATGTAGAGCAGAAAGGGGAGCAAAAGCGAGAGGGGAGAGACACACGAGGACCTCACCGAGCAACCTCGCGCCTGCCGATGCACAGACCCAGCGACACACCAGAGAGCGGCCCCTGATTCTCGAGATAAGTCATCACCTGGAAGCTCCAGCTACCGTGGCACCATCCCCGCACCAAATGCTATCTTGTGTTAGCGACTCCGCTCTCCTTTCTCACCAAACGACGGCTGCTTGGGCGCCAAAGGGGACCTCCTGAGCATCGCGACTCAGGGGCTCTTACCGGACTCCGGGTCGCTCACCTCCTGGCCTTGACCACGGCATCGCGACCTGGCATACTAGCGACGGCTGAAGCCGCCTTGGGACTGGGACCTGTCAGCGCAGAGCACCAAGCCCTCGTGAGGTTTGAAAGGGGGGACTGAGCTAATACGGAATGAGCAACTCGCGCAATTCTACGACAAGGGTTATATTAACAAAACGGGATCACAAGCACCTTACAAGCCCCCACGGGACGCGTTTTTGATTCCTCCCAGGGAACAGATCCTAAAGGGACACAAACTACGCGCATCCCTGCAAAAGACGCCATCATCAACAGTGGGCCGTCAAGCACCGACGCCAACCCCATCCAGATCAGAGTCGGCGGCGTCCTGACGAGCCCGCCCTGCTCCAGGAGCGGCGTCGGCTCGGGGGCTCGTAGCTGTCGTTGCTCGTTCCGGAGTCGCGAAGAGCTCACCAGAGTCGCTGGAACCTCCAACGCCTCCACCGCCTGAGGAGCCGTCAAGGGAGCGGTTGGCGGGCCCAGTCCTCGTCGCAGCAGGGCCTCGGCCACCTCTCTCGGGGCAGCACTCTAGCCGGCGCCCGCTCGCATCGAAGACCTTGAAGAGCATCACCGAAGCACCGTCATAATCCAAGTGGACCGCGAAGACGCCCCTTATCCTGCATACCCGGGCGATCTCTCTCCAGCCCCGAGTCATGAAGACCTCGCCCGGGGCAACGACCGCGACCTCTGCCTCGATCGCGAGGGTGCTGCAGCCCGTGTGCTGCAGCCAGAACTCCAGGGGCTCCCCCTGCGGGATGATGGAGGCGAAGAAGGAAGGAAGGCGGATCCAAGACTGAAGAGGAATGGCGACGTGGAGCACGAACTCTCAGGAGGAGCCCTCGGTGTGGACCCCAGGGGGGACGACCCACACCTTCGTCACCCGTCAGCGCCGACGGCGGCGCCGCCTATGGCGGTCAGCATCAGCTCCTTCAGGGCCCTCGACGTGGGCGTACAATGGAAGCGGGAACCCCGGCGGCGCCCGCTCGCACCAAGGCCTCGACACCACCTGAAGGGCCCCCTTGTCCGGGCCACGGCGAACGAGCCGTCTCTTCGGCGGGAGTGGGTCTGGTTCCTCTCGGGGAGCCTTTCCCTTCTCTGTCGTCGAGAACCAGCGGATCGGAGCCATCGCAGCAAGACGGAGCAAGGATCAGGAAGAAGGAGAAGCAACGAGGGATGGACCGGAAGGGCGCGCGCCGTTCCGTACTTATAGCCGACGAAGGCCAACCGCCGCCCTCCACGATTGCAGGTAATCATAACCCACTTTGCATGCAGGGACTTGTCCAGTGCATGCAGTTGCCGAGGCGCCATGGGGAAGTGGATACGCCCACGTCCACTCAACCACCACGCGGCGCCCAAGGCCGCAGGCTGTTAGGGACCGCGGCACTTCGCTCTTGCCCTTCCGCCTCCCTGCACGGCCAAGTCCGGGCGCGCCTTGGGCCCGGGGGCTACTGTCGGCGTTCTGGGAACGGGGGTCCCCAGACTTGCCTGCCTGCGGCCTGTGGCGTGGCTCAAAAGGGGGCCCAACGCGGCCCATCTTCACCAACACAAAACCAAGACCCTCACGAGGGGCCAAGCCTCGCGGGGCGGACGACGTGGAGCTTCCTCAGGCATGGCCTTATCAGGCTAGCTCACGAGGAGGCGGAGAGACCAAGGCGGGGTACCTCACAAGGTGCCGATGACGCAAGCCATCACGACCAAGGGCGCCAGGCGGGTGCCAGCCCACGCAGTGTCCTCCTTTCCTCTTTGGTGCAAAGGGGGCAAGCGCGACCGCGGAGTACCGAGGCATCAGGCAAAGGTTGCCATTTCGGTGCAACGAGACCAAGACCAGGGGGACTACGAGACGGAGGTCATCGTGGAGCCCAAGACGGCGTCACCACCAGAGCTTTGCGCAGGCGAAGACTACTTTTGTCAGGATAGCTGGTACTAGTTGTCCCCCTTCAAATTAGCCCGCCATTGTTGGCTCCCTTCCTGCTCGATATTTGGGAAGAGGACCAGGGCCTCTATAGATAGGACCGGCCACCCGCAAGGAAAAAAGGAAAGAGAGGAAGAAAAAAGAGTGGGAGAAGAGAAGGATCAAAGGATCAGAGAGAGAGAGAGAGGGACGGGTGGCTGAACTCCTCCCAGCAGTTCATCCCCCCCAGCCAAGAACAGACCCTCGCAAGGTTGTTCTTCCTTGTATTGTTCATCATCATCAGCCCAAGAGGCAATCCACCACACCACACACTGCAGTAGGGTATCACACCACAACGGTGGCCCGAACCAGTATAAACCCTGTGTCTCTTGTGTTGTTCTTTCCATAGTTTAGATCTTTGCGAGGCGGAGGGGTGCAGGAAGGTAGGAGGCGAAATCTCCGCGCGCACCCCAGTGTTCGAACCTCAAGGGTCAGCCGGAACCCGAAATCCGACACGTTCTTCCAACTTCCTCACTTCCTTCACGTAGGCTTCCATCAACGGGCTTTGGTAATCCTTGTTAACTTGCTTGACGACGAGCTACGAATCACCTCTGACGATGAGCTTCCTGATTCCGAGGTCTACCGCGATCCTGAGACCGTCAAGCAATCCCTCGTACTCCCGCCGTGTTGTTTGTTGATTTTTCCCGGGGAAAGTGCATCTGGATCATGTACTTGAGGCTCTCTCCGGTGGGTACGACAAGTAGCACACCGGCACCAGCACCTTGCAGTGAGAAAGCTCCATCAAAGTACATAATCCAATTGCGGTACGTCTCCTTGTCGGGAAGGTCGGTCTCTTGAATCTCTTCGTCGTGCGTCGGAGTCCATTCTGCTATGAACTCTGCCAAGGCCCGGCTCTTGATTGTTGAAGTACTTTCAAACTTGAGGCCAAAGCTTGACAGCTCTAATGCCCACTCCACAATCCTCCCTATTGCATCTGCATTGTGCAAGACTCGTTGCAAAGGGAGGCGGATGACAATGGTGATCTCGTGCGCTTGGAAATAGTGATGCAGCTTTCTTGAGGCCATGAGAAGGCCAAAAAGTAGCTTCTGTATGCCAGAGTATCTTGACATAGCCCCATGCAAGAGGGAACTGACAAAATAGACCGGGTGTTGCACCACCTTCTTCTTTTGTTCCACTTCGCCTACTCGCGCAACCTCTGTCTTGCCGGGATCGGGCCTTGCCAGGGGTCCCATCTTGCCGGCCTCAGGCCGTGCCGGGGCACACCCTAACCCACCATCCGATAGCTCAGTCGTCGCCGCTGTTCCTTCCTCAATTTCCCTCTATGCCACAAGCGCGGCACCGACCACTTGGTTCGTTGCTGCTAGATATAGCAGCAACGGCTCTTGTGGCTTAGGCGCAACGAGTGTCGGCGTGGAAGAGAGGTACCTCTTCAGATCTTGCAGCGCTGCCTCTGCCTCCAGAGTCCATTCCATTGGACCTGCCTTTTTCAAAACTTTGAAAAGGGGGAGGGCACGCTCAGCATATTTGGAGATGAACCTACTTAGGGCAGCAACGTAGCCGGCGAGCCTTCGGACGTCCTTGACCTGTCTTGGCGCTTCAATCTACTCGATCGCCTTGATTTTGTCGAGATTTGCTTCGATCCCACGCTGTGACATGAAGAACCCAAGAAGCTTGCCAGACGAAACACCGAAGACACACTTCTTAGGGTTCAGCTTGAGGTTGATCTTGTGCAAATTCACAAATGTTTCTTCCAACTCTTGTATGAGCGTCACCCTATCCTTGGTTTTGACCACTATATCATCCATATAAGCTTCCATATTTCTATGCAGCTGTGGCTCAAAACCAACTTGGACTGCTCGAGCAAATGTCAAACCAGTGCTTTTCAACCTCAAAGGCATCCGTACAATACAGTATGTACCACATGGGGTGATGAAAGCGGTCTTTTCTTCATCTTCCTTCATCATGAAGATCTGGTGGTATCTTGAGTAGGCGTCGAGGAATGACAGCAGGTCACAGCCAGTAGTGGAGTCCACTATCTGGTCGATGCGTGGCAAGGGGAAAGGATCCTTTGGACAGGCTTTATTGATATCTGTGTAGTCAATACATAGCCTCCATTTCCCATTTGCCTTACGCACTACCACTGGGTTGGCTAATCACGTGGGGTGGAGTACTCCTCTGACCAAGCCCGATGCCTCCAACTTCCTGATCTCTTCGATGATGAACTCTTGTCTCTCCAAATCTTGCAATCTGACCTTCTGCTTGACGGCCGTGCATGAGGACAGACAGCAAGACGGTGCTCAATCACCTCCCTGGGAACGTCGGGGATGTCAGATGCTTGCCATGCAAACACATTGACATTCTCCCGCAGGAAGGCAATGAGCGCGCTTTCCTATTTGTTGTCAAGGGTGGAGGTTATAGTGAAAGCTCCACCCGTGTCGTCCTCCTTGATGGGCACCTTCTTGGTCTCTGGTGGTGTAGCTCTATGTCGGGGGATTGGTGCGACATATGCCAATGGATGGCTTATCATGGTGGGGGCGAGTAGAACGTCGCCGGTGCCTGGAAACGGGATGAGGCGAAGACATGCACGCTGGTGAATCTTACCCAGCTTCGGGGCTCTCCGGGGAGATAATACCCCTACTGCTGCTCTGCGGGGTCTCCGCATGATCACTATAGTCAAGGATTTACACGATTGCTCCTTGAGCTGTGTATGGTGGTAGGAGAGGGCAAGGCTAGCTCTCTCCCTCTATCTGGTGAGGTATAGAACTACTGGGATCCAACCCTTTCCATGGGTGCCCTGGGGGGGTTTATATAGGCCTACCCCCAGGGGTACAATGGTAAGGTGACTGGGCGCGGGCCCAGCCATCAGTGTCTCCGATCTCCGACTTCTCCGCCGACTGGTGGGGCCCGCCAACTGGTGGGCCCCACCGACTGGTCTGGTACGGAGCCGACAGGCCGCGTCCGCCGTGGGCGGGTCTTGCCGGCTGCTGATTACTGTAGCCGTGCTCCTGATGATGCAAGCTTGGTCATGGGGTCATGGCAACAGCCCCGCCGCCTAGTGGGCGATCACTGTGGCCACTCCCCATCTCTTCCTGATTAATGGCGCGTGGGCCCCGGGGGAGGGCTCGGCCGACTCCCCCGGGCCGACTCCCGTTGGGTCCGACAGGCGGTTCTCCCGCCGTCTCCCGAGGTCTCGCTGACCGGTGGGCCCTGCTGCCTCCGGGCCGTACAGACAAGCCGTCATGGGCGTAGGACCAGGTACAGTGGTGCTGATGTCAGGGCCGGCTGGGCAACAGTGCCACGCCGCAGGGAGATCTTCCCAAGTACGGCGCACTGTAGCCATGCCTGCCCTTGGTAAGGGGCGGGGAGTGGGCTTCATTGTAGCCACGCCCCTGCCCCGTCCCCCTCGATGAGGTCACGGTTTGTTGGAGTCGCTGGCCGATTCCCCAAAGCCAGCTTCTCTGGAAGTCGCCCCTGGGACTCGGCCGTGAGCGGGCAGTCGGCCGCCTTGCCGTAGACTCCCCAAGAGGCGGCTCTTCGGCCTGTGGTTTTGAGGGGCGCAGCCTGCCCCGATGTCTTGAAAGGTCATGGGCCTCGGGTTGGACTACCCGTGGCCCATTACTCCGACAGTAGTCCCCGAAGCTGGTGAGGCACCGCGGACGATCGGCCGAGAAGCCTCAGCAGTTTCTCTTTCCGGGCGCAACACATGGTCTTGATCGACTTCCGTCGGGCCAACTAGAAGGAGTCAGACTCGCCCAACTCGGACTCACTCAATTCTGACTTGCTCAGTAGTTCAAACGTCACGGCGGGATTTCAAGTGGCGTGCTAGCTAAGCTTCCAGGCCGCCGCCCGTCCTTGGCCTATCACGCGAAGGCATGTGGTCGGGCCGTCCTGCCAGCCCACGCGCGCGACGTGAGAGGCCCGTAGGTGGGGCCCGCCACTACCGTGCCTCGGCGCCCGAGCGGATCCGCTACGGCCCCGGCGGGCGGTTGGGATTCCCGTGAAGTTACTGCGCGCAGTAACTTTACGTGGATCGTGGGGGTCGTGGGGCTGCGGGCGCAGCAAATCCCCACGTCCGCCCCCTCGGCTTCGCGGCCCATAGGGCTATAAGTAGGGGGAAGAGGGGGGCACACGCGCCCCTCCTTCCCACTACCCCTCGCTTCTTCCTCCTTGCTCTCCTGCTTCCTCTTCTCTCCTTCGCCTCGCCGCACGCCCAAGCTCCGGCGAACGCCGCGGCGACAGCTTCACGATGAGCTCTTCCTCTGCTGCCGCGCCACCCCTGATGCGCTCCGGCACCTGGGACGGCTCCGAGGTCCACGAAGACCATATCGAGTTCCTCTGCCGGACCCGTCGGCTTCCTGGCGAGGATCGCGTGCAGGTGCGCCTCGCGCTGGAGGGGGAGATTTCCCCCACCCCACAGGAGGGCGAGCGGGTCATCTTCCGCTCGCACTGCCTGCGCGGGCTGGGGCTGCCGGCGAGCAGCTTCTTCCGGTTGTTCATGGAGTTCTACGGACTCCAGCCGCACCACCTCACCCCCAACACAGTGGTGCTGCTGTCCGCCTTCGTGGCTCTGTGCTAGGGCTTCCTGGGAGTCCTCCCCACCCTGGAGCTCTGGGGGGAGTTCTTCTTCTCCAAGCTCGGCACCCAGGCCATGGGCGTGCCGGCTCAGTGCGGCGCCTTCATCGTCGTGCGAAGGACAGGAGCCGACAACCACTTCCCCTCCATCTCGCTGCTGAAGTCGGTGAAGATGTGGTAGCGGTCCTACTCCTACGTCAGGAACGTCGCCACGAGGGGCGACTGGGTTAATCTGCCGGCTTTCGAAGCCGGCCCGCCGGCTGGCAGACTGCCCAACTGGTCATACCGAGCCAGGTCACTGACGCCTGCGGGAGCCGGCGCTATCACGCGACTCCGAGTGCTGACACAGTCGGAGGGTCTGACTGGCCCGGACTTGCTGGCCGCCTTCGTCTCGCGCCGAGTTCTCCCACTCCAAGGCCGCCCTCACCTAATATGCCAGATGAGCGGGGGCCGCGACCCGAGTCGGATGTGCACCAAGGACATGCCTCACGAAGAGGTGGCCCTGATGGTGAACTACCTCTCGGACAGCAGGCTCCCGGAGGACTGGCGATTCGGCAAGGAGCCATACTCCCGCGCCAACCCCCCGCCCGTGGTGAGTCACCTTTCTTTTCTTTAGATTGTCTTCTTCTTGCCGAGTCTTGTTCTGATCAGTCTATTTTTTTGTTAGAATCCCCTTCTTCACCCACCAGCCGGCACCTCGGGGCCGGCCCGTGAGTTCACCGCCGATCGGGCGGAGAGCGACGTCGACGACCCCGATCTAGGGGCGGCGGCTCTGGAAGACGACGCCGAGGGAGGAGGAGGGACGACAAGCGACTTTAGGCCCTCAGCTACCTTTGTCGACTGGCCTGAAGACGACGCTGAGGGAGGAGTCGCCCCTCACCATCGGCCCGGAGCCAGCCAGCCGGGCACAGGCTCTTCTGCCGCGTCGGGCGCTCCAGGCGGCGGGAAGAAGCGCCGGGCTGCACCGACTTTGTTTGGCAGCCGGCCAAAGAAGCCCAAGGGCTCGACTGCGGTGACCCGGCGGGACGAGGCAGCCGCGAAGGCCATCCGCTTCCGTAAGGAAGTGACGAAGCCGCCGTTGGTCTTTGCGTAAGTATTCTGACTCCAAAGTTTATTCTTTCTTCGTGTTTTGTCTGAGTCTCAGCTCGCCCTTCTTTCTTCAGGGCTCCCCTCTCTCTTGAGCGGGTCGCCGCCGCCTCCGTCATGGGGTCAGCGGGGACACCTGCCACCACTCGGCGGATAGACCCCGCTGCCGACCTCCGGGAGGCGACGGAGCAGAATGCACAGGAGAAGCGCAATGAAGAAGAAGCCCTCCACCTGGAGAAGGCAGAGGCCGACAGGGCGGAGGCCTCCGCCAAGAAAAAACTAGCGGAGGACGAAGCCGCCGCCGCGGCGAAGCAGCAGGCTGAGGAAGCCGCACGCCGCCAAGCGGCCTTGCTTGTTACCCCGCTGAACTCTGCGCCGCCGCTGGAGTTCACGGGGCAAACTGGAGGAGCCGGCAGGGAGAACCTCGTCGAGGAGAGGGAAGGCGGCGAGCCCTCTACTCCGGGTGCGAACGTTCCGCCGCCACCTCCGCCGCCGTCTGAAGGCGTGCAAGGCGAGCAGCCAGCGGACCCTCCGGTGCCGCCGACCGAAGAAGAGGCCGTGGCGAGGCTACTCCTCCAGGTCGACTCGCCAGCGCGCCGTCGTCTGGAGAAGGTGACTTCGGCACCCCGCCCCCTGGAAGCCGGCACTGCCAGCTCGGCGGCTCCAGACGTCGAGGCGACGAGCGCCGCACCTGTTGGGTGGGTGCGGGGAGGCGGCACAGGGCCGCTGAACCGAGCGCTCCTGGACGTCCAGGCGAAGCTCCGCGCTGAGGGCGACGCCCTCCAGAGCTGCACCAAGGCATTCCTGGCGTCGCGGGCGGCCGTCCGGGTATGTCTTTTCTTTGGGCCTTTGTTTTTTCTTGTTCCTCTCTGTGGGGGCGCGCCAGCGCACCCACTGGGTGTAGTCCCCGAGTTTCGGGTCGGCTGCTGAGCAGGCGGCCCGGAACTCCAATTTGATAAACTTCTGGGTACTAACTTTGTCTGAAATGATTGTTGCAGGACTACCACAACCTCCGCGTCACTGCCTTCAACCGTAATGTTGAAGAGTTGGGCAAGCGGACCGCCGACTTGGTGGAGAGCCGGAGTAAGTCCTTCTCCTTTTTCTCTTCTCTGCGGGGGCGCGCTAGCGCACCCGCGGGCTGTAGTCCTCGAGATTCGGGCCGACTGCTGAGCAGTCGGGCCGGATCTCCCCGGCGACCTACTTTATTGACGACTGCTGTCTTTCTTTCTTTCCTTCAGGGGCCAATGCTGCTCTTCAACAGCAGCTGAGCGAAGCCAACTCTGCCCTGCTCGCCAAAGGGGAGGAGTGCAGCAAGCTCGCCGTGGAGCGCGATATGCTGACCACTCAGTTGGCAGAGCAGAAGGGGCTGCTCGCGAAGTCGCAAAGGGAGGCGGAGGAGACGGAGGCCGCCCTCCTGGCCGAGTTCGCGAGCGAGCGCTCTTCCTGGTCTGACAAGGAGGCGATGCTATCCTCCGGCTTCCACGAGATCGAAGACATTGTTGATCGTGAGTCTCTTTGTTTTCTTTCTTTGAGCCGCCAACCCAGGTCGTGCCGACTCCTGGTTTTTGACCCGCTTTTTTGTTTCTTCGTGTCTTTTGCAGACTTCTTCCCCGGGCAGTCTCAGGCCGCTATCGAGGCTGATTGTGCAAGTCGTAGGGCACCGAGATCGCCGCTGATGCCCCCCGAACTCTTGATGAGCACATCTTGAGTATCGAGGCTCGTCTCCGGCCGGCTCACCGGATGCTACGCCGACTTCAGCGCGTCGGCGCCCAGGCGATCTCCGCCCTTTGGCCGGATATGCAGGCTCCGCGCACCCCCAGCCTGACGGCCAACTGGTTGGAGGTCGCGGCTGGTTGCTTCGAGGCCTGGAAGGGCTCTTCGGCCCGGGCTGGAGCGCGCCGGGCCTTGGAGTTCGTCAAAGCGTGGTACCCGAGGCTGGATCTAGACCGGTTGGCCACGCTTCGGTCGGAGGCCCAGGCGGAGCTGGCGGCTGCGGAGGACACCCTCATCAAGCGTGCTGCGGTGATCGCCGAGTACACCGACACGAGCATCTTCGTCCCCGAGTGGTCTGAAGACGGCGAGGAGGTCCCGCCGGAGTGGTTTGGGATGAACCCAGACTACGACGAAGACTCGGCGGAGGTGATCGGCTCCAGCATCAAGGAGGAGGACGAGGCGGAGGACGAGGGCGAGGCAGAGGCACTAGAAGACGGAGCAGACGGCCAGCCTCAGCCCGACCGCGCCTCCAGCAATGAGCCGCGTGCGACCGATCCGACTGCTGCTGGAGGCGATCAAGCCGAGACTAGCCGGCCGACCGCCCCGACGACTGACGCTGGCGCCTCCTCCGACCCCCCGACTCCGTCTGCCGCCTCCTAAGCTGCCGCTGTGTCTTTTGTTTTATCTGCTTCAGTAGTCTTTTGAAGAACTTGTTAATTCGCACAATTCCACCCGCGGGGTGTATTTTGAACCTCTGCTTGACAAGTCGGTCAAGGGCCTATGTTATATATATATATATATGTCTATCTTTTCTTGCTCATTGTTCTTTTTGGCTGTTTTCCTCTGTCGCTTTCTCCTAGTTGCATGCCTTGCCAATCGGACAGCCGCTCTGCAGACTGTTGCTGGATCAAGTGCTAGGCTACTTTGGGAAAGCAAGTACTTAGCCGATTTCAAGATTGTTTGAGCAAGTTGGATAGAAAACGATGATCCGACTGTCCGAGGGTCAGTTTGCGAGAAGGGCTTGGAAGCCATCTTGAGCTATGTTTTACGCTTTGAGTCCTTAGCCATTTTTCGTGCGAGCACCCATTCTACCTTACCTCTGCCCACTGTACAGTCGCTCTGCGAGCTGCGGCTTCTGACAGAAGACGGCTTAGATGCTACACACTACTTGTCCGGCTGCAGGAAGCATTTCATAGTGCAAGGCGGCAAGTCCCCGGGCCGACTTGTCGAGCCCGGTGCCAAGCGGCATGACAAAGAGTAACATACTTGTAGGCATAATTTTTATCATACAGACAAAAGAGGGCAGTCCCCGAGCTCGTCTCGGGGGCCCGAAGTCTTGGTACTTTTAATACAAAAGGTAGCGTGGTACATACTGCATCAACTGTAAAATCTTCGGAGAAGATTTGCATTCCATAGCCGCTCAGTCTCCTTGCCGGAGTCGTCCCTCTTGCGTGCTCGGGGCTTCTGAGCGTCGATCAGGTAGTAGGAGTCATTGCCTAGTACTTTGCTGATGATGAAAGGGCCTTCCCAAGGCGGCAACAGCTTGTGCTGGCCGGCTGTTCGCTGGATCAGCCGGAGTACAAGGTCGCCTTCTTGGAAAGATCTTGGCCTGACCTTCTTGTTGTGGTATCGGCGCAGGCTCTGCTGGTAGATGCTGGACCGGCTGAGTGCCAACAGCCGGCCCTCTTCCAGCAAATCGACGTCGTCTTGTCGTGCTTCTTCTGCTTCCTCCTCGGTGTACATGGTGACTCGTGGGGAGTCGAACTCTATGTCCGTTGGGATGACGACTTCGGCACCGTAGACGAGGAAGAAGGGCGTGAAGCCAGTTGACTTGTTTGGAGTCATGCACAGACTCCAGAGGACGGATGGCAGCTCGTCGAGCCAGCAGCCAGCTGAGCGCTCCAGAGGCTCGATCAACTAAGGCCTGATGCCGGACAGGATGAGGCCGTTTGCTCGCTCCACTTGGCCGTTTGACTGTGGGTGGGTGATGGACGCTAGGTCCAGTCGGATGCCCTGTGCTGCGCAGAAACGGGCCAAGGCGCCTTTGGCAAAATTTGTGCTGTTGTCGGTGATGATGTTGTGTGGTATGCCGTACCGAATTGTGATATCGGTGATGAAGGTCACGGCAGTCGGACCGTTCAGTTTCTTAATTGGCTTCACTTCCACCCACTTGGTAAACTTGTCCACTACGACAAGTAGGTGAGTTAGACCACCTTGTGCTGTTTTGAATGGTCCCACCATGTCTAGACCCCAAACTGCGAAAGGCCAAGCAATGGGGATGGTCTTGAGCGCGGAAGCCGGCTGGTGCGGCTTGGAGCTGAACCTCTGGCACCCTTTGCATTTTTGGACCAACTCCTTGGCCTCTTCCAAGGCAATCGGCCAAAAGAAACCGTGCCGAAAAGCTTTGGCGACGAGTGCTCTTGAAGCCGCATGGTGGCCACATTCGCCTTGATGGATGTCTTTGAGGATCGCCTGGCCTTGCTCTGGCTCTACGCAGCGCTGGTAGACACCAGGGACGCTGCGCCTGACCAGCTCTCTGTTGATTATGGTATAGGCTGCCGCCCGGTGTTGTACTTGCCGAGCTGAGGTCTCATCAGTTGGTAGCTCTTTGTTCACCAGGAATTTGAGGACGGGCTGGGCCCATGAGGGTGGCTGGGCTAGGAGGTGGCGGGCTGGAGTCAACAGCCGCTTGCTGGGCTGATGAAGTCCCAAGGCCGACTGGCTCGGTCCTTGGGCCGAGTTCTGGAATCTTTGAGTCTGTCACCGCAGTCCCCAGGCCGGGCTCGACCGAGGTAGCTTTGGAGTCGCCCGCCAAAGTCCCCGTTCCGACTGCTGGAACTCTGGAGTCAGATCCGCCGTCTTCGGGAGGAGCCGGCACAAAGATGGAGTCTGATTCTAGTGAAGGCTTGATGGGTGGCTTGAGGAGGCGTTGAAGGGCGACGCCAGATGGAATTGCTTGGCGGGTAGAGCCGATTTGTGCCAAGGCGTCTGCTTGGTCGTTGTCGTTTCTTGGTACGTGGAGGAACTCGCACCCCTCGAAATACCCGCTGAGCTGCTGCACGAGGAAACGGTAGCTTGCCATGTTTGCGTCTTTTGTGTCCCAGTCGCCAGACGACTGCTGGACAACTAAGTCTGAGTCGCCATAACACAAGATCCGGCGGATGCCAAGTTCTTTGGCAAGCCGGAGCCCATGAATGAGCGCCTCGTACTCGTCCACGTTGTTGGAGGCGGCGAAATGGATTTGCAGTGCATATTTGAGCTTGTCGCCTTTGGGAGAGGTGAGGACGACGCCGGCTCCCAAGCCGGTGCGCATCTTGGAGCCGTCGAAGTGCATCTGCCAATGGGTGGAGTCAGGTGCTGGAGGCAGGTACTGGGTCTCGGCCCAGTCGACGAGGAAGTCGGCCAGTGCTTGTGACTTGATAGCGGTGCGGGGCTGGTAGTGGATGGCGTAAGGAGCCAGCTCTATGGCCCACTTGGCCACTCGACCAGAGGCATCTCGGCTGCCGATGATCTCGGCAAGTGGAGCCGTGCAGACCACCGTGATTGGATGTTCTTGAAAGTAAGGCTTCAATTTCTTGGCAGCAAAGTGCACGCCATAGCACATCTTCTGGTAGTGGGGGTAGTTCTACTTGGAGGTCGACAGTACCTCGCTCAGGTAATATACTGGTCTCTGGACAGGTAGCACCTTGCCTTCCTCCTTGTGCTCTACTACGATGACTGTGCTGACTACTCGGCTGGTGGCGGCGATGTACAGGAGCATAGGTTCCTTGGGAGTCGGAGCCGCCAGGACGGGTGGAGTAGTCAGCATCTTCTTCAGCTGGTGGAAAGCTTCGTCCGCCTTATGGTTCCACTCGAAAAACGTGGTCTTCTTCATGAGTTGTTAAAAGGGGAGAGCTTTCTCGCCCAGCCGACTAATGAATCGGCTGATGGAAGCCAAACAGCCGGTGAACTTCTGCACATCCAGCAGTCGGCTAGGTACCTCCATTCTCTCGATGGCCTTGATTTTTACTGGGTTGCATTCTATGCCGCGTTTAGAGACCAGGAAACCTAGCAGCTGGCCGGCTGGTACTCCAAAGACACACTTCTCGGGGTTGAGCTTGATCTGGAACCAGCGCAGGTTTTCAAAGGTCTCCTTGAGGTCTTCCAGCAATGTTCCTCGCTTTTCCGTCTTCACCACCACGTCGTCCACGTAAACGTGGGCGTTCCTGCCGAGCTGCTTGAGGAGGCACTTCTGCATGCAACGCTGAAAGGTGGCGCCGGCATTCCTCAAGCCGAACGTCATCGTGAGGTAGCAGAATGCTCCAAACGGCGTGATGAAGGCGGTCTTAAATCTGTCAGCCGGGTTCAGCTTGATCTAGTGATATCCTGAGTACGCACCCAAGAAACTCAACAGCTCGCATCCGGCTGTGGAGTCTATCACCTGATCAATTCTCGGTAGAGCAAATGGGTCCTTGGGGCAGGCCTTGTTGAGGCTCGTGTAGTCAATACACATTCGCCATTGCTTGTTCTTTTTTAGCACCAGGACCGGATTTGCCAGCCACTCCGGGAAGAAAACTTCCATAATGAAGCCGGCTGCTAGGAGTAGGGCTATGTCTTCTCCAACAACTCTTCTCTTTTCTTCCGATAAGCGGCGCAGGGGCTGCCTGACCGGCTTTGCATCAGATCGGACGTGTAACTTGTGCTCGGCGAATTCTGTCGGCACACCTGGCATGTATTTGGGAGACCATGCGAAGATGTCCCGATTCTCACAGAGGAAATCGACGAGCTCGCCTTCCTATTTTCTGTCGAGGTTTGCACCTACGACGGCGTACCTCTCTGGGTGCTCCGGATCCAAGGGTATCTTCTTGGTCTCTTTGGCCGGCTTGAACGAACCTTCGGCTTCCGACTCCTTCGGGTCGAGCGATATTTCCGGTTGCTTGCCGGCCATCGCCACAGCTCGCTCAAGGAGTCACTTCTCGGCCGCAATCACCAGGGACTCGGCCAGTCGACTGCTCTCAGCCGCGCAAGCGGACGACTTCCTGTAGTCGCCGGCCACAGTCAGAATTCCCCTGGAACTGGGCATCTTCATCTTGAGGTAGGCGTAGTGGGGGACCGCCATGAACTTGGCCAAGGCGGGCCGGCCAAGTAGCGCATGGTATGGGCTCTCAAGGTCCACCACCTCAAACCAAACAGACTCTGTTTGGAAGTGATCTTTGTCCCCAAAGAGGACGTCAATCAGGATCTTGCCGATTGGTGAACAGGAAAGCCCAGGAACAATGCCGTGGAATACAGTCCGGCTATTCTGAAGCTGTCTCTGCTTGATTCCTAACTTCTCCATGGTCTCCTTGTACAGGATGTTGATGCTGCTGCCCCCATCTATCAGAAATCGCGAGAAACGCGCGGCCCGTTTGTCCGTGGCAAAGGTGGCGTCCAGGACCAAGGCGTAGGAGCCCGGACTCGGCATCACTTCTGGGTGGTCAGCCCTGCTCTAGCTGATGGGCCTCTCTGACCAGTGCATGAACTCTGGCACCTCTGAGGCTACTGCGTTCACCTCTTGTCGCTGCAGCCGCCTGCTGCGTCGATCATCAGCCACACTGGTGAACACCACATAGGCTCCATGCTCTTCAGGGTACTCGTCTTGTACTGCGCCGACTGGCCTGACTGCCGGCTGCTGGGGCGGAGGCGGAGGCGGCTGCCCAGCAGGCGGGGGTGGCAGGAGGCCGTCTCCCTTGGCGATCCTGGTGAGCCAGTGGCACTTCCGGGTGGTGTGATTCGATGGCTTCGCGCCGCTGTGGAACTTGCAAGGTCCATCCAAGGTCTGCTCGTAGGAGAAGGCCGGCAACCAGTTCGGCTTGCCGCCTTTCTGTCGTTTGGGCGGAGGCTGCTCTTCTGGCTGTTGGGCTTCGACGGTCACGACTTGCCGGCTGCTGGAAGCCGGCTGCGGGGCCTTGCGCTTGTTGTCGCCCTGCTGTTGTCGTCGGCCGGCATCTACTTCCGGAGTTCTTGGAGCCTGATGAGCTACTTTGCCAGTCGTGCTGATTTGAATTTCCGTCTTCATGGAGGAGTCGGCCGTAGCGTACTTGTCCTCTATGATCAGCAGCTCGTCGAGGGTTTCTGGCTCGTCGCGGAGGAGCTTGTGCTTGAGGAGGGTGCCTTCTCGGCACCCGGCTGTGAAGTACTCGATGGCCTGCACTTCGTGCACGCCCTCGCAGGAGTTTCGGAGCTCGGCCCAATGCGTGAGGTAGTCGCGAGTCGACTCGTCAGGACCTTGCACGCACAAGGAGAGCTGACGAGGCTTGGGAGGACGCTTGTACGTGCTGGTGAAGTTGCGAACGAATGCTTCGGTGAAGTCGACCCAGCTGTTGATGTTGCGGGGCTTCAGGCTGTTCAACCATGTCCGGGCCGTGCCCTGGAGCATGAGCAGAACGTACTTTATGACGACACGCTTGTTGCCATTTGCTATGCTGACAGCCGTGGAGTAGTCGACTAGCCAGTCTTCCGGCTTCACAGAGCTGGTATACTTGGGCTTGTCTCTTGGGAGCGTGAACCCTCTGGGAAAGGGCTCATCCCGAATGCGGGGCCCGAAACAAGGCGGACCCAGCTCGTCTTCTTCTTCCAGCACCAGGGACCGGTGAAGTCGGTCGATCCGGTGGCGGGCGTCATTCTCTCCGACCCCCTCTCGGCGGCCAAGGCAGTCACCGAGAGTCGGATGGTCAACAGGCGGTGGGGAGACTCGCCTCTCCTTCCGGGGAGGGGGAGGCAGACAGTCGTCCCGTCGTTCCACTGCTCTCGGGCGGCCGTCTCGGTCGCGCTCTATGGTAATCCGAGTCCGACTGTGGCTGACAGCCGGCTCCTTGTCCTTCCTTCCTCGGGCACCGCCAGTCGGCGTCCGAGACGTCGCGCCTTGATCTCGGTGCGGGTCGTCGTCTGGCCGTTGTGGTGCCTCCGTGCGGCAGCCGGCCTCCTTCTACGTGGCGGCCGCGTCAAGGAGCCGCTGGACTCGCTCCATCATGAGGCGGCGCTCTTCGCCCTCGAAATTGTCCAGCTCATCCGCCGCTGCCTGGGCGGCTCGGATGTTCTCCGTTGGCGTGGCATACACGGGGCGGCTAGCCCCAAACAGGCTAGCGATGGCTACACCGCGTTGCTGAACCGCGCCAAGGCGGCTGGGCCCTACCAGAGCCGGCGAGCCGCCAACAGCGCGATCCATCTCCCGCTGGTAAGCTTCTGACAAGCGTCTCATGTTGGCTAGCTTCTTCGCGCCTTCAACAAGCTGAAGGCGGCGCGCTTCTAACGTCTCTGCGTCAGCTTCTTCCGGAATGGGCGCGGCTAGGTCTTGCAGTGCCGCGCCGAGTGAGTCGGGCGCCCTTCCACCGGGGAACTCGTCATGACTGATGACCAGCACCTCAGTGACGGTGTTCCCGTCGCTCTCCGTGTGGGGGAGAGGTTCGTCGTAGATCACCATGTTGGAGGGGAACGCGTCGACCGACGCGGTGTCGGAGTCGACCAGCATCGGGTCGGTGGAGCCTACGGACTCCAAGTCTACGGCAGGCTCGCCGGAAACATGGAGTTGATCGAGGAGGCCTGCGAGGAGGTTTTCGGGGCCGCCTGCGCCTGCGTCGGACGCAGGTTTGTCGGAGAGGCAGAACCTGCCGACAAGTTCGGCCAAGGAGCTGGCTGCGCAGGCGATCTCCACGCCGCGCAGCGTGTTGACGCAAGCTTCGTCTGGCGTGCCTGGCTAGCTGTGCTCGCCAGGGACAAAAGGGTTCCCGTCCAGAACAGATCTCCGGACGGCGGTGCACCATGCCCCACGGTGGGCGCCAAATGTCGGGGGATTGGTGCTACATATGCCAACGGATGGCTTATCATGGTGGGGGTGAGTAGAACGTCGCCGGTACCTAGAAACGGGATGAGGCGAAGACATGCACGCCGACGAATCTTACCCAGCTTCGGGGCTCTCCGGGGAGAGAATACCCCTACTGCTGCTCTACGGGGTCTCCGCATGATCACTATAGTCAAGGATTTACACGGTTGCTCCTTGAGCTGTGTATGGTGGTAGGAGAGGGCAAGGCTAGCTCTCTCCCTCTATCTGGTGAGGTATAGAACTACTGGGATCCAACCCTTTGCATGGGTGCCCTGGGGGATTTATATAGGCCTACCCCCCAGGGGTACAATGGTAAGATGACTGGGCGCGGGCCCAGCCATCAGTGTCTTCGACCTCCGACTTCTCCGCCGACTGTTGGGGCCTGCCGACTGGTGGGCCCCGCCGACTGGTGGGCCTCGCCGACTGGTCTGGTACGGAGCTGACAGGCCGCGTCCGCCGCGGGCGGGTCTTGCCGATTGCTGATTACTGTAGTCGTGCTCCTGATGATGCAAGCTTGGTCATGGGGTCATGGAAACAGCCCCGCCGCCTGGCGGGTGATCACTGTGGCCACTCCCCATCTCTTCCTAATTAATGGCGCGTGGGCCCCGGGGGAGGGCTCGGCCGACTCCCCCGGGCCGACTCCCATTGGGTCCGACAGGCGGTTCTCCCGCCGTCTCCCGAGGTCTCGCTGACCGGTGGGCCCTGCTGCCTCCGGGCCGTACAGACAAGCCGTCATGGGCGCAGGACCAGGTACAGTGGTGCTGATGTCAGGGCCGGCTGGGCAACAGTGCCACGCCGCAGGGAGATCTTCCCAAGTACGGCGCGCTGTAGCCATGGCTGCCCTTGGTAAGGGGCGGGGAGTGGGCTTCATTGTAGCCACGCCCCTGCCCCGTCCCCCTCGATGAGGTCACGGTTTGTTGGAGTCGCCGGCCGATTCCCCAAAGCCGGCTTCTCTGGAAGTCGCCCCTGGGACTCGGCCGTGAGCGAGCAGTCGGCCGCCTTGCCGTAGACTCCCCAGGAGGTGGCTCTTCGGCCTGTGGTTTTGAGGGGCGCAGCCTGCCCCGATGTCTTGAAAGGTCATGAGCCTCGGGTTGGACTGCCCGTGGCCTATTACTCCGACACTCTAGATTTCTTGCTCTTGCTGGTGGAGGTCTCTAGCACGTCCTCGACGGGAACGCAACACTCCAAGGAGGTGCGCTTGCCGGAGTGGGTGCAGGAGGTGGTCCTGCTGGTCTTCTTTCCTCCCGGGGCTCCAGTGGCAGGAGCAAGTGCCTTGGTGGCATCCGCTGCAACTACCTCCCAGTAGAGTTGGTCGGCGCAGATGAGTGAGTCCTTCTTGTCGGAGGGGACGGTGATGATGCTCACTGGCCCGGGCATCTTCAACGTGTTGTAAGCATAATGTGATGCTGCCATGAACTTGGCCAACGTTGGGCGGCCAAGGATCCCATTATAGGGCAAGGGGATCTGAGCAACATAAAAAACGATCATTTTCATCCTATAGTTCAGTTCGCCCCCAAATGTGACGGACAGCGTAATTTTACCTTTCGGTTGATTCCTTCCTGGGCTGACCCCTTGAAACGTGCCCGTCTCTTCGAGGTCCCCATCAGGAATCTGCAGCCTCTTGATCACAACAGGCGAGATTAGGTTCAGACCGACCCCACCGTCAACTAGTACTTTTGTCACCTTGAGGTTGCATATTGTTGGTGAAACCAACAATGGCAAGCACCCGACCACAGTTGTGCGATCAGGGTGGTCCTTGATGTCAAAAATGATAGGCGTGTGGGACCACTTCAGTGGCTTCTCGGTGTCAAACGATGGCTCTGGCGAAGTGACTTCACGCGCCCACTGCTTCAGTTGGCGGTGAGAGGTATGCAACGAGGCCCCACCATGGACGCACATGGCCTCCGTAGCTTTCTGGAACTCGTGCTCGCCGGACTCGTCACCTTCATCATGATCACCATATCCCTCCTTCTTATCTCGGCCCCGAGCGGGACTCTCTTGTTGATTTTCCTTGGCCGCTATGCTTCTTGCCGGACCCCTCAGCACCATCTTGACCCTTCTCCTTGTCCCGCCTCTCATACTCAGCCTTCTGCTTTTCCGCGAGCAGCTCAACCTGCCGGCAGTTCTGGAGGTCGTGACCCTTGGTGCGATGGATCTTGCAGTACTGCTTGTCGGAGCCTCCCGGCTTGTCGGCAGCCGCCAAGGCCCGGCAGGCGGCGCACCCGGCAACTTCCTTGCCGAGGTTGTGAGCCTTGGCCTTCTGGGTGGCGCCGAGGTCGTCGGATCCCTCGACGGTAAGTACAGTCTTTCCCTTACGCTTTCTGTTGTGGCGTCGGCCCTTCTTTGCTGGGGCGACGTCGTCTTCATCTGTGGAATCGGTTTCCGCGCCGCCATCTTCGCTGTGGTACTTCCTTCTTCAGTTCGAGCGCATTTGTCAGACAGAACATATAGTTCGGCCACATCCTTGACCTTGTTCATCGCCAACTCTTCGCGCATCTTCTGGTTGCGCACATTTTGATGGAATGCGTCGATGACAGCAGCGGGATGAACATCTGGGATGTTGTACTGCACCCAGCTGAACCTCTCTATGTACTTGCGTAGGTTTTCACCTTCTTTTTGGGGGACGACATGCAGATCGCTTTCCTGGCCATGAGCTTGGTGGCCTCCAGTAAAGGCGCCAACAAACTCATGGCACAAATCCGACCAAGAAGAAATGGAATCCACTGGCAAGTGCATCAACCATGACATGATGTTGGGTTTAAGCGCCAACGGGAAGTAATTGGTAAGGACATTGTTATCGCGAGCTCCAGCAGCTTGCATCGCAATGGTGTAGATGCCGAGGAACTCTGGCGGGTGAGTTTTGCCGTTGTACTTCTCGCCGACATCATGCTTGAACATGCGGTGAGTGGGCCACTGGAACTGCCACAGCTCGCAGGTAAAGGCCGGAAAACCCACCTCGTAAGGTAGGCCACCAGAGCCTCCCGGCGTTGGGTGGTCCATAGTGGGCCCTGCCTGCTTATCTGACTGATGGCGCGCTTCACGCCGCCGCTCAATGGTGGTTCGACCATCTTCATGCACTCGTTCTCAAAGAACTTGACGCCAGTCGCGGTGCGTTCGTGGGTCAGATGACTCTGTGGAAATGTTATCACAGGCGTCGACCTAACGAGCCGGTGACCGCGGCCGCGGGTGTGGAGGAGGGGAGTGCACCGTGGTTGCGGTGCCTCCAGTCTTCCTCCACTGGCACACGCAGGCTCGATGGAGCGCCGATACGAGGGCCCTATTAGTCGCAGGTCATGTTTGTTGGCGATGTTGTTGAGGCTTCGAATGGTGGCACTCCACTCGTCGAGCTTCTCCGCGGCAGGAGGAAAGTCGAGGAGCAGTTGTACGCGCGCTAGTGCCTCCGATGGCGTGGGCGGCGGCGAAAGCTGCGTCCACCGTGACGCACTGCGATTAAGGGAGTCCTGGATTAGGGGGTCCTCGGACAGCCGGGCTATATACTTTGGTCGGACTGTTGGACTATGAATATACAAGATTGAAGACTTCGTCCCATGTCCGAGTGGGACTCTCCTTTGCGTGGAAGGCAAGCTTGGCAATTCAGATATGTAGATCTCTCCCTTGTAACCGACTCTGTGTAACCCTAGCCCCCTCCGGTTTCTATATAAACCGGAGGATGTAGTCCGTAGGACGAGGACAATGATAATCATAGGCTAGATTCTAGGGTTTAGCCTCTACGATCTCGTGGTAGATCAACTCTTGTAATACTCATATCATCAAGATCAATCAAGCAGGAAGTAGGGTATTACCTCCATCGAGAGGGCCCGAACCTGGGTAAACATTGTGTCCCCCGCCTCCTGTTACCATCCACCTTAGACACACAGTTCAGGACCCCCTACCCGAGATCCGCTGGTTTTGACACCGACATTGGTGCTTTCATTGAGAGTTCCACTGTGTCATCACCATAAGGCTTGATGGCTCCTTCGATCATCGGCAACGATGCGATCCAGGGTGAGGTTTTTCTCCCCGGACAGATCTTCGTATTCGGCGGCTTCGTACTGTGGGCCAACTTGCTTGGCCATCTGGAGCAGATCGAGAGCTACGCCCTGCTACTTCTTGAGCTTGTGTTGGTTTTCCCCGAAGAGGAAGGGATGATGCAGCAGAGTAGCGTAAGTATTTCCCTTAGTTTTTGAGAACCAAGGTATCAATCCAGTAGGAGCCCACGCTCAAGTCCCTCGTACCTGCACAAAGCGATAGCTACTCGCAACCAACGCGATTAGGGGTTGTCAAGCCCTCACGGTCACTTACGAGAGTGAGATCTGATAGATAGAATATTTTTGGTATTTTTTATATAAATATGCAAAGTAAAAAGTAAAAGAAAAGTAAATAGCAAAACAATATAAAAGTGATGGAGATTGATATGATGAGAATAGACCTGGGGGCCATAGGTTTCACTAGTGTCTTCTCTCAAGAGCATAAGTATTCTACGGTGGGTGAACAAATTACTGTTGAGCAATTGATAGAATTGAGCATAATTATGAGAATATCTTGGCATGATCATGTATATAGGCATCACGTCCGTGCCAAGTAGATCGAAACGATTCTGCATCTACTACTATTACTCCACTCATCGACCGCTATCCAGCATGCATCTAGAGTATTAAGTTAAAGCAGAGTAACGCCTTAAGCAAGATGACATGATGTAGAGAGATAAATTCATGCAATATGAAATAAACCCCATCTTGTTATCCTCGATGGCAACGATACAATATGTGCCTTGCTGCCCCTTCTGACACTGGGTAAGGATACCGCAAGATCGAACCCAAAGCTAAGCACTTCTCCCATGGCAAGAACTACCAATCTAGTTGGCCAAACCAAACAGATCATTCGAAGAGAATTGCAAAGATAACCAATCATGCATAAAAGAATTCAGAGAAGATTCAAATATTATTCATAGATAGACTTGATCATAAACCCACAATTCATCGGTCTCAACAAACACACTGCAAAAAGAAGATTACATCGAATAGATCTCCACAAGAGAGGGGGAGAACTTTGTATTGAGATTCAAAGAGAGAGAAGAAGCCATCTAGCTACTAACTATGGACCCAAAGGTCTGAGGTAAACTACTCACACTTCATCGGAGAGGCTATGATGATGTAGAAGCCCTCCGTGATGACGGCCCTCTTCCGGCGGAGCTCCGGAACAGGCCCCAAGATGGGATCTCGTGGATACGAAAAGTTGCGGCGGTGGAATTAGGTTTTTGGCTCCTTTTCTGATCATTTGGGGGTACGTGTGTATATATAGGAGGAAGGAGTACGTCGGTGGAGCACCGAGGGGCCCACGAGGCAGGGGGGCGCACCCTAGGGGGGAGCCCCCCCACCCTTGTGAACACCTCTTTGCTTCCTTGCAGTAGGGTCCAAGTCTCCTGGATCACGTTCGGTGAGAAAATCACGTTCCCGAAGATTTTATTCCATTTGGACTCCGTTTGATATTCCGTTTATCTGAAACACTGAAATAGGCAAAAAACAGCAATTCTGGGCTGGGCCTCCGGTTAATAGGTTAGTCCCAAAAATAATATAAAAGTGGAAAATAAAGCCCAATATAGTCCAAAACAGTAGATAATATAGCATGGAGCAATCAAAAATTATAGATACGTTGGAGACGTATCAAGCATCCCCAAGCTTAATTCCTGCTCGTCCTCGAGTAGGTAAATGACAAAAAGATAATTTTTGATGCGGAGTGCTACTTGGCATAATTTCAATGTAAATCTTCTTAATTGTGGTATGAATATTTAGATTAGAAAGATTCAAGACAAAGGTTTATATTGACATAGAAAATAATAATACTTCAAGCATACTAACAAAGCAATTATGTCTTCTCAAAATAACATGGCCAACGAAAGTTATCCCTACAAAATCATATAGTCTGGCTATGCTCCATCTTCCCCACACAAAGTATTTAAATCATGCACAACCCCGATGATAAGCCAAGCAATTGTTTCATACTCTAACTTTTTCAAAACTTTTTCAATCTTCACGTAATACATGAGCGTGAGCCATGGATATAGCACTATAGGTGGAATAGAATGGTGGTTGTGGAGAAGACAAAAAAGGAGAAGATAGTCTCACATCGACTTGGCGTATCAACGGGCTATGGAGATGCCCATCAATAGATATCAATGTGAGTGAGTAGGGATTGCCATGCAACGGATGCACTCGAGCTATAAGTATATGAAAGCTCAAAAAGAAACTAAGTGGGTGTGCATCCAACTTGCTTGCTCATGAAGACCTAGGGCAATTTGAGGAAGCCCATGATTGGAATATACAAGCCAAGTTCTATAATGTAAAATTCCCACTAGTATATGAAAGTGATAACATGAGAGACTCTCTACTATGAAGATCATGGTGCTACTTTGAAGCACAAGTGTGGTAAAAGGATAGTAGCATTGTCCCTTCTCTCTTTTTCTATCATTATTTATTTATTTATTTGGGCTTTTTCTTCTTTTTTATGGCCTCTTTTTTTGGGGCTTCTTTGGCCTCTTTTTTTTCTCTTTTTTTTATTTTTCGTCCGGAGTCTCATCCCGACTTATGGGGGAATCATAGTCTCCATCATTCTTTCCTCACTGGGACAATGCTCTAATAATGATGATCATCACACTTTTATTTTTCTTAAAACTCAACAATTACAACTCGATAGTTAGAACAAAATATGACACTATGTGAATGCATCCGGCGGTGTACCGGGATATGCAATATGACAATGATGAATGTGTCATGAACGGAACGGTGGAAAGTTGCATGGCAATATATCTCGGAATGGCTATGGAAATGCCATAATAGGTAGGTATGGTGGCTGTTTTGAGGAAGGTATATGGTAGGTGTATGATACTGACGAAAGTTGCGCGGTATTAGAGAGGCTAGCAAGGGTGGAAGGGTGAGAGTGCGTATAATCCATGGACTCAACATTAGTCATAAAGAACTCATATACTTATTGCAAAAATTTAGAAGTTATCAAAGCAAAGTATTATGTGCATGCTCCTAGGGGGATAGATTGGTAGGAAAAGACCATCGCTCATCCCCGACCGCCACTCATAAGGAAGACAATCAATAAATAAATCATGCTCTGACTTCATCACATAACGGTTCACCATACGTGCATGCTACGGGAATCACAAGCTTTAACACAAGTATTCTTTAAATTCACAACTACTCAACTAGCATGACTTTAATATTATCACCTCCATATCTCAAAACAATTATCATGCTTCAATCTTTTCTTAGTATTCAACACACTCAAAAGAAAGTTTCACAAATCTTGAATACCAAGCATATTATTATTAGGCAAATTACCATGCTATTAAGAGACTCTCAAATTAATTTAAGTGAAGCATGAGAGATTAATAGTTTCTTTAAAACATATCCACCACCGTGCTCTAAAAGATCTAAGTGAAGCACATAGAGCAAAATTGTAACGCTGAAAAGATATAAGTGAAGCACATAGAGCAAAATTATCTAGCTCGAAAGATATAAGTGAAGCACATAGAGCAAAACTACTTAGCTCAAAAGATATAAGTGAAGCACATAGAGCAAAACTACTTAGCTCAAAGGATATAAGTGAAGCACATAGAGTACTCTATCAAATTTTAATGCATGTATGGCTCTCTCAAAAGGTGTGTACAGCAAGGATGATTGTGGCATACTAACAAACAAAGACACAAATAATACAAGACTCTCCAAGCAAAACACATATCATGTTGGTGAATAAAAATATAGCTCCAAGTAAATTACCGATGGAAGTGGACGAAAGAGGGGATGCCTTCTGGGGCATCCCCAAGCTTTGACTTTTTGGTGTCCTTGGATTATCTTGGGGGTGCCATGAGCCTCCCCAAGCTTAGGCTCTTGCCACTCCTTGTTCCATGATCCATCAAAATAATTCACCCAAAACTTGAAAACTTCACAACACAAAACTCAAAATAGAAAACTCGTGAGCTCCGTTAGCGAAAGAAAACAAAAGACCACTTCAAGGTACTGTAATGAACTCATTATTTATTTATATTGGTGTTAAACCTACTGTATTCCAACTTCTCTATGGATTATAAACTATTTTACTAGCCATAGATTCATCAAAATAAGCAAACAACACACGAAAAACAGAATCTGTCAAAAACAGAACAGTCTGTAGTAATCTGTAGCTAGCGCAAGATCTGGAACCCCAAAAATTCTAAAATAAATTGCTGGACGTGAGGAATTTATCTATTAATCATCTGCAAAAATAATTAACTAAATAGCTGTAACGCCCTCGATACGGCTATATCTCCCACGTGTCGAAGCACGACTTAGAGGCATAACCGCATTGAAAGCAATGTCGCAAGTGAGGTAATTTTCACACAACCCATGTAATACATAAGGGACAGAGATACATAGTTGGCTTACAATCGCCACTTCACACAATTACATGAATAAAGCATTACAGCAACCAATTACAATCAAGGCCCGACTACGGAGCCAAAATAAAAGAAGAACCCCAAATGCGACAAGGTCCCCCGATCGACCCCAACTGGGCTCCACTACTGATCAACTAGAACGAAACAACACAAAGGACAAGATCTTCATCGAGCTCCTCCTTGAGCTTGGTTGCGACATCTGCACAGTTCAACGGCACCTGCAAGCTAGTTTGGAAGTAATCTGTGAGCCACAGGGACTCAGCAATCTCGCACCCTCGCGATCAAGACTATGTAAGCTTATGGGTAAGGTAAAAGGTATGAGGTGGAGCTGCAGCAAGCGACTAGCATATATGGTGGCTAACATATTCGCAAAAGAGAGCGAGAAGAGAAGGCAAAGCACGGTCGAACAACTATGATCAAGAAGTGATCCTAGAACAACCTACGTCAAGCATAACTCCAACACCGTGTTCACTTCCTGGACTCCGCCGGAAAGAGACCATCACGGTTACACACGCGGTTGATGCATTTTAATTAAGGTCAACTTCAGGTTTTCTACAACCGGACGTTAACAAATTCCCATCTGCCCATAACCGCGGGCACGGCTTTCGAAAGTTCAAATCCCTGCAGGGGTGTCCCAACTTAGCCCATCACAAGCTCTCACGGTCAACGAAGGATATTCCTTCTAGCAGGAAGACCCGATCAGACTCGGAATCCCGATTACAAGACATTTCGACAATGGTAAAACAAGACTAGCAAAGCCACCCAGATGTGCCGACAAATCCCGATAGGAGCTGCACATATCTCGTTCTTAGGTCACACCGGATGAGCAAGATGTCGGGTGGGCCAGCCCAGAGTTGCCCCTGGTAGCTCCGGACATCGCTCAGTTTGGACCAACACTCAGAGGAGCACTGGCCCGGGGGTTTAAATAAAGATGACCCTTGAGTCTGCAGAACCCAAGGGAAAGAAACGGCTAGGTGGCGAATGGTAAAACCAATGTTGGGCCATGCTGGAGGAGTTTTATTCAAGGCGAACTGTCAAGGGTTCCCCATTATAACCCAACCGCGTAAGGAACGCAAAATCCGGGAACATAACACCGATATGACGGAAACTAGGGCGGCAAGAGTGGAACAAAACACCAGGCATAAGGCTGAGCCTTCCACCCTTTACCAAGTATATAGATGCATTAATTAAATAAGAGGTATTGTGATATCCCAACAAAATATCCATGTTCCAACATGGAACAAGCTCCAATCTTCACCTGCAACTAACAACGCTATAAGAGGGGCTGAGCAAAGCGGTAACATAGCCAAACAACGGTTTGCTAGGACAAGGTGGGTTAGAGGCTTGGTTCAACAATATGGGAGGCATGATAAGCAAGTGGTAGGTATCGCAGCATAGGCATAGCAAAAGAGCGAGCATCTAGCAAGCAAAGATAGAAGTGATTTCGAGGGTATGGTCATCTTGCCTGAAATCCCGCAAGGAAGAAGAACGATTCCATGAATAAGACAAATGGACGTAGACGAATGAATCCTCACAAACGCAACATTATCGGAACCAAACCAAAGAAGCAACACCGGAAAGGAGCAAACAACATAGTAAACAACCAACACATGACCATGGCATGATGCACAACCAGTATGATGCATGTCCGGTTTAAAGAAGCATGGCATGGCAAAGTGCACAAACAATCCTACAAATTAAGTGGAGCTCATTATGCAACGGAGTAGCATATTGAAGAAAACACCACATGACTTATTTAGTTCTCTCTCGGTTAGGTACTCAACAATATTAAATGTTGGTTAACATGGCAAGAGGTGAATCATAAAGGAATTATCTATCTCAACAATTTTAAATGGGGCCGGATATAACAAACAACAAATCCGGTAAATCCCCATATGCCTTAGTAATTTATTGCAACAACAATTTAAACATTTTAATTGTTGTTATCATGATGCGGATGACATGACAATTTTTATTAAAAGTTGACAAGATAATTATGAAGCATTTGTCACCATGGTGGAAAGGAAAGGGGTGCAACGGCAACGGTAACAAAAACGGTGCCACGGCAACGTTCCGGTTCCGGTAACTCGATTGAGATACCGATGCAAAGGAGAAGTGTGCGGATGCGTGCAAAAGATGGTGGGGCGCTCCCAGATTCTGGGTGTCCCACGAGTTGGCGGCAAGGAAACGAGTGACAAAGGACACGGTGCAGACACGAGCATCTCAAACATCACAAGCATTCATTCACGGACGTCGTCTCGAGGTTATACCTTCAAAGCGTGCAAGCAGGACAGTTCAAGTTCGTAGCGGAAGTAGGCATTCTCGCGACGGTAGAGGAAGTAGTGGTACATGTCTCGGAGAAGGACTTGACGCATTCGATGTTTCCGAGGGGACGGTAGGGGAACTTGGCGTTAGTGCTACACGGGTCTTCGGTGACGGTCGATGTACATGGCAAATGTAGAGGTACTATGCTTCGGTCGTCGTGGTACTTGGCGATAGTAGTGGTACAAGGGTTGTAGCCGGCCTTGGCGGTTCATCGTGTAGTCATAAACGTTCCGTAGATGTTCATGTCGTCGTAGCCGTTCGGATCTTGGAGCGATGGTAGTCGTTCACTTGATGGTCTTGAAGGATTCAAAGGGGTACTTGGCGGTCTATCGTGGTACTTGGTGTTGTTCCCTGTTCAGTGGTCGTTGGACTTGGCGTCAAAAGCAACGACAATTGGAGGTGCATGATGACAGCGATGCGTCGTGGTCCGGCACGAGTGCAGGAGGCCGGGGCGGATGACGCGGATGGGCCTCGCTGGGGAGGTCCATGGCAGAGGCGAGCGCTGGTGGTGGATCGACCCTCTGCCTGCTTGAAGCAGGAACACGGCGGCGCAGCAGTAGCTAGCGAGGCGTGAGGAAGGTCTAGCGCGGCGCCGGAGACGGGGAACGGGTGCAGGAAGATGGACCCGGCCAGTCTTGAAGGAGATCGAGGCGCAGGAGGCGGCTCGAAGCAAAGGAGGCGGCATCCGGCGACCCACGGCCCTGGCGGCTCGATGTAGGGGCGCGGGGGCGCTCGAGGCAGGGCCGGAACCTGCGGGTGGTGACGTGAGAGGAACCAGGCGGAGGAGACCCGAGGCGGCGGGGTGCTCCAGTGGGGTAGGCAGGACGGCAGCGGCATCCATGGGAGGTGGAGCTCGCGGCAGGAGGGAGCAAGATGGGGCTGCAGCGACGCGAGAACGGGGTTGCCGAGGACGGGGTCCGGTGTTGACCGGAGCAGGGGAAGAAGAGGGAGGAGCGGCGCTGCTATCTCTTCCTCTCTAGTGGCGCATCGAGGCAGGAGGGATTGAGCATGGGGCATGCGCTGGAGGGAGATCGAGAGGGAGGTCGAGGAGAGGGCTGCGAGCGCGTGCGTGGTTGGTGGCGGCGGAAAGGAAACGAGGAGGAGCCGATGGGATCGAGCAGAGGCCTTACCTGTGGCTAGGGTTAGCAAAGAGTGGGCCTTGGAGGCCCAGTGTGGAGGGCGCCGGCTGGGCCTTAGAAGGTCACGGATGGCTGCTGAGAGGCCCAGCTGGGCTCTCTCCCTCTCTCTCATCTTATTTTCTTTATCAGAAAACAAGAGAAGAAAAAGAAAGAAAGAGGGGGGGTTAGGTAACGAAGTTGGACTCGCGGATAAATTTCCCGGACTCACAAAAATGAGTTTGACCCAATAAAAATAGAAACGTCAAGATTGAAAGATATAAATTCAAACTCATTTGAATTTAATTCAAATGGGTTTGAACTGGGACTTGGTAAAAGGAAGGTCCAAAAATGTTTGGATTTTTGGAGGAGCCCCGGTAAAAGGGAAAAGAAATATTGGGCAAGGTTTGGAGATCAACTCGAAGCAGAGAAGGCATGGGGTTATATTTGCAAGTGTGTTCCGGTGAATTCCAACAAATGGAATATTTAATATAGCTCCCTACTATCGGGAGGGTATGTTATAAAGAGAAGTCACCAGGTGAATTCCCTCGGTTTAAATGGATCAAAGGTCCATGCCATTTATTTAGTTGAGTTAAGAAAAGAAATGACATGATGGCATGATGACATGATGCAATGCACATGATGCAATGATGAATGCAAAGAACCAAACAAAACACACGACGAAACCCGGAAACCCTGGAAGGCATCTGAAGCTCCGGTCTTGGGGCGTCACAATAGCACTCTTCAAATAAAAATGATAGCAGTTCTCGTGAGCGCTAAAGTTTCTGTTTTTTACAGCAAGTTCAACAAGACTTTCCCCAAGTCTTCCCAACGGTTCTACTTGGCACAAACACTAATTAAACACAAAAAACACAACCAAAATAGAGGCTAAATAATTTATTTATTACTAAACAGGAGCAAAAAGCAAGGAATAAAAATAAAATTGGGTTGCCTCCCAACAAGCGCTATCGTTTAACGCCCCTAGCTAGGCATAACAAGCAAGGATAGATCTAGGTATTGCCATCTTTGGTAGGCAATTCTTCAATTAGGCATCTACCATCTTTAGGAATTTCTTTCTCTTTATTGATTATCAAACTTTTAGGCACAAGATCGAAAAATTCATTTGTAATAAATGGTTCCTTAATGATAGCAAAAAGATTGGGATGAACACTTATAGATTTAAGATCCGCAGTTTCCTTACTAGATGATTCACCCTTATTTTTAGGAACATACATAAGCTTGGCAATTTTAGTAGGAGGACTTGGAGTATTCTTTACGTAAGAAAAAGCGGTTCCCAAGTTTGTAATGATACCCTCAAGTTTATCATTTCTAGTAGAATCTAAGTTCATTCTCTCATTAACTATGGGTTATTTTTCCTTAATATTTTTCAAAGTCATTCCTACCTTAGATCCATATTGAGTAATTTGATTGTGGATCTTTTTATCTAGATTTTCAATTGATTCAATAGTAGCAACTTTATTTTCGATAATTTCAAGTCTTTGCATAACATGCTCCAAAGTTAACGTGGTTCCATTAATCAAAAGAGGTGGTGAGCCAAATAAATTTAGCATAGCATTATAAGAATCAAAAGTATGGCTACCCAAGAGGCAAATAGAGAGGGAGGATAGGGAGAGAGAGCGCGAATAAAATGGCAAGGGTGAATTGGGGGGAGAGGAAAACAAGAGGCAAATGGAAAATAATGTAATGCGAGAGATAGGGATTGTGATGGGTACTTGGTATATTGACTTTTTGCGTAGACTCCCCGGAAACGGCGCCAGAAATCCTTCTTGCTACGTCTTGAGCTTGCATTGGTTTTCCCCAAAGAGGAAGGGATGATGCAGCAGAGTAGCATAAGTATTTCCCTCAGTTTTTGAGAACCAAGGTATCAATCCAGTAGGAGCCCAGGCTCAAGTCCCTCGTACCTGCACAAAGCGATAGCTACTCACAACCAACGCGATTAGGGGTTGTCAAGCCCTTCACGGTCACTTACGAGAGTGAGATCTGATAGATAGAATATTTTTGGTATTTTTGATATAAAGATGCAAAGTAAAAAAGTAAAAGCAAAGAAAATAGCAAAACAATATAAAAGTGATGGAGATTGATATGATGAGAATAGACCCGGGGGCCATAGGTTTCACTAGTGGCTTCTCTCAAGAGCATAAGTATTCTACGGTGGGTGAATAAATTATTGTTGAGCAATTGATAGAATTGAGCATAATTATGAGAATATCTAGGCATGATCATGTATATAGGCATCACGTCCGTGACAAGTAGATCGAAACGATTCTGCATCTACTACTATTACTCCACTCATCTATCGCTATCCAGCATGCATCTAGAGTATTAAGTTAAAAATAGAGTAACGCCTTAAGCAAGATGACATGATGTAGAGAGATAAATGCATGCAATATGAAATAAACCCCATCTTGTTATCCTCGATGGCAACGATACAATACGTGCCTTGCTGCCCCTTATGTCACTGGGTAAGGACACCGCAAGATCGAACCCAAAGCTAAGCACTTCTCCCATGGCAAGAACTACCAATCTAGTTGGCCAAACCAAACGGATAATTTGAAGCGACTTGCAAAGATAACCAATCATGCATAAAGAATTCAGAGAAGATTCAAATATTATTCATAGATAGACTTGATCATAAACCCACAATTCATCGGTCTCAACAAACACACCGCAGAAAGAAGATTACATCGAATAGAGCTCCACAAGAGAGGGGGAGAACTTTGTATTGAGATTCAAAGAGAGAGAAGAAGCCATCTAGCTACTAACTATGGACCCGAAGGTGTGAGGTAAACTACTCACACTTCATCGAAGAGGCTATGATGATGTAGAAGCCCTCCGTGATGACGGCCCTCTTCCAGCAGAGCTCCGGAACGGGCCCCAAGATGGGATCTCGTGGATACGGAAAGTTGCGGCGGTGGAATTAGGTTTTGGGCTCCTTTTCTGATCGTTTGGGGGTACGTGTGTATATATAGGAGGAAGGAGTACGTCGGTGGAGCACCGAGGGGTCCACGAGGTAGGGGGCGCGCCCTAGGGGGGCGCGCCCCCCACCCTCGTGAACACCTCTTTGCTTCCTTGCAGTAGGGTCCAAGTCTCCTGGATCACGTTCGGTGAGAAAATCACGTTCCCAAAGATTTTATTCCATTTGGACTCCGTTTGATATTCCGTTTATCTGAAACACTGAAATAGGCAAAAAAACAACAATTCTGGGCTGGGCCTCCGGTTAATAGGTTAGTCCCAAAAATAATATAAAAGTGGAAAATAAAGCCCAATATAGTCCAAAACAGTAGATAATATAGGATGGAGCAATCAAAAATTATAGATACGTTGGAGACGTATCACGCCCCTGGCCATCAGGCCAGGTTTGGAAGCTTAAACTATATTGCCGACATCCACGGAGACTTGATCATCGACGGATTCGAGCCCATGTCAGGTGCGCTGCACAGTCGTGACGAGCATGACTTAGCTCTGCCGCCGGGCGGTGTTCAGGAGATCACACCTATGGCAACTCCGGCCCTCAATCCGGAGCAGATCGTGCCATCCGAGGACGGGTGGATGGACCCCGCCACCGAGGCCGCACACCCAGCGGCAATAGAGCCGAATACTGACTTCACCTCCTATGAGACCTATGTTGCCGGACCCTTGGATTCATCCCCGGCTACAGGCTCCGAACCGCCTGCGTCCGTGCCTATCGAATCTGATTGGGCACCGATCATGGAGTTTACCTCGGCGGATATCTTTCAGCACTCGCCCTTGGGCGACGTGCTAAATTCATTGAGGTCTCTCTCCTTGTCAGGAAACCCTTGGCCGAACTATGTCCGGCTTGAGTGGGAAGCAGACGACGAAGAAATTCATTCCCCACCCACCACCCACTTAATAGCCACTGCGACGACTGAACCGACATGCTTGATTTCGGCTCCGAAGACATCGACGGTATGGACGACGATGCAGGAGAAGAACAGGAACCACCGCCCACAGGGCGTTGGACAGCCACCTCATCATATGATATATACATGGTGGACACGCCCAAAGAAAGTGATGGCAATAAGGCAACGGAGGATAATCCCCTCGAGAAGCAATCTAAGCACCGGTGTCATCGGCGCCGCTCTAAGCCCCGCCATAGCAAAAGAGCGATACCGACACAAGAGACAATAACGCTGCGGACAGTGCCGAAGACGAAGACAATCCCCTCCAGCCAGGCTTCAAGCGGGAGGATGGGCAAGCTAGCCCTAAGGAACAGGCGGCAGACGGAGAATCAGAGGATGACAATTACATGCCCCTCTCCGATGATGAGGTGAGCCTCGACGACGAAGAATTTATCGTGCCTGAGGGTCCCGTCGAGCAGGAGCGCTTCAAGCGTCGGCTTATAGCCACAGCAAAAAGCCTGAAGAAAAAGCAACAACAACTTCAAGTTGATCAAGATCTGCTAGCGGATAGATGGACCGAGGTGCTGGCAGCCGAGGAATACGAACTCGAGCGCCCAACCAAAAGTTACCCAAAGCACAGGTTGCTACCCCAACTGGAGGAGGAAGCATTAAAGCCTACACTACCAGCGTATGATGCGGTTGACCGGCCACCTCCTGGCCGAGACAAAGCGACGTATCAGCCCGAAGTCCAGCCCGCACCCCATCGCCAGTCAAACAAAAACACCAAGGCCCGGGGCAACACGCAGGACCTGCGAGACGTATTGGAAAACAAAGCAGGACATACAAGATCAATCTATGGATCATGGGGGCGCACCCCAATGCATGACGACGACCGTCACGCTGGATATACTAAAAGCAAATCCGGCCGGACCGAATATAGCAGACAAGACTCTTATGAACTACGTCGTGATATTGCCCGGCACAGAGGCGTCGCACACCCCCTATGCTTCACTAATGAAGTAATGGATCACGAATTCCCAGGAGGTTTTAAACCCGTGAATATTGAGTCATATGATGGCACAACAGACCCAGCGGTATGGATTGAAGATTTCCTCCTCCACATCCACATGGCCCGCGGTGACGATCTACATGCCATCAAGTACCTCCCATTAAAACTCAAAGGACCTGCTCGGCATTGGCTCAATAGCCTGCCGGCAAACTCCATTGGCAGTTGGGAAAATTTGGAGGACGCATTTCTTGACAACTTCCAGGGCACTTATGTGCGACCACCGGATGCCGATGACTTGAGTCACATAACCCAACAGCCAGGGGAATCAGCCAGGAAATTCTGGAATCGGTTCCTAACTAAAAAGTACCAAATTGTCGACTGTCCAGATGCCGAGGCCTTAGCGGCATTTAAGCATAACATCCGTGACGAGTGGCTCGCCCGACACCTCGGCCAAGAAAAGCCGAAGTCCATGGAGACCCTCACAACACTCATGACCCGCTTTTGTGCGGGCGAGGATAGCTGGCTGGCTCGCAGCAACAACACATCAAGAAACCCTGGCAATTCAGATGCCAAAGATAGCAATGGCAGGCCACGTCGCAACAGACACAAACGCCGTAACAACGGCGACAACGCCGAAGACACGACGGTTAATGCCGGATTCAGTGGCTCTAAATCCGGTCAGCGGAAAACGCCGTTCAAAAGAAGCAATCCAGGCCCGTCCAGCTTGGACCGCATACTCGATCGTTCGTGTCAAATTCACGGCACCCCCGATAAACCAGCCAACCACACCAACAGAAAATGATGGGTGTTCAAACAGGCCGGCAAGTTGAATGCCAAAAACAAGGAAAAGGGGCTGCATAGCGACAACGAGGAGGAGCCCCGGCCGCCGAACATAGGAGCACAGAAGAAATTTCCTCCCCAAGTGAAAACGGTAAACATGATATACGCAACCGATATTCCCAAGCGGGAACGGAAGCGTGCACTGAGGGACGTCTATGCGATGGAGCCAGTCGCCCCAAAGTTCAACCCATGGTCTTCTTGTCCGATCACCTTCGATCGCAGGGACCACCCCACCAGTACCCGTCATGGCGGTTCTACCGCATTGGTCCTTGACCCCATCATCGACGGATTTCACCTCACTCGAGTCCTTATGGATGGTGGCAGCAGCCTGAACTTGCTTTATCAGGATGTGGTGTGCAAAATGGGCATAGACCCCTCAAGGATCAAACCCACCAAAACCACCTTTAAAGGTGTCATCCCAGGTGTAGAGGCCTATTGCACGGGCTCAATAACACTGGAAGTAGTCTTCGGATCTCCGGAAAACTTCCGAAGCGAGGAGTTAATCTTCGATATCGTCCCCTTCCGCAGTGGCTATCATGCACTGCTCAGACGAATCGCATTTGCTAGATTCAATGTGGTACCGCATTATGCATACCTCAAGCTCAAAATGCCAGGACCTCGCGGGGTTATAACAGTTAATGGAAACACAGAACGCTCGCTCCGCACGGAGGAGCACACTGCGGCCCTCGTAGCAGAAGCGCAAAGCAGCCTTATGAGGCAAACCGCCAATTCGGCGAAAAAGACCCGGAGACCTTCAAGCGAGTCCGGAGTACCCTGCAAGAGGATCGCCAGGCACGTTTAGAGCTCGCCTAGCAATTCGGCCTCCGTCCTAGTCCCAGTCAAGCGGCGAAATTTGCGTCGCGCATACATAATTACGCACTCAAGATACCATGGCCATAGGCGGAGGCACGGCCATGGCACGGCCCACAATGCGGCTCAACCGCTTCAGGACCCGTATACCCATAACATTTTCTTCCTTTCAGGCCCCTATTCTCTAAAGGCCCTCTCTGATCATCTGATTATCGGACCCGTCACGGGAAGGAAACACCATGGAAGCAAGAAGCTTTGACGTACAAGGGAATCCTCAGGTGGTCTCTCATAACGATCGATATACCTGTTTTGCATACCCACATGCAGCTTGACCTTGGATAGGACATGTCAAATAGTCCTATTTTTTACTTATTGCACTACATGTATGCATATGCTTTGACGTATCATTTAAATAACAATGCACATCATCAGCTCATTATTGCATTCCTTTATCTTTTTTTCCCTGTCTGCTTACTTACGACAAGTCGCACCCGTACATTCTGATACGACCAGTGCACCAGGGGCTTCAGTGTACCCCATAACACGGCATGAAAAGTCTGAACATTTTCGACAGTGCGGCACCCCGAACTTATAGCATTATATGCATCAGCTCCGAATCATGTCTTGTGTCAATAGTTGGGTTTACCCGGCTCCCATGTTTTGGTACCTTACGTTCTGCTATATCGGCTAAGGTAGCACTGGGAGAACTACTGCGATTGTGTCCCGGTTCTTCCGGATGAGCACCTCAGTAGAGAAAGCCGAAAACTGACTGTCATGATGCGGCGAGAGCTGGTCGCTGTTCGAGAGGTCTCAAATCCTTAAAGATTTTTTCCGCTTTGGGCGAGGAGTCGGCCTTGTCCGATTTAGGCGTACATAGCGCCCCAATTTCGGCCTTCCGAATACTAGGGGCTTCGCCAAAATTTAAAATTGTAGACTTCTATGGCTAAGTGAGAGTGATAAAGCTTTATAGTCCGATTGCCTGGTTCATTGTGCTGAACACCTCCTTCGAAGGACCCAAAACTGGGATAAAGAGTGATCAGGTTTATCCCGAACACCTCAGTACTAGTTACATGGGGGCAGAAGCCGACGACTAGACAACTCTCAAATTTTATAAACGGCCGCACAGAAGGTAATATTTTAAATCAACAAGCGTTACATAGCGCACATGAACTCGTTTCACATTACAGGATCACATGAGTACATTCATTCAAATATTACATCCTTAGCACATTCCTCCGCCACAAGGCGAGCACCCTTCAGGACACTGTCATAATACTTTTCGGGGTGGCGATGCTCCTTGCCCACTGGCGACCCCTCCTTCACTAGATTTTCGGCGTCCATCTTCGCCCAGTGCACTTTCGCCCGGGCAAAAGCCCAGCGCGCACCCTCAATGCAGACGGACCGCTTTATGACTTCAAACCGTGGGCAGGCACTCACAACCGGCCTTACCAGGCCGAAATAGCTACCAGGCACGGCTCGCCAGGCCACATCCGGACTATGAGGCCCATCATGGCCAGTTCGGCCGCCTTGTGAATCTCGACCAGTTGCTTCAAATGGTCGCTCAAGGGCATCAGATGTTCGGTCCCAGTATATGAGACCAGAACAACCTCTCCGTCGAGCTCCCTTCCTCGGCACGGTAGAACTCCGCGGCATCCAACACACTGCTGGGTAGATCTGCAAACGCTCCTGGAGAGCTCCAAATTCGGGTAAGTAAAAGGAAAGTTTCCTTCACATGCTTGCTTTGCGTAATGAATGCCTTACCCGCCGCTATCTTCCTGACCGCCTCAATTTCCTGGAGGGCCTTTTGGGCTTCGGCCTTGGCATTTTTTGCGTTCTCGAGGGCCTTCACAAGCTCGGACCCTTGCGTCCTAGAGTCACACTCCAAGGACTCGTGCTTCTTGACAAACTCCTGGAGCTCTTGTTGAACCTCACCGACTCAGGCCTCTTGCTTCTAGTGATCGGCGCGCTCCTTGGCCACTTTGCCTTCGGCCTCGGACAGCGCCTTCTTCAGGGTCGCCACTTCGGTCGTGGCTCCTAGCAAAATTCATGACGATCCTGTGATCTAACAACCAGTTTCCTTTTTCTTTATCAATAAACATATGAGGTATGACTTACCTTTGTTCTCTTTGAGCTGCCTCTTGGTAATGCTGATGTGAACTGGGACCCGATCTTTCGATGAGAGAGGATAACTATGATTTTGGGTGGGACTTGACCCTCATGATCCGGCTACCAACCATACAGGAAGAACCGTACACGACTAATATCCACGGCAATCGCTGAACCAACTCCACGGCATTATCGACCGAGCCAACGGCGCGATCGACCTATCCACGAAGGATTTTTCCTTCAAGCAAATCGAAGAACATGCAAGAAAATAATAGCCAAGCAATCTCAAAATTGCGAATATGCTAGATGGGATTAATCTCACAAGATGGGGTTCCGATAGAATGTCTTGACGGTCGCACTAGCCGCTACGAGTGAAGACAAATAAAAATAGCAATAGCTAAACTTCTCTAAACAAAACCCGAGTCTAAACCCTAACCTAGATTAACTATTTATTAAAGGTGGACGTACATCGAGTCTGTCTGTCGTTCCATAGGATGTTGGGCCGTACGATGACCTGACGCTATACGGCGGCTGCGGTTGCTTCGGTTGGCCCATCCTGTTGCAAGTCTTTGGCCTCATCACGTTACTTCTCTTGTTAATTTAGACAAAACAAAATTGTCTGACTCTTGTGACGTTGGCCCTTTGCTCCTCATACATGATGGATGGAATGGATGGTTCGGTGGTGGAGTCCATGCATGCAAGGACAGTAAAGTGCATGCATGCAAAGAGTGTTGCTCTTCTTTAATTGTTTTTCTGATTCCTTTATTCCTGAATATAAATAAATCAAAATATAAGTGTACTATCTTATTCTCGTCAGTTAAATCATATGTACAAAGAAACGATTGTACCTGGCCATTTATTTGTCTCGCACGCGTAGATGTATATATGATATCTATGTCCACATCATCCCCTCTTCCTTGAAAACAAAGTCGTCCTCGACTTTTATCTACCTGAAACTTATCATACGATAGGGCAAAAATAGGTGCAACAGGTATATACGCTGCCACGGGCAAAGCCATTTTATCCCACAAAGAGTTTGTATATGGGGACGCAAATGAACTATTTGAGCATGTGATATGTATAGATCAGATGCTGAGACACTCAACGGAAATTTTTCAGAATTGAAAGCAAGCATACTATGCATTGTACGGTCCGTTGATTTAGCTTTCTCATCATTTATTATTTCAGTAGGTGTCATAGGAAGCAAGTTAATAGTTTTTCCTTGAAACACGAGAGTATATGAATTTGTTCTACCATGATGGGTAACACTATTATCATATTGCCATGGTCGACCTAACAATAAAGAACAAGCTTGCATAGGTACAACATCACAGTCAACATAATCATGATATGAACCAAGTGTAAAATGTACTCTCACACGACGCGTTACCTTTAACTTACCACAATCGTTGAACCATTGGATGTAATATGGATGAGGGTGTCTTGTAGTGGTGAGGCAAAGCTTCTTTACCATCTCAATACTCGCCAAATTGATGCAGCTTCCACCATCAATGATCACATGAACAGAATGCCCTTTGACAACAAACTCAGTTTGAAAAAGATTATGACGTTGAGGCATCTCAGTATGCCCCACCTGGGCACTAAGTACTCGCATGGTTACAAGGCTTGGGTATTGATCTGCCATCTCAACATTAATATGTATCTCCTCCGTGTCATGCTCCTTGGTGTCACCTGCATTATTAGTGGCAAGCATAGCACGTGTATCTTCATCCAAATCACTAGCAGAGGAGTACTCACCATCTTCCCGCACAATAAATGTTCGTTTATTTGGACAGTCCTTCATCAAGTGCCTGCCACCTTTGCATATATGACACTTCATGTCTCTTGTGCATCCAGACGAGGTGGTGGGTGCTAGAGATATTGCTTTCGAAGCCGCAGAGGATTGTGGAGCTGATTTTGAACTTGTTGGGAATGCACCATTGTTCGAGTTATGTGGTGTTGCCTCGGTAGTGGGTGGGATAGTTGGAGAGTGTGTCCATGATGAGTGACGACCTGCAGAAAAGTTATCTCGTCCCTTGTTGTGTCGTCCATGTACTTCCCTTTCAGCTTTACAAGCAAAATGAAACAAACGAGTAATAGAATTGTACTCCTTATAGTCCAATATATCCTGAATATCACAATTCAAACCACCTAAAAATCTAGCCATCATAGCATCGTCGGTTTCAACTAATCCACATCGCACTAAGCCAGTTTGCAATTCTTGATAATAATCCTCTACAGAGTTGGTACCTTGTTTTAAACGTTGCAATTCATTTAGTTTATCACAAGCATAATATGAAGGAACATAACGCTGTCGCATAGCTCGTTTTAAAGCATCCCAAGTAGTAGGTATATTATTTGCATTAATATGACAATATTCACTCCACCACATGGAAGCAAAGTTTGTAAATTCACTAGTGGCTGCCCTAACTCTTTGGTTCTCATGAATATCATGACATGCAAATTTTTGTTCAACAGAAAGTTCCCAGTCAAGATAAACATCTGGATTATATTTACCATTGAAAGCAGGCATAGTAAATTTGATTTTGGCACTAGAGTGTTCATAATCTCTAACATCATACCTGGGTTGACCTCGTGCCATACCATGACGGTTGAAACGTAGTTGTCGATGAGCACGGTCATTGTGGTGGTTGACCATTTGGTCGTCTTCGGTGTCACCAGAATAATCCTTGTAGTTGTCCCCATGTTGCTCGACGCGGGGAGGAATTTGTTGGTGCTGGTTTATGGTGGCGGCATCAGTGGTAGTAGCTGGGTGTTGTGGATGACCCATGGGCACACGCCGAGCTCGCGAAATAGCGCCGCCACCCGTGGAGTTGTGAGGATCAGCATTGTTGTTGATGGGGGGTGCAGTCTGCAACTCGTCAAGACGTGACAAGATGTCCTTTAGATGTGTGTTTACAACACCATGTGCATCCTCTATGGCCTTGAGCCTTTCTTCGGTCGCAATCTGAGCACCCTTTGGGCAAGACGCTCGCTAGTGACTTTCACATCCGCGGTGAGACCCTCAAGTGTGGGCTGATCCTGTGCCATTGTTAGCAAAAGAGAAAAAAACAATGTATAATCCCTATCAACTAACAGGATGTGGTGGACAAAATTCGCTCACACTCAAACTTAGTATCAAATTATTACTTGTTCTTACCAATGCAACAGGTGGTGATCGACGCGTTGGTGTTGGCTTCAAACGACCGATGAAGATTGGATGGAGCGATAACCAGGAATCAGTAGTGTCGGGACCTGTACTTATTGGTAGGAAAAAGTGTAGCTTGGCAAAGGTTTCTCAACTCACAATATCAGTGGCACAATTTAGCAAAAAGCAATGCAAGTTGAATAATTGCTCAAACTTCTAACTAGTGCTGGCAGTCGACTAGCAAGAGATAAAACAATCTAAGCCTAGATACTGAATCAAATGAGTGGAAGCTGATGAAAATATGAATGCTCTAAATAGCTAGATATAAGTGAGGTATAAATGGTAGTATATGGAAACCTAAAGAAGAAAAAAAAATGTCCAGCGGATATCACGTAGATGAACAAAGTAAATGTTCTGGACAGTAAGAGATATTCCAAAAGATGCTAACTGGCCTTCTCTGTTTTTTTTTACTTTTCCTTCTCTGTTTTTTTTTCCACTGTTTTTTCTTTTTTTTCACTATCTTTTTTTTCTTACTTTTCTCTTTCTTTTTCCTTTGACAAAGCTGGTTACCAACGTGTATACACACGTATGAAGAGAACAGGAGAAAAGAAAACGTACAAACTCAAGTGCTACCAAAAGCTACAAGATCGTGTACTACTTGAGATCAGATATTGATGGAACGATGTGGCTAGATAACTCCAAACAGTGATCGAGTAGCAGCGCACTATGACAGACACAATGGTGTGGTCTAGCAGACACAGGTGGGCTGGTGTCTGATGTCAAGCGTAGATGCAAGACGACATACGCGGCAGACAGGTGCAAGACGCGTACGGCCAGCAAAGAAAGAAAAACTTGTACGTGAGGGAAACGGCGGACGAGAAGGATGCGAACTCAGACTGCACGTAAGAATCGGCAAAACAGTAATAATTCGGTGCAATCTTGTTGTGTTTTTCTGCTGAGTGGAAGGGATTTCTTTAGGGTGGACAAAAACCAGATCGATCTAGGAGTAGTAGATAATTTTTTCTCGGACTAATCTAGACCAGCACTAGTATTAGATGAATGCAACCAAAAATTCAACTACACAAATACTAGATGCAAAAATTGCTAAAGGCTAAAAAGATAGGTGCAGCGGATGAACTAATCTAATTTTTTTGGCTTTTTGTGGGTTGTAGGACTAAAATCAATCTAATCTAATAAAACTGTAAATCTCTCACCGATGAACCTGAAAACTGATACCACTTGATGTGAACTGGGACCCGATCTTTCGATGAGAGAGGATAACTACGTTTTTGGGCGGGACTTGACCCTCACGATCCGGCTACCAACCGTACAGAAAGAACCATACACGATGATATCCACGGCAATCGCTGAACCAACTACACAGCGTTATCGACCGAGCCAACGGCGCGATCGACCTATCCACGAAGGATTTTTCCTGCAAGCAAATCGAAGAACATGCAAGAAAATAATAGCCAAGCAATCTCAAAATTGCGAATATGCTAGATGAGATTAATCTCACAAGATGGGGTTCCGATAGAATGTCTTGACGGTCGCACTAGCTGCTACGAGCGAAGACAAATAAAAGTAGCAATAGCTAAACTTCTCTAAACAAAACCCGAGTCTAAACCCTAACCTAGATTAACTATTTATTAAAGGTGGACGTACGGCGAGTCTGTCCATCGTTCCATAGGATGTTGGGCCGTACGATGACCTGACACTGTACGGCGGCTGCGGTTGCTTCGGTTGGCCCATCCTGCTGCAAGTCTTTGGCCTCATCACGTTACTTCTCTTGTTAATTTAGACAAAACAAAATTGTCTGACTCTTGTGACGTTGGCCCTTTGCTCCTCATGCATGATGGATGGAATGGATGGTTCGGTGGTGGAGTCCATGCATGCAAGGACAGTAAAGTGCATGCATGCAAAGAGTGATGCTCTTCTTTAATTGTTTTTCTGATTCCTTTATTCCTGAATATAAATAAATCAAAATATAAGTGTACTATCTTATTCTCGTCAGTTAAATCATATGTACAAAGAAATGATTGTACCTGGCCATTTATTTGTCTCGCACGCATAGATGTATATATGATATCTATGTCCACATCAAAGGCCGAGCTCTTCCTCGGACCGCTCAAGGTCCTGCTTCAGTGCGGAGACCTCCGCCGTGTGAGTGGCAGCGGCTAGCAGTGAAGCCTGCTTATTCACATAGACATATTCTGATTAGACTCCTGTGATTTTTTATTTGATCCTTCGTTCGGCCTTTCTTCCGAACACCAAACAGAGCATCAGGGGCTACTGTCTATGCTGTAAGATTTTCTCATAATTTGATTACTTACCTCGAAGCCTATTAGGAGGCTGGCACAGGCTTCAGCCAGTCCGCTTTTGGCGGACTGAACCTTCTTGGCCACCGCACTCATGATAGTGCGGTGCTCTTCGTCAATGGAAGTGCCGCAAAGCGCTTCCAGCAAATTGTCCGATGCCCCTGGATGGACAAAGGCCATCGGCACAGACGGCTTGTCCCCCTTAGACTTGCTGCCCCCGGCGTTAGAGCCCAAGGGAGTCTTGCCCCTCGTGCGCCCAGCGTCCGGAATGTCGCCTTGGGGCGCTTCCGGAACTGTCTCCCGTTGGTTCAATACCCTTTGAGACAACACCTCGACGTCGTCCGTAGGGCGGGGGGAGGAGGCGGTCGGGAGTGAATCGATGTTCATCTCCGACGGGCCCAAAGACTCATTCAAAGAGGATACGTCGATACGGGCTTTGGATGGGCTGCATGATCATGTTTGGCATGATAAGAAGTAATAAAATAAAACATACCAAGAACTATTATGGTATCCAGATACTTACGACTTCGCCAGGGGCTCGTCCCTGGGTAACCACTCCTCGTCGCTAAAAGCGGCCGCCGTGGAGCAGTCCGGAAGGAGAGTCCTTCCCTTCTTGGACCCTTCAGCTTCCCCTGATGGACGGCCTTCCTTTTCTTGTCTCCCCTGGCTGGGGGGGAGAACTTTCCTCTTCCTCCTCCTCGTTTTCGTGGGAGGAGGGCGCCTCGGTGTTATCGGACGATGAGTCCGATACGACCTTGCGCCGGAGACCTTTTCTGGTCCCCGTGGCATTCTTCTTTGGTGCCTCATAGGGCGCCGGAACCAGCATCTCCGTTAAGAGAGCCCTTGCTGGATCCTCGGGCAGTGGGGCCGGACAATCGATCCGCTCCGCTGTCGCGAGCCATTCCTATTAAATGGCGTGGAGGCTTAGATCCCCCACATGATTATACTAGGGAAAGAAACATCTTATGAGATATAAGGAGCTTACCGGATTGGCAGGGCGCTTTGCTCTGAGTCCGCGATCCTCGGTAAGGGGAGGAGGTACCTCGGCGGACTTGAACAGCATCCTCCAGATGTCCTGGTGTGTCGTGTCGAAGAGCTCTCGCAGCGTCTGGTGCTTAGTCGGGTCGAACTCCCACATATTGAATGTCCGTCTTTGACACGGGAGGATCCGGCGGAAGAGCATGACCTGGACCACGTTGACAAGCTTGATTTTCTTGCTTATCATGTTTTAAACACAGTTCTGGAGTCCAGTCAGCTCCACCGACGAACCCCAGGATAGGCCCTTCTCTTTCTAGGAGGTGAGCTGCGTGGGGATGCCGAATTGAAATTCGGGGGCCACCACCCAATTGGTGTCACGCGGCTCGGTGATGTAGATCCACCCTGATTGCCATCCCTTCACTGTCTCCACATAGGAGCCTTCGAGCTAGGTGACGTTGGGCATTTTTCCCACCATAGCGCCTCTGCACTCCGCTTGCTGGCCGACCACCACCTTCGGTTTAACATTGAAGGCCTTCAGCCATAGACCGAAGTGGGGCTTGATGCGGACGAAGGCCTCGCACACGACGATAAACGCCGAGATGTTGAGGATGAAATTGGGGGCCAGATCATGGAAGTCCATCCCGTAGTAGAACATGAGCCCGTGAACAAATGGGTGGAGGGGAAATCCCAGCCCGCGGACGAAATGGGTAAGGAATACAACCCTTTCGTTGGGTTCGGGGGTAGGGACGATCTACCCCGCGTTTGGGAGCCGGTGTGCGATATCTGCGGCTAGGTATCCGGCTTCCCGGAGCTTCATAATGTTCTCCTCCATAACAGAGGAGACCGTCCACTTGCCTCCTGCTCCGGACATGTTTGGAGTGGTTTTGCGGAGAAAATGCGAACTTGGGCGCTGGAGCTCGAGTGCGCGAGAATGGATGGGCAGGGAGGAAGAAGGCATGGGTGAAAAGGAGGAGTCCTTGTCCCTTTATAAGGGCGGAAGAAACTATGCGCCTCTCCACCTGCCTGGTAAACTCGCTTATTCCCCAAGCGCCGTGATTGATGGCGTGGTTGGGTTACCCACACCCGTATTGATGAGAATCCCGTGATAAGGGGACACAATCTCTGCTTCGACAAGACGTGCCAAGAAAACCGCCTCGCAATATATGCAGTAGTTGGTTGGGAAAAACGGTTCGTAATGACCGGGCCACGACAGGACGTCACGTTATGAAAAGTTGTCAGCAGATTAGATTTGTGGAATAATATACTCTCTACAATGGTGTGTGGAATTTGTTTTGCAGAGCCGGACATGATCCTTGTGTTCAAAATCTTCTATGGAGTATTCGGAGAAGGAACTCGCCCTGCAATGCCGAAGACAATCTGCGTGCTGGACTCATCGTCATTGAAGCCTGGTTCAGGGGCTACTGAGGGAGTCCTGGATTAGGGGATCCTCGGACAGTCGGACTATATACTTTGGTCGGACTATTGGACTATGAAGATACAGGATTGAAGACTTCGTCCGGTGTCCGGGTGGGACTCTCCTTTGCGTGGAAGGCAAGCTTGGCAATTCGGATATGTAGATCTCCTCCCTTGTAACCGAATCTGTGTAACCCTAACCCCCTCCGATGTCTATATAAACTGGAGGGTTTAGTCCGTAGGACGAGGACAATGATAATCATAGGCTAGCTTCTAGGGTTTAGCCTCTACGATCTTGTGGTAGACTAACTCTTGTAATATTCATATCATCAAGATCAATCAAGCAGGAAGTAGGGTATTACCTCCATCGAGAGGGCCCGAACCCGGGTAAACATTGTGTCCCCCGCCTCCAGTTACCATCCGCCTTAGACGCACAGTTCGGGACCTCCTACCCGAGATCCGCCGGTTTTGACACCGACAGCGACCTCTAACCACGTTAGAGGGAGCTCTATGCTACCTCTTGAGCACTGCGTTGGTTTTCCCTTGAAGAGGAAAGGGTGATGCAGCAAAGTAGCGTAAGTATTTCCCTCAGCTTTTGAGAAGAGGTATCAATCTAGTAGGAGACTACACGCAAGTCCCTCGTACCTGCACAAACAAATAAGAACCTCGCAGCCAACACGATAAAGGGGTTGTCATAATAGATTCATAAGGTAATTTAATTTTCTTTCTAGGAAAGTGTTCCATGCCTTTCCTTAACAGAAATTGGAATCTAATATTCCCTTCTTTCATATCAATAATTGCACCAATCGTTCTAAGGAAAGGTCTACCAAGAATAATGGGACATGTAGGATTGCAATCTATATCAAGAACAACGAAATCTACGGGCACATAATTCCTATTTGCAACAATAAGAACATCATTAATTATCCCCATAGGTTTCTTAATAGTGGAGTCCGTGAGGTGCAAATTTAAAGAACAATCGTCAAATTCACCTAAACCTAACACATCACACAAGGTTTTTGGAATCATGGAAACGCTAGCACCGAAATCACACAGAGCATAGCATTCATGATCTTTAATTTTAATTTTAATAGTAGGCTCCCATTCATCATGAAGTTTTCTAGGGATAGAAACTTCTAATTCAAGCTTTTCTTCATAAGATTGCATTAAAGCATCAATGATGTTAGGAAATATGCAACTTGTATTTCCAGGAGGCCATAGGCCAATATATATACATGTACAAGTGTGGAATATATGAAGGGAACCCCTTATACAATAGGGTAAATACGAAATGTTACATGGCTATATATATACTCTAACACCCCCCTCAAACTCATGGTGGATTAACAACACTGAGTTTGGAGAGATAGAGGCCATGCTGCGCTCTAGTCTGGGCCTTCGTCAGAAAATCCGCCAACTATAACTCGGAATGCACATACTGAAGAGCAATAACCTAATCCTGCACACCAGCACGCACATAGAAAGCATCAACACCAATATGCTTGGTGAGCTCATGCTTCACAGGATCGCGCGCAATGCTAATAGCACATGTACTGTTAGACAAGAGCAGAGTAGGTGTAGTAACAGAAACACCAAAATCCTGAAGTAACCACCGTAACCAAGTCACCTCTACCGTCGAAAGAGCCATAGCTCGTAATTCAGCCTCTGCACTCGAACGGGAAACTGCAGTATGTTTCTTTGTCTTCCAGGCAATGAGAGAACCACCAAGAAAAACACAGTAAGCAGAAAGTGAACGGCGATCTGAGGGGTCACTAGCCCACGTAGCATCCGAATAGGCTTGAAGCTGTAGAGAACTGGAGCGAGGAAAGAATAGACGGTGAGAGATCGTGCCCCGAAGATATCGGAGAACACGAAGGAGGTGACTATAGTGAACCGAAGTGGGAGAGGAGACAAACTGACTCAGAATATGAACCGGATAAGAGATATCCGGACGAGTGACAGCTAGATAGACAAGACTCCCAACAAGATGACGATAACATGTCGGGTCAGGCAAGGGGTCACCATCAGTATCATGGAGGTGAACATTGAGCTCCATGGGAGTCTCAACAATGCGCTCATCGGTAAGAGTAGCACAAGCAAGAAGATCCTGTATATACTTTTCCTGGGATATAAAAAAGCCATCAGAGATAGAAGAGACTTCAATCCCAGGAAAGTAGCGAAGAGGTCCAAGATCGGACATAAGAAACTGCTCACTAAGACGGGCCTTTACAAAGGCAATATACTCGGGATCATCACCAGTGATGACCATGTCATCAACATAGAGAAGAAGAAGAGTTCGACCACGAGAAGAAAGGTGGACAAACAATGCTGGATCATGAGCACTCGCTGAAAAACCAGCGGCAGTTACCACAGAGGCAAAACGCTCAAACTAGGCGCGAGGGGCTTGCTTAAGGCCATAGAGAGAGCGATGAAGGCGACATACCATGCCATCAGGAACAGAATACCCAGGTGGTGGCTGCATGTATACCTCCTCACGCAGCTCACCGTTAAGAAAGGCATTCTTAACATCAAGCTGAGATACAGACCAGTGGCGTGCAGAGGCCACAGCAAGAAGTGTACGAATAGTGTTCATATGGGCCACAGGAGCAAAAGTCTCGTCGTAATCACGACCATGCTCCTGCTGAAAACCACGAGCCACAAGACGAGCTTTGTAACGCTCAAGAGAACCATCGGAGTGAGTCTTAACCTTATAGACCCACTTACAAGTGATGGGATGGACACCTGGAGGAAGAGAAACAAGATCCCATGTACCAGTGCATTCAAGAGCAGCAATCTCCTCTGCCATCGCGAACTGCCATTCAGGATGAACAGCAGCCTCACGATAAGAAGTCGGCTCAAGAACAGCAGCACCAGCGGTTGAAAAACCAAGGCGATCAACAGGCGGAAGCGGACGAGGACGCAAGCCATAGGTAGGCTGAGACGAGGAGGACGACACATCAGCAGACGCATCCACATTACGTGAACGACGAGTGTAATGCTGAGGAAAAGATGGAAGAATACGAGGAGAAGTAGCCAAGGTAGAATCAGGAGGTGGAGACGAAGAAATCACCGGGAATGAAGGTGCAGAATCCGGTGACATGCGAGGTGAGGAAACCATGGGAGATGGTGGTGGCAAATCGATAAGACGTGGAGAAGTAGAGTGAGCAGGACGTAAAGACAAGGGCTCAACTGGGGTGATAGGTGTGTCGGGAAAAGTGAGGAAAGAGATATCCTCCACTGAAAAGGTCGAGGAAGATGGACGCGGGTAGAAGGGACGAGACTCATCAAAAGTCACATCCTGAGAAATACGCATCCGACAACCGATAGGATCCCAACAACGATAGCCCTTATGCTCACCACTATAGCCTAAGAAAACACACTCAACAGACTGAGCGATCAGTTTGGTGCGTTCGCGAGGGGCAAGAAGAACATAGCAAACACAACCAAACAAGCGAAGCTTCGAATAATCAGGAGAACAATCAAAGAGACGCTCAAAAGGAACACCACCCTGGAGAGCAGCGGACGGCTGAAGGTTGATGAGATAGGGGGAGGTGAAGATAGCCTCGGCCCAAAAATGAGGTGGAAGAGAAGCGGCGATCATCAACGCACGAGCCGTCTCAAGAAGGTGGCGATGCTTTCGCTCAGCCACACCATTTTGAGCATGAGCACCAGGACAAGAGAACTGAGGAAGAGTGCCCTGCTCAGCAAGAACGCCACGCAACATCTTCAAAATATACTCGCCAGCGGAGTCAGCACGGAACACATGAATAGGCGAAGAGAACTAAGTGTGAACCATGGCAGCAAAACGCTTATAGATGAAAAGAACCTCACTGCGAGAAGTCATAAAATAAAGCCAAGTGTAACGAGAGAAATCATCTACAAAAATAATATAGTATCGATGGCCCCCTTTCGAAGCGAAGGGAGCCGGACCCCATACATCAGAATGGACTAAATCAAAAGGACGTTGAGACACCGACTCACTAGTAGGATAAGGTAACTGAATCTATTTTCCTAGTCTACAACCCTGACACTCTAAAGAGACATCTCCTGAGACAGACCCCAGAAGACCTCGACGAACTAATGACGATAAGCGAGACCCACAAAGATGACCAAGTCGATGATGCCGCTGCTGGAAGGAGCCGGTAGCTGAAGCGACAGGAGCGGATGGACTGGCAATAGTGGTGGCAGCGGAAGGAACATGAAGCCAATCTAGCTCCCAAAGACCCTGAGAATCACGGTGGTGAGGGACAGCCCCAACCAAACTGTGCATTCGACGATCCTGAACAGAACAAGAGTCAACATCAAGGATGACGCGACAACCAGAATCAGTAAGTTGACCAGCAGAAAAAAAATCATGGTGAGTCGAGGAACATGAGCAACATCAGGAACAGAGTAAGAGGGCGTGGTAAGATTGCCTCGACTAGCAACAGAAAGAGGAGTACCATCAGTAGTGAGTACATGAACAGGAAAATCAAGCGATTTAAGAGAGGACAAATTTGACGAATGAGAAGACATATGAAAAGAAGCTCCGGAGTCCAGAACCCACGAGGATGTACCTGACTGTGTAGAGGGTGGTTGCTCAGTGCGGGAAGCATCAGTCACAGAAGCAGCAGTACCCGTCGAAGGAGAACCTAACGCGGCAAGCAGACGCTTAAGTCGCAAAATATCCAGCTTAGTCAAGGCGGTGGTGGAAGATGTCGAAGTAGAAGAAGAAGTCCCTGAAGCTGATGATCGCGCCTTACGCAGGTGTTTCTTCTTCTAGAAGCACTGATACTCAACATGACCATCCATATTGCAGTAGCCACAGTGAGGACGAGACCGACCCTGGCCGCCCGTAGGAGTAGGCAAGAGCGAAGGAGCACTAGAGCTGGATGGAGTCAGTGTAGCAAGCGACATAACAGGAACTCGAGCAGCAAGCACAGAGGTAACCTCAAGTAGACCTGCACCACGTAGGCGAGTCTCCTCAGCACGAATCTCGGAAAGCGCCTCCATGAGGGAGATACGACCGCGAGCAAACAACTGAGCACGCCGGGGCTCAAACTCCTTACGGAGCCGAGATAAGAACTCGTAGACACGATGAAACTCCAAATCAGCTCGCATAGCCTGGCAACACTGACAAGTACGGCAACCAGCAGTGCGGAGAGAATCAAGCTGATGCCAGATAGCAGAACTCTGAGCATAGAAATCGTCAACACTGGAGTCACCCTGCTGAAGAGCATGTTCCTGCCGGACCACAGACAGATATAAGGCATCACCAAAGGGTTGATAGCGTTGACGGAGACAGGTCCACATGTCAAATACGGTAGGGAGCCCCAAGAACTCAGAGGCAAACTGAGGCAGAACACTAGCAGTGAGAAAGTTGCGGCACGGGCATCCTCATCAAGCCACTGAGTGTAAGCAGAAAGAGCCTCATGATAAGTCTGAAGAGCCTCCTCATAAGTCGAAACCTGGGCATCATAAGCATGGACGGCGGCGTCATCTGCAAGCTTAGCTGCATCCTTAGCAGCTTGATCAGCATCAGCAGCAAGAACCAGTGGCGTCGGCGGAGTAGGAGCCATAGGTGAAACCGGACACGACGGACAACGGACCTCGCCAGAAAGAACGCCCCAAAGACGAATGCCACGCATATGAATGCGCATGAAGCCAGCAAACTCGATATAGTTAGTGCCATCAAAGATCACCGGGCAGCGAGGAACTGCGACATATCCTGACGGTGTAGACATTTTTTTTGCAATCACCGGGCAAACAGCAGGATCCTGACGAGCAGCCGCAGTCAGCGCTCGTGGCGGCATCAGAAGGATTGGACGAGAACAGCAGCAGGGACCAAATCCCGTGAGGGTGGCAATCACCGCATGCTGCTATGCTGACTTCGTGAGAACGGGAGAACAACCGCAGATGGATCGAGCCAGCAGCAGGAATTCGGTGGCTGGGTTGGTGGCGGGGCGATCTGCTGCCTCAAACGAAGACTGTGCGGGGGCGGGGGGGATCGATCGGGAGAGGCCCGTTCTGCGGGGCGAGAGCGATCGATCGGGAGAGGCCGACTGCGGGGCGATGACGACCAGATAGGGAGAGGCCCAAAGCCCAACTGCGGGATGGGGCGGAGCGAACGGAAGACGGTGGCTCGACTCGATCTGATCGATCGGGAGGGGCAAGCGGTCGGCGGCTGGATCGAAAGTAATCCAGAGAACCGGAGAGGATACCGGCAGCAGGAGCGGATCACTGGCATGAGTTGCGGCGTGCAAAAAATTGACCTAGCTCTAATACCATGTTAGGAAATATGCAACTTGTATTTCCAGGAGGCCATAGGCCAATATATATACATGTACATGTGTGGAATATATGCAGGAAACCCCTTATACAATAGGGTAAATACGAAAGGTTACATGGCTATATATATATATACTCTAACAAATGATATGTTTGGTAAAAGCTTTATTTTGATTATAAGCATGCAGAGAATTTATCATGGATTGCAACAAGGAAATACAATCTATCAAAGAGCAATTATCATAATTAAATTTTTTGAAATCCAAAATAGTGGGTTCATTGCTATGTAAAGTCTTGACCTCTCCAATCCCACTTTTATTATTTTTTGCATCAAGATCTAAAAACTCTGAATCATTGGGACGCCTTTTAACTAAAGTTGGCTCATCTCCAGTCCCATCATTATCAAGATTCATAATGCAAAACAAATATTTAATAGGAGACACATCAATCACTTTTAGATCCTCATCCTTATTGTCGTCAAAACTAGAAGAACACGCCTTTATAAAGCAATCTTTTTTAGCACGCATCCTAGCTATTCTTTCTTTGCAGTCATCAATGGAAATTCTCATGGCTTTGAGAGACTCATTGATATCATGCTTAGGTGGAATAGATCTAAGTTTCAAAGAATCAACATCAAGAGAAATTCTATCCACGTTCCTAGCCAACTCATCAATCTTAGACAATTTTTCTTCAATCAAAGCATTGAAACTCTTTTGCGAACTAATAAATTCTTTAATACTAGATTCAAAATCAGAGGGCATCTTATTATAATTTCCATAAGAATTATTGTAGGAATTACCATAATTATTAGAGGAATTACTAGGAAAAGGCCTAGGATTAAAATTACCTCTATATGCGTTGGTACCAAAATTGTTCCTACCAACAAAATTCACATCCATAGATTCATTATTGTTCTCAATCAAATTAGACAAAGGCATATAATTAGGATCAGAAGAAACACTCTTATTAGCAAACAATTTCATAAGTTCATCTATCTTTCCACTCAAAACATTAATTTCTTCTATAGCATGAACCTTTTTACTAGTAGATCTTTCGGGGTGCCATTGAGAATAATTAACCATAATATTATCTAGGAGTTCGGTAGCTTCTCCTAAAGTGATTTCCATAAAAGTGCCTCCCGCGACCGAATCTAAAAGATTTCTAGAAGCAAAATTCAATCCAGCATAAAAAAATTGTATGATCTCCATAAATTCAAACCATGAGTAGGGCAATTGCGAATCATTAATTTCATCCTCCCCCAAGATTGTGCAACATGCTCATGATCTAGTTGCTTAAAGTTCATAATATCGTTTCTAAGAGAGATGATCTTAGCGGGAGGAAAATACTTAGAGATAAAAGCATCTTTGCACTTATTCTATGAATCAATACTATTTTTAGGCAAAGAAGAAAACCAAGTTTTAGCACGATCTCTAAGCGAAAATGGGAATAGCTTCAATTTAACAATATCATTATCCACGTCTTTCTTCTTTTGCATATCACACAAATCAACAAAGTTGTTTAGATGGGTAGTGGCTTCTTCACTAGGAAGGTCGGAAAACAGATCTTTCATGACAAGATTTAGCAAAGCAGTATTAATTTCACAAGATTCATCATCGGTAAGGGGAGCAATCGGAGTGCTAGTAAAATCATTATTTTTGGTATTGGAAAAGTCACACAATTTAGTATTATCTTGAGCCATCGTGACAAACAATCCAACACACAAGCACACAAGAAGCAAACAAAAAAGAGGTGAACGGAAAAGAGGGCGAATAAAATGGCAAGGGTGAAGTGGGGGAGAGGAAAACGAGAAGCAAATGGCAAATAATGTAATGCGAGGGATAAGAGTTTATGATAGGTACTTGGTATGTCTTGACTTGTGCGTACATCTCCCCGGCAACGGCGCCAGAAATCCTTCTTGCTACCTCTTGAGCACTGCGTTGGTTTTCCCTTGAAGAGGAAAGGGTGATGCAGCAAAGTAGCGTAAGTATTTCCCTTAGTTTTTGAGAACCAAGATATCAATCCAGTAGGAGACTACACGCAAGTCCCTCGTACCTGCAGAAACAAATAAGAACCTCGCAACCAACGTGATAAAAGGGGTTGGCAATCCCTTCACGGTCACTTACGAGAGTGAGATCTGATAGAGATAATAAGATAAATAAATAGTTTTGGTATTTTTATGAAATAGATTAAAAGTAAAGATTACGAAATAAAATAGATTGGAGACTTATATGATAAAAAATAGACCCAGAGGCCATAGGTTTCACTAGTGGCTTCTCTCAAGATAGCATAAGTATTACGGTGGGTGAACAAATTACTTTCAAGCAATTGATAGAAAAGTGCATAATTATGAGAATATCTAGGCATGATCATGTATATAGGTGATACGTCTCCAACGTATCTATAATTTTTGATTGTTCCATGCTATTATATTTATCAACCTTGAATGTTTTATATGCATTTATATGCTATTTTATATAATTTTTGGGACTAACCTATTAACCTAGAGCCCAGTGCTAGTTTCTGTTTTTCCTTGTTTTTGAGTATGCAGAAAAGGAAAACCAAACGGAGTCCAATTGACCTGAAATTTCACAGAGATCATTTTTAGACCAGAAGAAGCCCGCGAAGTACCGAAGATGGGCCAGAAGAGTCCCGAGGCCACCACGGGGGTAGGGGCGCGCCCCCTACCTCGTGGTCGCCTCGGAGACCCCCCTGACTTGTTCACGATGCCAAAACCTCTTATATATACCCAAACTTCCAAAACATAACCTAGATCTGGAGTTCTGCCGCCGCAAGCCTCTGTAGCCACCGAAAACCAATCTAGACCCGTTTCGGCACCCTGCCGGAGGGGGGAATCCCTCTCTGGTGGCCATCTTCATCATCCCGGCGCTCTCCGTGACGAGGAGGTAGTTCACCCTCGGGGCTGAGGGTATATACCAGTAGCTATGTGTTTGATCTCTCTCTCTCTCTCTCTCTCTCTCTCTCTCTCTCTCTCTCTCTCGTGTTCTTGATTCGGCACGATCTTGATGTACCACGAGCTTTGCTATTATAGTTGGATCTTATGATGTTTCTCTCCCTCTACTCTCTTGTGCTGAATTGAGTTTTCCCTTTTAAGTTATCTTATCGAGTTGAGTCTTTAAGAATTTGAGAACACTTGATGTATGTCTTGCATGTGCTTATCTGTGGTGACAATGGGAGATCACGTGATCCACTTGATGTATGTTCTGGTGATCAACTTGCGACTTTCGTGACCTCGTGAACTTATGCATAGGGGTTCGCACACGTTTTTGTCTTGACTCTCCACTAGAAACTTTGGGGCACTCTTTGAAGTTCTTTGTGCTATAATATTGGTGCTATCCATACTATTAATGATGAAAGTGATTATGCTTATAATATGAAAAGGCCCAAGTTTGGGGATGCTATGTTTGATGAAAATGACATGTTTGAGAATTTATTTACTGCAATTAATGTTTGTCCCAAGCTTGGGGATGATATGTTTTATGAAGATGATATTTTTAATCTCCTAAGTTTTAATATGCAAATCTTCTATTATATAATTATAAGACAAGAGTCAAACAAGCCATCACGTTCGTCCACATACGCTAATCTTATTTACATCGTTTGATTAGAATAACAATGGCTTAGATTTAAAGTTTCTTACGTAACATGTAAAAATATATGTACCGGCAATATTGAACTCTTATGTTGTCACGTTGTATGCATAATATAGAATAAAAAAACTATTGCAATAGAAAAGACGATGTGATTCGGATGTGATGATAGAAGACAGGGGCGGCGCCAGGGGTCTTCTTAGGTATTCGGTTGAATACCCAAGATTTTGACAAACCATTGAAATTTTATATAAAACAAGCGATTTTTTTTGCAAAACGGTGATGATTTGGGCAAAATGAATACCCTCCAAAATGAATACTCACCCTCTAGAACCTGGCGCCGCCACTGATATAGAAGGATAACAAGTCATGCATGACCACGCATGCACACATGCATGTACAAGAATAAACAATCCTTTTTCTTTGAAGGGGAATAAACAATCATTTTTTAGTTACAATCGGAATCAGATATGGAACCCTATCCTACTACTACTACAACATATACGCAGGTCAAAAAGAAGTACTACTACAATGCAAGCCAGGACTCATCGTCATATACGGATCCATGTACTAGAACCAGTCAACCTGCCTAAATAGATGTATACAAGTCCGTCACGTGCACGTCTATCAAAGGCAAAGTACAATCTGGTCAATTATTTTCTACTTGATTTTCATATGGCCTGATTGATTTCTTTCAAGCATAGGCATCTACAAACACAATTACACAAGGATGTCGTAACACATGAAGGTGAGAAAACACCCAATGCGTGCGTTGAAACATGATGGGTTTGAACACACAAGTGATGCTTGAACGCCCGGTAGATCGAAACCATGACTGCAGGCTATCCAGTCCGTCATGCCGGAGGATCAAAGACACGATGCATCCAGTACACTCCTGTGACGTCTTGCCGTCTTGGCACCCAGCATCAAAAGAAGGCAGATAACAAGCCATCAAATTAGTTTAGGTAATATCTTTGCTGACTCATGTGTGTTTAGATGTTTCCATCTGAACAAGTCTTGATTTCTAATCTCCCACAAAAATGTCTAAATTTGTAATAAGCTTTCATACATACACTGTCAATAAAAAAATACTTTTTAAGATAGTTTTGAAGGCAACAACATTGTGAGGTCCAGGAAGGCAACCGATCCATGACATCCATCAATGCTAACAAAAAAATCTGCACCGCTGATTATATTTATAATGATTGTGATCAAAATTTAAGTGTACTTGCATCAAAGTCAAGCTGAAGCAAAGATCAATCATTCTTATTTAATCCACATATGCATAGGCATTCGGCAGAAAAAACTTTACTAAAAATGATCAGCATAGATATAGTACTCAAGGAACACTAGAAGAACAAATGTTTTATAGGAGGAGAACATTACAAGAACTTACTAGAGTGATACATGAATCCGGAGAAATCAGGTACGAGTTCCAATGTATGCTATCACCACTCTTCCTGGATAATGAGTCTCTGAGACGTGTAATGTTAGTTATAATGAGATTTAGTTGACTTATTTGTGTCTTTCAATTTCTTGAGTTTTTAAGATATTTAGAATTTTGTGTTCACAACAATAGCTACAATAGATCAGTTACAAGATGATATTCAATGGTGGTACATGTGATGTGAAGATTGTCACAAACTTGCTACCAAGAAAACTGACACATCCTATTGCAAGAGTTGTGGTATATATCAGAAAAGGGTAACACCAAGGTAAGCATATCACTCATATGGACAACTATTATATCATACTTACTCTTGATTAACATGAATGGTACAGTAGGTACCATACTTGACTCCAAATCAGTGACAACATAGCTACTACAAACTGCAATTTATATTACGAGGAGGCTGCAATATTGCTTAGTACATCTAGCTTATTGAACTCAGTCAATGGGAAATCTGATGAAGCGCTGGATGATACAACTTTTTGCTAGGAGACTTATATTTGGATTAAAGCTAAATGATAGTAATATAACCTTTTGGCAATTAAAAGAACAATTATGCATGATGGTAGGCTAGAGATACTCTACTTGCAGGGTAAAGCTGAGGAAGTAAAGGTGCATTTAATTATAGAATTCCCTATATAATTCATCTTACATATATTGCACAGGAATTGACGGATGATGAGGTGGACACCGTGTTAAATAATTAAATAAACAAGCAAAACATTCCAGATATAAAGGTGATTAATTTTATCATTATGTACACTTCTAGATTTCTAGAAATGTGTTTTTAAAATTTATATTTACTTTACCACAATGAAGAGGTTCCAGGTAAGTTCCAATATACGAGCAGGCGAAACAAAAACAAGGAGGATGAGGAAGTTAAATAGAAAATTAGTACATTAGTAGCTTATCATTTAATAATAAGGCAGACTATATGTATTTACAAAGATACATCAGCACTACTTGACAATGTCCATGATAAGAAGGATATTTATGAAGGTATAGTAACACTGCTTGAGAATGTCCATGACAAGAAGGATATTTATTACTCCCTCCATCCCATAATATAAGATCGTTTTATAGGCTAAAACAGCTTGCGAAACGATCTTATAGTATGGGATGGAGGGAGTTGATTACAAGGGTGTGAATGTTAGCACTATCAAAAGCAGTTCACATTGTAATTTTTTGAAAGACATGCACTTTTGTCAGTTTATTGTTCTGGGTACTAAAACCTGTATATCTCACACAACCTTTCCAGTAATCATGTATAGATCTTCAGTATCATATGCACCACCTACAACACATATACAAAACCATTGTATGTCAACTGACACATATGAACCAAATTAAAATTAACAAATTAATGCCTTTTTGCTACGACATGGTAACAACAGATAATAGAATACTTTCCAATGCTATATTGGAGGAATTACAAGGCATAATATGCATTAGGAATGATGCTTATCATCAGCACTTACATTTGGTAGGAGTCCAACATCACTAGCAATGAGGGCAACAACTCAGAGGCCGCCTGCACACGCTGCTCACATTTTGCTGTTATTTATTTATCCCATGATCTCCACATATGAATCTGCCTCCGTTACCACATACCTCACATGGACCATAGACGCAGTGCCCGTTTTGTCATGTGCCTCAGATCCAACCATTCTCCATTAGCCAGCCATTACTTTCTGCCAGTCCCCGCCCTGGCATTGATGCCCCGACACCAACAAGGTTAAACCCAGTAGAACGATTTTGTCCAGGAAATTCATGAATCAGTACTCCATACGGTGAGACCCCTCACCGCTCATTGGATGAGAGATCTTGAGAAACCCAAAGATTATAGACCAAATATGTGGCACAAGACTTATGTTTAGATTCAATCTCAAAAATTAATAATCTCAGCTTCGTCACACAAAACTTATGCTATAAATTGTGCCTGATGATGGGCTTGGGATGTTGTAATTGACCGAGAAGTTGAGAAGGTAAATGCACATCTAATCCTCTAAGATTAATAACTACATTCGTAATTTTCTTCACTGATTGATCCTGCATGCTACAGAAGTGCTGAAGGAACAATATTTTAAGTTGGGTTGAATGTCCACTGAAGAAAATAACGTATGCTCTAACCCCTACAAAATCAGAAGAGAGATCAATGAAGTTTGAAATGGTAACTCTATGATCCACATTCTCTAAATAATCCATACAACAACAATTATGTACGAGGATATGTACTAATTACTAAATTATAATTTCAGTTACATACTTAGTGATTCATTGTAAAAATAGACGCTTCAGAAATCAAAGTTTAAAACCAGCACGTTACCTTTGAATACATTTTACAGAGGAACTCAATAAATCAACTTATAACACGCGTATATACTGCCAAGAGGAGAATGGATAAAATGATTAGAGAATATGAAGGGATTAATCCCTGTCTCCTACTCTGGCTCAGCTCACATGAGAACCACCGCGCCAAGTAGTCCGCGCTGCAACTGCAGTAGCGCCTCAATCTACATCCTGGATTAATGAGATGAACGAAATCGAGAAGAGGAGCGGAGGTTCATCGTGGATCAATTGTGTGGTCGCCGGCAACAAGATTGAAGTTCGCCGGCGACAAGACCTAGCCAATAGCCCGTTAGTGTTATATGTAGGTGACATGTACAGGATGTTTCACTTGAGAAAAATGATACGAACCGGTAGTTTTCTAGGTGACAAAAATGGTCCAGCATCACGACCCTAGGGCCTATACCATTCCATTAGGATTGATATACATGGTTCACGCAGAGTTGGTTCAGTTTCCTTTTTCTAATACCTTAATCGATAAGAATACAATTTCTACTCAGTATCAACGAGATATAAAGATTCCATTCTGTTGTGCTATTAAATAGTCTGCAAACGGTTATTTCAAAAAGAAAACCTGCAAACGGCTAAGCCTTTAGATAGTTACCACGTCCAGCACTACATCAACACTTTCAGAAAACTTTGCATCTCAAGCACATCAAGGAACGGTAATTAACACACTGTATCACACAGAAATATAGCACATCAACCACATAAGCCGGTCTTCAGTCAAATATTACTTCATTCAGTTCAAAAGCAAGCCAATAAGTAAGGGGTCAAAGAAACCAAATTTTTCAATTTACTTTAACAAACTATAAGTAAATCACCTTATGAAGAACAAATGATGTGGGAGTTTACAAAGAGAATCATACCTGTTGCTCTTCCTTAGCCTGGGACGAAAAAGGAACAACAGGCCTTTCAATGCAACGCCAAAATTCTTTGTCCCCGCACCCTCCTCCCCGGTGACCGGCATCTGCCTTTCCAGATTAGCGACGCGAGATGCGGTCTCCCTGGTGGCCGGTGCAACAGCAGTAGCTTGACCGCGCGGACCATGCCTCGGTCAGAAATGGCCTCCAAGACAACGCACTTGCAGCCCACTCGATTTGGTACAACCGGCTTGGAAGATCAGCACGCACGAGTTCGTCCGGGAACTCAGCGAACCAGTGCGCCCTCCGTCAGATGCGTCACCGCCTCCTCCGCGCCACCAACCTCCAGCCCCATCGCCACGACAGCTAGCTGCCGTACATCACGAGGTTCAGTAGATTGCCGTGTTCTCCAGTGCTCTCCCTTGCCTAACCCATGGTCGCACCTATCCAAACCACAGCTGTAGAGAGGAGAGAAAGGTAGAGAAAGGGGATTTTGGTTGTCTCCGCGATTTGGGTAAAACGGTAGTTTTTTTATTCCTGCATTTTACTATGGTAACCAAATGAAGATAAAAACAGTAGCTGCACAGAAGGTAAGGACGCAGAAAACGTGAAATGTTAGACCAATGGTAACTCACACAATAATGTAACATTCATTTTTTAAATAAAAAATATACACACATGAAGCCATCCAAAGGCATGTTTCTTCAACAGAGCTTGATCAAATGGATACAAATCATATAGTGAAAAAATAAGTTAGAAAAAATTAATTTCACAAAAACACAAATGAAATACCTTCAATCACACGAAAGAAAAAAATTGTTATGAATGATACTTATATATAAAACATTGTATAATGAGAGTGGATTTTTGGAACGTGGGTGCATTGAAGGACTTTATTTTAAATAGTTTAGGAATCACATTTAAAATTTCAAAAAAACCCAAAAAGAATTCCCCATGATCATATGGATGGATATTACACAAGTGTAAAGTTTGGTGATGAAATAACAAACATGTGAGTTATGCAAAAATGAAAAAATGACAATTTCTAAATAGTGAATAATGCATGCACTGTTCATCTTTCCAGAATCATGATTTTGTCATTTGTGCATAACTCACATGTTACTTATTTCATCATCAGAATTTGCACATGTTTAACATACATCCATATGAAAATGTGGAATTGTTTTTGGAAATTTTTGAAACTTCATGGCACTACTTAAAATATAGGGCTCCAATGCACCCGTCCAACAAAAGTGACTTTTTTATTGTACAATGTACTATAAACCTCATAGAACCTGAAACAAATAAAAGAAAGTAATATCAATCTATGGGAATACGTGAAATACAAAAAATGCATGAAGCTAAAAATTGCATATAGAGGAGTTCATTATAAACTTTTGTACGGGAAAAAAATCAATACCCAATATAAATATATCAAAAGCTAGCTGCGCAAATGCGTGGGTGCACCTGCTAGTTTATTATGATGATAACATGCCTCCTATTTATGATGATTATATTGATGAAAGTGGGCTTGGAAGAGTGTCAACTTTAGGAAGTAATGATCCCACTATTTTGGAGGGTGTTGAATCTTATTGTGAAAATTATGAAAGTGGATTTGGAGAGGTCATGACTTTATTTAGTAATGATTCTACTATCTTGGAAGAGGTTTCAATCGATTATGAAAGTGGATTTGGAGAGGTCATGACTTTAGCGCTCACGAGATTAGCTACCAATTTTTATTGGAGAGTGCGCTTAGGTTGATTCTTTTTGCAGATGATTAATAGACAAATTCCTCAGGTCCACCAGTTTATCTCAGAATTTTTGGAGTGACAGAAGTATTCGAATGATACAGATTGCTACAGACTGTTCTGTTTTTGACAGATTCTATTTTCTATGTGTTGTTTGCTTATTTTGATGAATCTATGAGTAGTATCGGAGGGTATGAACCATAGAGAAGTTGGAATACAGTATATATTACACCAATATGAATTTAGAATGAGTTCACAACAGTACCTAAGTGATGATTTATTTTCTCATACTAACGGAGCTTGCGAGTTTTCTGTTGACTTTTGTGTTGTGAAGTTTTCAAGTTTTGGGTAAAGATTCGATGGACTATGGAATAAGGCGTGGCAAGAGCCTAAGCTTGGGGATGCCCAAGGCACCCCAAGGTAATATTCAAGGACAACCCAGATCCTAAGCTTGGGGATGCCCCGGATGGCGTCCCCTCTTTCGTCTTTGTTCATCGATAACCTTACTTGGATCTATATTTTTATTCACCACATGATATGTGTTTTGCTTGGAGCGTCATTTTTTTTCTTTTGCTTTGCTTGCTGTTTGAATAAAATACCAAGATCTGAAATTCTTAAATGTTAGAGAGTCTTCACATAGTTACATAATTATTCAACTACTCATTGATCTTCACTTATATTTTTTGGAGTAGTTTGTCATTTGCTCTAGTGCTTCACTTATATATTTTTAGAGCACGGTGGTGGTTTTATTTTATAGAAATTATGAACTCTCATGCTTCACTTATATCATTTTGAGAGTCTTTAGAACAGCATGGTAATTTGATTTGGTTATGAATTTAGTCATGATATGATGGGCATCCAAGATGGGTATAATAAAAACTTTCATATAAAGTGCATTGAATACTATGAGAAGTTTGATACTTAATAATTATTTTGAGATATAAAGATGATGATATTAGAGTCGTGCTAGTTGAGTAGTTGTGAATTTGAGAAATACTTGTGTTGAGGTTTGCAAGTCCCGTAGCATGCACGTATGGTAACCGTTGTGTGACAGATTTGAAGCATTATGTGTTTCTTTGATTGTCTTCCTTATGAGTGGCGGTCGGGGACGAGCGATGGTCTTTTCCTACCAATCTATCCCCCTAGGAGCATGCGCGTAATGCTTGGTTTTTGATTACTTGTAGATTTTTGCAATAAGTATGTGAGTTCTTTATGACTAATGTTGAGTCCATGGATTATACGCACTCTCACCTTTCCATCATTGCTAGCCTCTTCGGTATCGTGCATTGCCCTTTCTCACCTTGAGAGTTGGTGCAAACTTCGCTGGTGCATCCAACCCCCGTGATATGATATGCTCTATCACACATCTCCTTATATCTTCCTTAAAACAGCCACCATACCTACCTATTATGGCATTTCCATAGCCATTCCGAGATATATTGCCATGCAACTTTCCACCATTTCGTTTATTATGACATGTTTCATCATTGTCATATTGCCTTGCATGATCATGTAGTTGACATCATATTTGTGGCAAAGCCACCATGCATAATTTTTCATACATGTCACTCTTGATTCATTGCCTATCCCGGTACACTACCGGAGGCATTCATACAAAGTCATATTTTGTTCTAGTATCGAGTTGTAATCATTGAGTTGTAAATAAATAAAAGTGTGATGATCATCATTAATAGAGCATTGTCCCATAAAAAAGAGAAAGGCCAAAAAAGGAAAGGCCAAATAAAAAAAGAAAAAAGGAAAGGCCAAAAAAAGGGCCAAATAAAAAAAGAAAAAAGGGACAATGCTACTATCCTTTTTCCACACTTGTGCTTCAAAGTAGCACCATGATCTTCATGATAGAGAGTCTCTTATTTTATCACTTTCATATACTAGTGGGAATTTTTCATTATAGAACTTGGCTTGTATATTCCAACAATGGGCTTCCTCAAATGCCCTAGGTCTTCGTAAGCAAGTAAGTTGGATGCACACCCACTTAGTTTCTTTTGTTGAGCTTTCATACATTTATAGCTCTAGTCCATCCGTCGCATGGCAATCCCTACTCCTCGCATTGACATCAATTGATGGGCATCTCCATAGCCCGTTGATTAGCCGCGTCGATGTGAGACTTTCTCCCTTTTTGTCTTCTCCACACAACCCCCATCATCATATTCTATTCCACCCATAGTGCTATGTCCATGGCTCGCGCTCATGTATTGCGTGAAATTTGAAAAAGTTTGAGAATACTAAAGTATGAAAAAATTGCTTGGCTTGTCATCGGGGTTGTGCATGATGGGAGCATTTTGTGTGACGAAGATGGAGCATAGCCAAACTATATGATTTTGTAGGGATGAACTTTCTTTGGCCATGTTATTTTGAGAAGACATAATTGCTTGGTTAGTATGCTTGAAGTATTATTATTTTTATGTCAATATTAAACTTTTGTCTTGAATCTTATGGATCTGAATATTCATGACACAATAAAGAGAATTATATGGATAAATATGTTAGCTAGCATTCCACATTAAAAATTCTGTTTTTATCATTTACCTACTCGAGGACGAGCAGGAATTAAGCTTGGGGATGCTTGATACGTCTCCAACGTATCTATAATTTTTTATTATTCCATGCTATTATATTATCAACCTTGGATGTTTTATATGCATTTATATGCTATTTTATATGATTTTTGGGACTAACCTCTTAACCTAGAGCCTAGTGCCAGTTTCTGTTTTTTCCTTTCTTTTTGAGTATCGCAGAAAAGGAAAACCAAACAGAGTCCAATTGACCTAAAATTTCACGGAGATCATTTTTGGACCAGAAGAAGCCCACGGAGTACCGGAGATGGGCCAGAAGAGTCCCGAGGCCACCACGAGGGTGGGGGCACGCCCTACCCCCCTGGGCGCGCCCCCCTACCTCGTGGCCGCCTCGGAGACCCCCCTGACTTGTTCCCGACGCCAAAACCGCTTATATATACCCAAACTTCCAGAACATAACCTAGATCAGGAGTTCCGCCGCCGCAAGCCTCTGTAGCCACCGAAAACCAATCTAGACCCATTCCAGCACCCTGCCGGAGGGGGGAATCCCTCTCCCGGTGGCCATCTTCATCATCCCGGCGCTCTCCATGACGAGGAGGGAGTAGTTCACCCTCGGGGCTGAGGGTATGTACCCGTAGCTATGTGTTTGCTCTCTCTCTCTCTCTCTCGTGTTCTTGATTCGGCACGATCTTGATGTACCACGAGCTTTGCTATTATAGTTGGATCTTATGATGTTTCTCCCCCTCTACTCTCTTGTGATGAATTGAGTTTTCCCTTTGAAGTTATCTTATCGGATTGAGTCTTTAAGGATTTGAGAACACTTGATGTATGTCTTGCATGTGCTTATCTGTGGTGACAATGCACTACAAAAAAAATACACTTCTGCGATGATACGTGTTTGTCACAGTAGGTCACTTTTTTTGTCATGCATGTACATCCACGACAAATTTATGACAGAATCAAGATAGTCATACCTGTGTTGTCGTAGAAGTGTTCCATGACATTACCAAAATTATCATCACGGAAGTGTCCACTTCCATGACGATAAATCGTGCGTCACAGAAGTGCTTTCGTCAAGGGTGACCGACACGTGGCATCCACCGTAACGGAACGTCGTTAAGCTATCGGGTCGGGTTTTGGATCTGATAACCCGTTAACAGCCCCAACCAATGGGAAATTTCCACGTGTAAAATTCTTATTGGCCGGACGAAACACGTGTCAGCTCGTCAGTGGGTCAGATAGGCGCCTATGATACGTCGACACGTGGCACGGCCCAACAGAGGCCCATTCCTATGTAAAGGCCGGCCTGGTTGACTTGGTCAAAGCTGGCGGGCCGGCCCACGGAAAGCATGTTAACGGCATGTTCGAATATAGCCCATTTACAGCCCGCTAACCCAAGGCCCATTATGCACTATCCGAATTAGGCCCAGTAGCGTCATCTCGGCCATCCAATATGATTCCAGCCCGTTTTCACTTCTGGCCCATGTATGGCCCATGACGTCTTTCGGCCCATATGAGGCCCTATGTAACTCTTGGCCTATTAACGGCCCGTGGTGAAACTGGCCCGTAATGAACAGTGTATCACTTTACACCCGTTAACGGCCCGTGGTGAAACTGGCCCATGATGAACAATGTATCACTTTATACCCATTAACGGCCCGTTATACCATTGGGCCGTTTCCAGCCCATGTTATCTTCCGGCCTTCTTCAGAGCCCATTTATTCTTGGGCTCATTTCCAGCATTCGTTTACTTACGGCCTGTTACTGTCATTTTCTGCTTGTGGGCCAAATTCAGCCCGTGGTTACAGTCGGCCTATTTGTGGTCCGTTAATACGTTGGGTCATTTTCATAGCGTCATCAAATACAGCCTATTAACGATGGCCCGTTATGGTCGGCCCATGAATGGACGATTCCAACTCTAGCCCGTTTATGGCTAGAATGCGGTCTGTTCGGCCCATGTTTGGCCAATCGATCATACGGCCCATATAAGGCCCATTGATGATACGGCCCGTAGAAGGCCCATTGATGATACGGCCCGTAGAAGGCCCATTGTTTCTACGGCCCGTAGAAGGCCCACAGTTTCTACGGCCCGTAGAAGGCCCACAGTTTATACGGCCCGTAGAAGGCCCACAGTTTCTATGGCCCGTAGGAGGCCCAGTGTCACTACAGTAAATATTAGCCCATGGTTATTATGGCCTAGTTTTAAAAAATAGGTTATTGCAGCCACTAGCAAACCGCAGAAAAAGAACTGCACTGACTACAAGCAAACAAATAAACAAGACAACAAGGAAATAAATAAGCAAGCAACTTACACTAGGCTATCACGGCTATTACACATATTACATCCACTGGGCATCAAAGTTCGCCACCAGTGCAAATATAGGGAACACAGCAGCATATAAACACCGCAGCAAAACAAGTCCAGAACTGAAACCACTTCAGAAGAGCTTAAGAAACAATATCATGTGTACCCATAATGCTGGCAAGATGCTTAGCAAGCTTATTAACTTTCTCTTGTTTGGCGCTTAAGTCCTCCAGCGCTTGCTGTTGCACTAGAAAGTATGCATCTGAATTTTGCAGGGACTTCCTCAGTCCTTCGGCTTCCTGTCGCATAACATCTGATCGATGTCTTTCAACTTGAAGTTGAGACTCAAGAAGCCGAACTAATTCAGGCAACGAGTTCGAAGAGCTGGTGCCAGCAGTGGTAGCCAGTAACTCGAACACTACATCAAGACAGGACTTTGGGGTTGTCTCAGTGTCTTCAATATAGTTTTTATCAGCTTTCTTGGAGACCAACAAGGATGTCTCACTATCTTGAACCTTATCTGCATTACTTCCTTTACCATTGCATAACAGGGTACTCTTCTCCAATATTTTATCCGCGTTCTAAAAGAGAAACAAACAAACACATCTCAGGTTTACCAGTTTAGTAGTAAGGTGGACAAGATAACAGCATGAAACAAACATATATCTATGTAGTATGGTCACTGTATGGTCTATATCATTCTAGTTTATGTTGCCAAATCAAGATAGATACAGTTCGGATCATATCTATTTAAGACAAAGCAGCATAGACAGAATATAAGTGTGGGGAACTACACAGCAATAACAACACTTGTAATGTGCATGGCATGAGAACATAACTGTTTATTCAATTGAAACTGAAATCAACATAGAGCAAGTTACAACAGCAAACAGCCAAACACGTTGAAGAAACAGGTTTAAAACATACCTGTTGCGCCATTGGAGTTTCAATTGCATCCTTCAAATTTGAAATTAGTTGGTATCAGTAAATACAGTGATGCAAGAGCAAAGTAGTATGAACCATAGCTACGGAACCTGACCTGAGAACAATTCTTCTTTTGCTTTAAGCATTGACTTCAGGTTCGGAGTGGTGGTCCTCATGATTTGGGCACTGCAGTTGCCTTATTAACTGCTCGTGTTTGGGTGCTCTGTGGTGGAGACGGTGCTGTGTCAAAGGGAACTGGGTGTCTACCTGCTGGGGTTTGGGTTAAAGGGGTGTAGCTGGTTCTCTGTCCAACTGGGTAGTGGTACAATCTGCATGAGTGTGGGTTATGTGTGGTGGGGCTGGTTCTTGGGCAAGTACAACCGTGGTTCTACCTGCATCGACAGGTAGCACAATCTTTTCTGAAGACCGTGTTTTTACTCCCATAGATACTGCCATCACTCCCTCCAATTGAAATGGCTGATAAACAAGAAAAGTAATTGAATGTACAGACATTGTAAGATAGACAGGTGCAATGGATAGTAGGGAAGAAAACAGGGCATGAAATAATTCACATTTATGTCGTCTAAGAAAACAGAATAGCATGACATAATTTCACATATATGATGGCTAATTAAACAGGATAGAATGACATACTTCAAAATATGATGACTATGTAAACAGGATGACATGATATAACTATACGATGTGTCTATTAAAGTGGTTGGCATGCCATAAATCACAAACATGTCATCGATGGAAACATGATGGCATGATATAATTCACGGATATAATGACATAATTTAAATATGATGACTATGTAAACAGGATGAGATGATATAACTATATTATGTCTTTAGAAAATGGGTTGGCATGCCATAATTCAGATACATGCTGTCTATGTAAACATCATAGCATGACATAATTCAAATATATGATTATACTAAGGAAGTGAGCAGAGGGCAATCGCATATATGATGTGTCAACTAAGGAGATGGCATTCAATATTGTGCATATGATGTAAAAACTAAGCATTGCAATACAACATATGCATTATATGAGTAATATAACCCTGCCAAGTTTGAGCATACACCTCAGGGGGATAATAGGACTGGTCATGTGCCTTTGAATCCTCCTCTGAAGAGCTATCTGTAACCGGCAAGATATCTGCTTCAGCGGGTAGCATTGTCTGCTCTGAAGACCTTGTTTTCACTCTAGATTTCTCCATCACCAATTCAAATGGCTGATGCACAGGAAGAGCAGTTGAATATACAAACATTGTCGACAAAAGCAATGAGAAATACAAAAAAGGACGGCATGATATAATTCACATATATGACGCTTGCCTAAACAGTATGGCATTGCATAATTCACATACATAATGCCTTGCAACAAGATAACATTGCATAATTCACATATATAATGTCTTGCAACAAGATGGCATTGCATAATTCACATATATGGTAATTAGACACTAAACAGGTGGCATTCACACAAAGCATGTCTAAACTAAGCAAATGACATAGCAATGCAAGATACCATACGCACGATATGAGCAACATAACCCTGCCAAGTTAGGGCATGCACCTCAGGGGGGGGGAATATGACTGGTCATCTATCTCTGAATCCTCCTCTGAGGAGCTACCGGTAACCAGCAAGACATGTGCTTCGTCAGATAGCATTGTCTGCTCTGAAGACCTTGTTTCCACTCCAGATTTTTCCATGACCGTGCCAAATGGCTGATGCACAGGAAGAGTAATTGAATGTACTAAAATTGTTGACAGATTTAACACGTAATAAAAAATGATGGCATGATATAATTCACATATAAGATGACTGGCTAACCAGGGTGGCATTAGAAAAATTCACATATATGATGCCTGGCTAGACAAGATGGCATTGCATGATTCACATATACGATAAAGAAACTAAACAGATGGCATTGACACAAAGCATGTCTAAACTAAGCAGATGACATCTTTAATGTATACAGTAAGCAATGCAAGGCACCATATGCATGATATTACCAACATTAGCATGCCAAGTTAGAGCGAAGACCTCATGGGGTAAATAGGAGTGGTCTTCTCCTTCTGAGTCCCCCTCATAACAGTTATCTTCCTCTTGATTACGATCTGAAATGGGTGGAGGGGGGGGCTGCCTTTGCGCCCACCATGGAATGACGTCTGCATGAAATTTTATTGCCACGCAAGGCTCGTCTCTTTTGCTCTACATGATCAGTTCCATTGTGTACAATAACTTGCATGCATAGGAATAAAACATAGTGAGATTTTGTAAGGAGTGCATGCACAAATCCAGAGTGATGGTAGCAAACTATGGATAGACCCAAAATCAATGATAGCAGGCAGATAATAGCTTTAGTTAAAATATATAGATAATGGCTCCTTTAATGTTTGTTTGCACCCAACATGAAACTCATAGTAGACACCGGAGATTAACTAGATAGTAGACAGATAGTACTGATTGCTGCCCCAATATGTACCCCACAACCATTTAAAGACTCAAGTTTCAGCATTAGTTTGGAACTGACTTGGAGTCTAATAGGTGAACACGATGATAATGTAGCATGTCATCATATTAAGCGACGCATAACGTAAGCAGACACGGAAGAGTGCGACCTCTCTTGCGGACCCGTGTAGTCCTCAAGGTCATCTGCTTAGTTGATGATGGTAATGCAGTTGTCGTGGCTGCCGGCGGCGGGGAAGAAGATCTGAGGCAGCGAAAGACAGTCTGGAGAGCGGGATCCCTGCTGTGGTGAACCCTTCCGTTGTTGGAGCAGCTGAGCTGGGGTGGAACACAGCGCCGCAGGAGCAGGACAAATCACACAAGGTTTTCTTTGACACATATCTGTAACAAAAGTAATTGAGTAAGGGCTTGTTTCAATTTGAGGATTCTAACAATGCAGGGATAGGAAATAGACAGGAATAGGATAGGAATGCACGTGCAAAATAGAGAATTTAAAAACACAGGATTTCTGCCAATCTGGGTGTTTGATTCACAACAATTGGAAGATCACAGGATGCAAAAAAGCATGGTGAGATTAAGTCAAACCACAAGAAAATGTACGGTTATAATGCTATTATGCTACTATCTTTCAAGGAGACACTAAAGGAACAAATCCTACAGTTTTCCTTTGCTCCATTCCTTTGCACCAAATTCATGAAAAGTAGTACCATAGGAAACTTTCCAATTCCGATGTTTTTCATTCACTTTTCCTTTCAAGCACTGGCGATTCTAGTAGGCAGGCTTGAGCAAGGCAAATCCTACACTAAAAAATGTTTTTGTGCTACTTCTATTACTTTGGACCTAGGCCACTGCCATACTAGCTCAACTCCCAGGCCCATCGACAAATGCACAGCTGAAACGCGCAGAGATAAATAATGATGGCGTTCAAGAGAGTCCATCACGGATAGCTAAGTTGCCTGGTACCACACTGCTTGTCATATAGTAGGATAAAATAATCGTATTTCCCGTTACTACGAGTGCTCAGTGGATAATATATATAACATGTAGAGTAAAAAAGAGATGCAACAAGTGTAGAACCTCTTTGGCGAAGCCATGTCGATCTCAGCGTGATTGGGTTGGCCGGTGAGGATGCTCTGACTGACTTGGCTGTCGGAGGAGGGGAAGAAGATCTTAGGCATCTGGAGATGGAGCCCGAGGTACTGCTCCGCTGTGATGGAGGGTTTCATCGTTGGAGCAGCTCCGGTGAGTTGTACGATGCCGAGGCTGAAGCAGGACAAGACAGACAACAAACAATGTTAACCTGAGTGGAATTCTAATAGCATCTCCAATACATGACATAAAATACATAACCACAAAGTGCTAGATGTAAAATACATCAGCCGCTCATCTCTGAACTTAACTGTCGAAATTAAACTTAACTGTCGAAACTGAACTTAACTGTCGAAACTGAATTTTGCTGTCGAAACTGAACGCACTAGCAAGGTGAAGCTACACGTCGGTCGACTAACTTTTCCATCTCTGGTCAGTCGATTTTGCAGCCGTTGGATACGAAATCAAGGGCCTGCAGTTCATCTTCAACCTCCACCCCCCTGAGCCGGCCAAACAGCAGCCCCCCGCCGCCCGCGGCCGGCGGTGCACCGCCCCGCCCGCCCCGAAAACACTCCCCACCGCCGGTCCGCCGCCGCCCCGGCCATCCCTCTAGGCCACCCCGTGCCGAGCTTTTTCTCCGGCGATCCCCACGCCACCATCCCGCCAATGCCCCGCCACCGCCGATGACCACCGCCCCCATCCTGAACCCTAAGATAGATAGTGGGGTATCTCTCCGGCGAGCCCCCCTCCCCGCTGCGGCTGGTTCTTCCTTCACCCCGGCGAGCCCCCCCACCACCTAAAAATCGACTGACCCAAAAGTCGATTCAGTCGACTGAAGTGTAGCTAAATCGGAGCAGCATCGCAAGCAAGAGCAAGAGTGAGAGCAGCAGCGCGAGCAAGAGCAATAGCAAGAGCAGACCAGGCAGGGGACCGAGAGCAAGAGCAGAGCAGCAGCGCGAGCGAGAGCTAAAGCAGCAGCAGGTCCTACTGATGTGGATGTCGCCGCCGAGGGAGCGACGCCGTGGAGGAAGTGGCTGGCGCCACCGCCGTGGATGGAGCCGCGCCATGTCGGCTCGGGACCGAGCGCCGGCAACACCATGAGATCGAATCAAGAAGAAAATGCGGCGATTAGTGTACAACCTCTTTGGTGGCGCCGATTAGGCCGCAGCTTCATCCGAGGAAACGGTGATGATGATGCTCTTCCGGTGGTGCAGGTGAAGACGGCGGTGTGGGAATGGAGGTGGCACGAAAGACGAGGGGAACGTCGGGGCAGCTCCTTGGAGGTGGAGGACAGGGTGGCTGAACCGGCGGGATGATGAGATCGACGACGGATCCTCATCTGGTACGGTGGATGAGGGACGTCGAGGTGTTGCTGTGGATGACGTCGTCGGGGAAGAGGCTCCGGCTGGGTGGCGGACGGAGCAGGGTGTGGGGTTTCGTCGCAGGTTTTCACGGCCTCGGTGTACAAATGGGTGGGCGGATGGGATGGCAGTGGGGAACCATGGCTTAGAGACGCGCTTGTCCGAAATGTGGGGTAAGTTACGAAAGTACCCCCACCGATTTGAGACGGTTCTTTCGGTTCAGGGGTACCATGGGCATTTCGCGTGTCTGGATTTCACAGGAGGTGGGAGTTTTCGCGCGCGTTGTAATTTCGGAATAGCAAGGCACGGGTTGACATGGAGGGAGTTGCCGGAGCACAACGAGACAAAGATATATCTTAAATATTTCGGGCTAACAAGGCGCGGGTTGAAGAGGCGGGAGTTTTGCAGCACGATAGACAGAGACGGTAGCTTGAATTTTCGGCAGAACAAGGCGCGGCTTGAAATTTCGGAAGAACAAGCTTAACGTGTACCCAAAAAAAGACAATTTGCACCTCAACACGCACAACACACACACAAACACCATTTAGACTAGAGTAAGGTACACGTGCATTGCACGCATGAGATTTGGCAACCAAATTATGAATAAATACCACATTATAGCATGCAAGCTTTGAGTCATATATGCATGATGTAGATGTTCGTTTAATTCTTATAGTTCATTTCATTCAAAATCATCTAGTTTTTATAAGAAAGCTAATCTATTTTAAGATTCATGGAATTATGCGTCGTAAGACATAAAGTAAAAACAAATAATGGCAAATCATGTAGAAAAACATTTGGGCAATTCTGATACGGAAGATTCTAGAACAAATAAGAAGTGCTTGTGTTTTGATGTTTGTGCATTATGCTTAAGTTCAACCATGGAGTCTTCTATATTATACATGTGGTGAAATCTGGTGGAATCTAGATGGTATCCAACGGCCAGTAGTGCTCAAATTTGCCATCTTTGGACCATCGGATTCGCCTCATCCAACGACCATCTTTCAAAGTTAAAGTTACCCGCACCCAATAAAAAATATGTAATATATATAGGGGTATAGATATAGATATGTGATGCAAAAGCCGCCCATCATCTCCAATTAGAATAGTGTGTCCATGCACGGATGCGACATGGCCAAATGATGTGTGCCATCGGTATCTCAAATTCAAATCAGTCTGACCTTGTTCAATGTGTATACATTACAACATGCTCGTTTCCAAACCACACCACGCAGATCTCCGTTATATTCATGCATGCATGGGTTTCAAACATCAGGATCTCTTATTCAAATATTTGAATTCAACTTTACATTGATTGTGCCTCATCTATTCAGCTATTCTTTTACACCCACGCAGTAGTCTTCTATTTATAATTGTACCACTAACTTTCTCTCGTGCATGCATGCACACACACTACTAGTCGGCATTATCCATCGCACGCATGCAATCTTTTTCTTCAGGTCGGTCTCCCATGAAGGCACACACCAACACACATCCCCCTCTCCATCATATCGGGCATTCTTTATCTCTCACGCGTGCATGCGCAACGATCGATATTCCTCTATGTATGTGTGTATATAGCTAGGTCTTTCATAGTTTTCCACACAAATCGATCAATCGATATATCCAGTGAGGTCTCACCCTCTTTCCCACGTCCACATCGATCAATCTATATCTCTCTATATAGGATTAACATATATAGCTAATACACCCACATTAATTATGTATCCAACGTTCCCCTCTCATCATCCATGCCTTCCTCTTCATCTCTCAGACGCGTGCACAATGGCGAAGACAGGGGGCAGTAAGGGCCCTGCCCCCTCCCCCCCTAACATCACTATATATCAAGGCTAATATGAATGTGATCATTAGACAATTGCTGCTAAAAATGGTTTAAGTTCATGAATTGACCCTCCTCGTAAAGGATTAGCAATGCTTGGCCCCCTAGCTCATTTATTTTTCATGGCTCCGCCACTGCGCGCATCAGCGCACGTGTTCGCCCCCTCTCTCTAAATATCGATCTCCACTTGTGCATTCCTTCATAGTCTCCCTCCACTCGGCCCCTCGCACCATCTTCTAGCCCACCCACCGGATTTTGCCACATGTACAATCTAGCAGACTCCATGGTTGAACTTAAGCATAATGCACAAACCTCAAAACAACAGTGGTTCTCTTTTGTTCTAGATTCTTCCGTATCATAACTGCCCAAACTTTTTTTCTAGTTGAATTGCCATTATTTGTTTTTTACTTTATGCTTTACAACGCACAATTCCATGAATCATAAAATATAAGGCTTCTTTGATTCAAAGGATTCTCAAAGGAATTTTGGAGGATTCTAATCATTAGGAATTTTTCCTATCTTGGTTGTTTGATTCGTAGGATTGTAAACCATAGGAATTTTTCCATATGATTCATTTGCACTAGATTTCATAGGAAACATCCCATCCACTCAAACCTCTTTGAAAGAATTCTGCGTTTTTTCTATGCACAATCAAACACTCGTACAATCCTGTAGGATTCAAGACGACATTCCACTATAATCCCATGTTTTTCCTATTCCCACGTTCTTAGCTTTTTTATAAAAACTAATTGATTTTGAATGAGATGAACTATAAGAATTAAACGAAGGGCTACATTAGGCATATATGACTCGGAGCTTACATGCTATAGTGTGGTATTTATTCATAATTTGGTTGCAAAATCTGATGCGTGCAATGCACGTGTACCTTACTAGTATTTCGAGTTTGTGCAAAACACGTAAACTAGAATACCAATGGCACGCTACACAGTGTCTCTCTTACAGTTCATGAAGCCACGTGGCACATGTGTAGGCGTTGTCACGACCTCCTTGCATGGATTGATCACAGTGACGTGCTGCTGGTTCCAGAAGAATGTACTCGTCCTCCCTGAGCCATACTGGCGGTACATGCACGAAGCGAAGATGTGCACGCACGTCATGCAAGCACTCATTCCTCGCACGCACACGTGGGTACACGGGCGTACGCAATTTTGTACCAAGATCCAGCCCATGTGATAATTTGACGCGTGTAAAGTCGTTCACTTCATTGATGGTCGATTAATACAGCGCATGCAAATTGAGTGGACGTGAGGGCAGAAGAAAGACATTGTTACTCCACTGCGCGCATGCGAGTAGTTAAATCGTGGGTTGCTAGTAGTACTTCCATTGGTCTCCTTCATATTTTGTGCCAATTTTTGACAGTAACATACTACTCAATATTTACGTATTTGAGCAGTGTAGTACTTGAAATTTATGTTCCGCTAAACTCACCGGGAGCCATTTCAGGCCTTGAACCAAAACCATCAATTAATCTTTACCTTGTTCCCATCACATTCGAAAGCCTGCTCACACCTACTAGTAGTACGTACCAAACCTGAACGTGTTCCCACTATGCAGGTATTAGTACTAGTGCTAGTACTTAGGTTATAAAAAGGGGAACTACCTAACCGAAAATCACTCTACCTTTCCTCCTCATAAGTGCTTCTTCTTCGTCCGTCGTTGCCATGGCCGGTGAGCGGAGCTCTAGGTCGAGAACTACTCGTAACAAGGGAGCGGCAACCAAGGCTGCGGAAAAAAAGAGGGCTCGCCGCCACGCAGAGACCTCGAAAGATCTCTCACGGGCAGGCGATGGCCCCTAGGAGCGCCATAGCCGCGGAGGCGAACATGCCGAGCCGGCGGAGCTGGAGTCGTTATCCCTCGACGGCATGCCTGATCAGCTCAATAAGCAGAAGGAGTTCATCCAAAGCTTGATGGAGTTGATGAAGGAGAGCCTCGATGACATGCCCGCTGAGCTCAATCAGCTGGGGGAGTTGACCGCCGGCTTGGTGATGCTGCTGAAGAAGAGCATTGCCTCGGAGAAGAAGGCGACCGGCGAAATCCTGCGACTTTGGGAGGACAATGCGAAGCTCTGCCACGAGATTGACCTGTTGAAGGAGAAGAACGTCGGCTGGAAGAAGCTGCATGAGAATAGTAGTTCCTCGATGAAGATGCTGCAGGCCCTCGCCATGGAACAAAAGGAAGAGTTGGCGAAGCTCTGCATCGAGCACCCGGCTGCTGTCAAGGTACGTAATATGGCCGTGGAACAGATGATGAAGGCTCGCGTTGAGAAATGCCGTGTCATGGACACAATGATGAAGATGGCGAAGGAGACACGCAAGGAGATGGAGGTCGTGTAGGCGATGAAGACGCAGTTACGACTCCGCGGCGAATTAGATCATTTGGGGTGATAATCTTCCTTCTTCTTTTGCTCCTGTGTTTCACCTTTTGCTTCGGGTGTTTCGCCGCACGTGTCACGTTCTCTGCGAGGCATGAATAGAACAATGTTTTTTTTGAGGGAATGAATAGAACAATGCTAACAATGAGATGACTAGCAAATTATATCATTTTTTATCGCCATATGGCACTGGGCTGCCGTGTTTCGTGCTCCTCCGTCGCAGTACTACTCCAGTGGAAAACTTGAGTATACCGCACGGTTCTTTGCTCCTCCTCGATCAGGTCGTCGGCGCATTTATACGAGCAGTCAAATCACAAGGCCCCGCCTTCCAGCAGTAATGAGCCGTCAAATCACAAAGGCCCTCGCCTCTCGTGAAACCGACCAAGCTAGACTGCCCCGCCCTCTAGCCTTTTAAAAAATGTATACTTTTGTACATCAGTAGTATCTATGGATTGTGCCATGGAGCAAAACTTGAAATTAAAAAAAGGTGGTACATATAGAGAGCGCTCGTTGCCAAATTATGCATATAGTACTATTAAAAAGGCTAGTCACAATAATGGTGTCCAGCACAACCCACCCCTCAAATAAAACTAAGAGGGTGCTTGGATACGTTTTAGACCCATGACTAAAAGTAGTGGGACTAAAACATGCTAGCCTCACCCATGCTTGGATCCAAATACTAAAAATGCTAAAATCAAGTTAATGAGCATTTATTATCCTCCAAACCCTCCAATCCAGAACTCGCCTGTGTTAAAGGAGAGGAGTTAAATGAGTAGAGAGAGGACTAATCCACATTTTAGTAGGGGTACCCCTGACTAAAAAAATTAGTCTCAAGACTAGTTTTAGCCCCTCTTTAGTCAGGGGTGCTTGGAACTTTAGCCTCTTATAGAGAGTATTTTTAGTCAGACTAAAATAAGTCCCTTGGATCCAAGCACCCTCTAAGCATCCTGGAATTCTTTGACAAAACTAAGCACCCTGAAATTCTTTGACAACTAAACTGCTGGCTATATGATGTTGGCCATATATATTGTACGTATATAATGTGAAGAAACGAGTGGTAGTACTATACCGACTAAAAGATGAAATGTAAGAAATACTAGTATGTACGTACTGAAGAGTTAAAGTAACGAGAAGAAACATAACATAGTTCTGCTGGGGCTCAGCACAACACACCCCTCAAATTAAATTAAGCACACCTGAAATTAAACTTTGCAACTGTTCCGGTAGACACTTCATTAGAACCACCATGAGCAACGACAGTGACACGTCCTCAACTTCGTCCTTGTCCCTCTTCCTCTTGGCCGATACTTCTTTGCTTGAACTACACACTTGGTTGTTGCTCTTCATCCAACCCTTGTAGATATTGAAGCAAAGGTAGCCATCCATTGCAGCGTACTGGATGTGGTCTATATCTAGTACATTCCGCTGCCATGCATGACGGTGAAACGTGTATGGAGGTTTCACCAGTTTACCGTACGAAGGATGAACCATGGCTCCTGCCAGGGTCAGCATTGAAGGCTGACGAGAGGGCACCAGCCGATTCTTCTGGAGGTCGAAGGGGTTGCCTACAACGAGGCCTATCCGACCTAGGATTTCTTTGTCGTTACCAAAGTCTACAGTAACGAATTTGACTAGGTTGCTCCCGAGGAAGTCCTTAAAATCCTGGCACTCAACGTCGGCATGGCATATGTGGTAGACCAAGCATAAGTCATGCACGCAAACCTGGATCACGGCGGGCTTCTTCCTCTCTTCGTCCTTTAGATCCTTCTCTCGTCCCAGGACTGTGGTGTACTCAACATCTAGCCCAGTGACCCACTCATCATCTGAGTTTTCAAACATGCGTTTGAAGCGAGAAAGGCATCCTTTCACCGTCGCGGAAGAACGGGTGTAGATGACGTCGAACTCATCGCCGGTGATGGTTCTAACCTTGTACTCACCGCCGATCATGGAGATTTGGGACGTCATGGATTTGGGAGGAGGGTTAGGATTAGTGGAACTACCGTAATGTGAATGGACAGGACGACTAGGAGCGAACCGCCGTAGTATTGAAGGACGTGCGGGGACGAGTAGGAGCGAACTGCCAGCGTGCGAACGGCAGGGTAGTGGCTTTCCATTCTCCCATGATACGGGCTTCCAAGATCCCTTGGATCTGAGATCAAACGGTTGCATGGCGTGATTCTAGACCTATGGGTGAATATCCTATCCTGGAGGGTTATTCTGCAAATTTTCAGCAACTTAGCATGCGACCGTTTGATCTCAGATCCAAGGGCTGCCAGCAGCCCGTATCATGCTCGCGCCTACCACGACCGTCGCGTCGCTCGCGCAGTCGCGCCCTTGGAGATTTAACACGGTGCGTTAGGCTATCTGATGTTGGCATGCCATACATAGTCATCACTTAGTCACTCATACTACAACAAGGTTGGCTATAAGTGTATTTTTTGTTACTCCTCTCTATCTCTTTCTTCGTACTCAAGGAAGAAACGGTGCTAGTAAGTGTGTGTATTTATTGCATTTGCCAAGGAGTGACCTCTTCTAATGAAATGGTGTTGCTAAGTTTGCTTCATTTAATTAGCTATAGACTCAAAATTGTCTTTTCACCTAGGTACACGCGCTTAGCACCGTTTCTTCCTTGGGTCACCAAACTAGTTTCTCTCTTCTTGATTAACTTGCCACATCAGACTTTATGCCTATGTGGCAAGCTTAAGCACCTGTAGGAGCAAGTAAAAGTAAGTACAATAGTGCGCTTTACATGGCATTTTTGCATATGTGGAGGAAAGAGAGGCAAGGAAAAAGTGGAGAAGTGGGCTCTCATGCAAGAGCCAGCCTCTACTACATGGTGGAGCATTGGGAGAGGCACCTATATGGAGGTGGTCAGGAATCTGGGAGACTCACGCCGGTCATAGCGCCACAGTTAAAATGATAATGGCAAGTCAAATCACGGGGCCCCACCTGTCTAGCAGTAACTCGCTGTCAAATCACACATCCCTATGTTTGCAGCAGCCTACTCCCTTGTCTTCTCGCGTCTCTGTCGAACCGACTAGGCGGAACTGCCCCGCCGCCTACCACGCAGGAAAAGCCCCGCCCTCGACTTTTAAATAGTATACAGTATACTAATTTTGTATCCATGAATTGCGCCCGCGTCATGGAGCAAAGCATCTAGAAAACGGAGGAGACACGGTGGTATTGCAATAGAGAAGAGGGAGAGGCGAGACGGTGGTTTTGGAATGGAGATGATGGAGAGGAGAGGAGGTGGTTTTGCAATGGAGAAGAGGGAGAGGAGCGTGCGGCAGCGATTTAGGATTGGACGAGAGGGCCGGCGCGCTCTGACTGGATCAAAATAAAAATCAATTTACCCTTCAATTAAGAAAGCGACCCCACATTAACTAGTCTCCCAATCTAAATGCAGCGCCGCTCCTCTCCTCTTCCATTTCAAAACCACCGCCCCTCCTCTCTTGTTCCAGTCCAAAACCAGTGTCGCTCCTCTCCCGTTCTAATCCAAAACCAGCGCTGCTCCTCTCCTCTTCCATTCAAAAACCACCGCCGGCGAGTGAAGGTGCTGTGGAGAAGTAGATCGATGGAGGAGTACAACCAATACGTGAGGATTGCAGACGGCGACTCTGTGAAGCTAGCTAGGATGTTGGAGATACAGTCTTGGTTTCACAACAAGGACCAACTAGCGGCGACGGCGACATCCATGGCTAAATATCTGCAACAGAGCGAAAAGGCGGCGATACTCCCGGAGGGAGTCACGCCGGAGTACATAGAGCTGCTCCTCTGGGCCATGGAGCAAACAGATTCACCGAATCCGATCGTGAGGGAGCGGTGGTGGGAGTATCGATCCCAGATGGAGCATCCACCAGAGATTGAAGGATCGAGCATCTACAGGGTGCCGTTTGTGAGGGTATCCTGCCAGAGCGAGCCGGTGGAGTCTTCGTCGACCGAACCCAACTGCAAGAGGAGAAAGGCAGTTGGCCCAACGACGCTTCCCCGCCATCGTCTCCCTCGCCGTTCACATCGTCTCACAGGGCGGCTGTCTGCCGCCGAGGAATAGGAGGGGGCTGCCCCCCCCCCCCCAGCCCAATGGTCGGGCAGGTTGTGAATTGTCAGGAGGAGCTTAGGGTTGTCAGTATTTGCAGGTTGTGAATTGTGTTTTGTGTTGTGTATTTTGAGAGTACTTTCAGATATGAATGTCTTTTGAATTTCAGATTTGCAGTATTGAGCATATGAAATGTTTTATGAATTCTAGAGATCTATTTTTAGCACTTAAAAATGTAGTTTCATAGGAGTATAAAAGTGCAGACAATGTGATTCTTAGAGAAGAAACTACAAGTTTTAGTTTCAGATTAGAAACTGCAAGTTTAGTTTCAGATAAGAAACTGCAACTTTCAGAGGTAGAGCATTTATATTAACACGGCCTTTTCAAACAGGGTTAACATCATGTTGGAAGTTTTATTCATGGTCGAAAATGGAACTACCAGCCAGTTAACATCATGCTGATTAACATTCATGCATAGCACATCTTCATATGATGCACAGTCAAAATGCCCACACAATGTCAAATGTGCGAAACACAGAGAAAACGAGGGACGAAGTTTTGGCAAGTGTTGGGCGTGGTTTTGGGCTGCCTCGTCTAGGCTTTTATTTTTAACAGGCGCAGCCCACGACCTCGGATGGGAGGTCCATAGGCCTGTTTGTATTTTCTTAGGGCCGTCATGTATCGACCGGCCTATGGACCTCCCATCCGAGGTTTTATTTTTGGCAGCCCAATTTATGTATTTTTTTGAAGAAAATGCAGAGGTATGTTCTATTTTTCTATATCAGAATAGGAACGCCATGTCCAACTTATGTTTCCCTTCTAACTATATTATATATATTTAAATTATTTTATATGTTGACTGTTTAGTTCACATACTCCCTCCTTTTCGGTTTATAGGGCTTATCTCAAAATTTTAGTTTTAATATTTTATAAGGCTCAATTTTGTTGTTTCCCATCACATGTTCAGATTCCAAGGTGCATTAAATCATTGCATGCAAGTATTAAGAGAAAATTGACCAATGCATGTACTTTATGCATGCATGCATTGCAATTTATGCATTGATAAACATAATTTTTTGAGGAAAACAAGTGCATTAATTAGGTGTTTTTGCAAACTACAAAAAGTATTCCACCATTCATCATCTACCTTGGTTGGTGAGATTTTTGAATTGAGCCCTATAAACCGAAAAGGAGGGAGTAATTGGCAAATAGATCTCGCCGCCACCCCCCGCCTCCTAACACCGGGCGCGCCTGCCCCCCTTAGCAAGTCCGCTCGCGCGCCCCATGGAGTCGCCGGCCATATCCATGGGGGAATGGCTGGAAGACAGGCAGATGTACAAGATGCATCTCCCACATGTCTACAAAGCCTTCCCGCGGATGCTCCAGCCGCTCGACTCCGTCGCGCCGGCGGTGCTGCGGGAGACTCGAGGGAGGAGATGGAGGGAGCAGGCGATGCGGATCCGCAACGATGCTCTCTTCTGGACCCAGTGCACGCGCGAATGGAGGGAAGCCAAGGAGGAAGCTGCAAGGGAGGAAGCCGAGGAGGGACCGAATCCATTCTCTCACTCGCGCAGGTATGCTCGGATGTGCAAGGATCATGTGGATTGGGAGCTGCTGAATCTAGCCCTGCGAATCTACTTCGAAGGAGATTTCTCGGAGAAGCACAGGATGGCCCACCCTAGTGAGCCGCCGATTGCGTTCGTTCGATGGGCGAAAGGAGAAGTGAATTCAGGAGATCCATGTCGTGCTACAAGATGGGAATGCTTGACTGGACTCCTGCCCACCAGCACGCCACCGGAGCCGGAGCAGGTAGATCCCCTACCTTATCTCTTCCCTAAACCTGCAGAAGATTGAAATTAGGCTTGCAATCTGCTTCAATTAAGCTGTCTGGTGGTTATTTATGCTTCCTGAGAGACAACATCTGGCTGGAGGATGAGCAGGAACCAGGAACTCCGATGAATTTCCCCTATCACAATGGGGGAGCGCCGATTGGGCAGTGGTACGGCCCACCTCCACCCCAAATGGGGGCACAATCTGGGCAGGCTCCTGTAATTGCCCAAGATCAATGTGCTGGTGGTTCTGACTCTCAGATCAGTGGGAAATCTCAAGGCAAGAATCAGCAAAAGAAGAGATAGGACATCCAGAAAACTGCTCCTGCCCCTGCTTCAGGCCTTATGGCATACTCTGAGGTGATCTGCTACAACTGTGGGGAACCCGGGCATCATTTGGATAAATGTGTCAAGCCCAAGTGTTGTTTTATCTGCAAAATGGTTACCCATAAAGTTGAGAATTGCCCTGTCAGAAGGAAAACCCACAGTTCTGCTAGATATGTTGGAAGTGATAGAAATACTGCTTACTTCCATGCAGTAGCTAACCAGAGGAGGAGCAAAACCCTCATTCACTCCCTTGATGGCCCTAATGGCCCTGTTACTGAGGTAGATGAGATGCTGAAAGTGGCTAGTGACTTCTACAAAGACCTGTTTAAGAAAGAAAACTCTTCTGGGTTCTCTCTACAAAACAATTTTTTCTCTGCTTCTGAAAAAGTCCCTCCTGCTGAAAATGAGCTGCTAGAAGCCCCTTTTTCAGAGACAGAGGTGAAGGAAGCCATTTTTAGCTATTATCATGATGGGGCTCCTGGTCCTGATGTGATTCCCTTCTTGTTTTACCAGCATTTTTGGGACTTGGTGAAAAATGATCTCTTAGATCTTTTCCAAGCCTTTCATAGAGGAGAGTTGGATCCAGCAACTTACTCATGGGGGGTCTGTTGGGGTCAAGTTAAATAACTGTGGAAGTGATTTTTTTCCTTGCTGGTAAAGGCCTTAGGCAAGGTGACCCCATCTCCCCGCTTTTGTTTAATTTAGTAGTGGACGTTCTTACTAAAATGCTGAGCAAAGCTGCTGATCATAGTCTGATTGCAGGGCTCTGTCCTGAGGTCTGCCCTGGTGGCATCATCTACTTTCAATATGCAGATGATACCATCCTTTTCTTAGACAATGACTCCACACATGCTAGCAATCTAAAAATTGTTCTAACCTGGTTTGAACAAGTCTGAGGCATGAGAATCAACTACTCTAAAAGTGAACTCATCCCTATCAACATGGATGATCAGGAGTTAGCTGACTTCCTCTCTATTCTAGTCTGTAATAAACGTAACTTCCCCATTAAGTACCTAGGTATCCCTCTCCACTATGATAAACTGAGGAGAGAGGATATCCAACCCCTTCTGGATAAAATCATTAAAAGGATTGCTGGGTGGAGGGGCAAACTTCTCTCTTACAGAGGTAGATTGATCCTCATACAAGCTTGTTTGGCTAGAATTCCAGTGTATCTCCTCTCCTTCTTCAAGTTCCCTAAATGGGCAGTGAACCTCATCAATTCTCAGATGTCTCATTGCTTGTGGAATGATTTTGAGGGAAATAGGAAGCTACACCTTGCTAATTGGGCCCTAGTCTCTATGAAAAAAGATTTTGGAGGCCTAGGCATACCTAACCTCCAAGAAATTAACATATGTCTTCTAGGGTCTTGGATTAAAAGATTCTATGAGGAAGACCTGAAACCCTAGAAGCTTCTTATTGCCCATAAACACCTAGGAAATAAACCTAATATTTTTGTCCCTTCCTCCAACCCTAAGACCTCTAGATTCTGGAAAGGATTAAAATCTATTATGCATGCTGTGAAATTTGGCTACAGATGGAACATAGGGGATGGGAGCAGAACCAGATTCTGGGAAGATAGTTAGTTTGGCACATCCCCCCTAGCAGTCCAATTTTGGCCTATTTACTTTGTCCGCAATGAGCTTAACAAAAGTGTCAATGAAGTTTGGGATGGTCAATGCCTAAAACTCTCTTTAACAAAAGCATTACCTTTACTGCCGAGCCGGATGCCCTGATTTGGCAGCTGGACAATAAGGGGAAGTATTCCTCCAGCTCCCTCTATCATGTTATCAACTTTAGAGGGGTTCAACCTGTGTTTATCCTTGCTGTCTGGAAATTGAGAGTTCCCCCTAAAATTCATGTATTTCTCTGGCTTCTCTCCAAAAACAAATTGATGACTAGGGATAACCTTAGGAAGAGACACATCATCAAACCCCTTGATTGTGTTTACTGCTTGGAACAAGAGTTTCGTTCTCACCTATTTTTTGAATGTATAGTTGCTAAACATCTATGGGCCCACATTGAGGAATATTTCTCTAGTCAGATTGGCTCATCCTTTGAATCTATCGCCAGATTCTGGATTGCTACCAAAAAGTGCTCAGTTTTAAACACTATTAGCTCAGTTGTCCTTTGGTGCCTCTGGAAATATAGAAATGCTATGATTTTCAGTAACACCTCCTGGATTTCCATTCCGCAGGTCTTGAGGTTGATCAGGAACATGGTGAGGAACTGGGCGATTCTCTCCTCCGGATCGGACAAGGACAAGTTGATGAGCTTCGTGGAAACCCTAACAAGATCCCTCCAAAAACCGTTGGCGATCACTTGTGGCTGAACAAGGCTCGACCTGCTCTAGGGCTAGACCCGTGGGCTCGTCTCAAGATCTCTGATGAAGATGATGGGCACCTGGCGCCGAAAAAGAGGGACATCCACCATGCTACGCCTTCCAGCCCGGTCTCTCCGCTTGCTTATTGGTCGCCGCAGGCTGACACGGCCCCTCGGCTGAAGACCATGAAGGCTTCGCTGGACCCTCCTTGTGTCATTTGAGTGCTCTATCCGCTCTGCCTTTGGCACCGCTCGGGTGATTTGTGTTATTCAGAGAACTTGTTCATCCACCCCCCCTAGTTTGTAGCTTTTCTACCTTTGCTTTCGAACTGCTCTTTGAGCTGCTGTATCAGAATATGTTGTGGGTTCATTCTCAGCAATGGAACCGGGGAGATGCTCCCTGTTTTTTCTAAAAAAATATTTCATATGTTATTATATATTATTTTTATTGTCATCATATATTTAACAGATACTTACATATGTAAGAAAACAATATCCCACTCTTATTAACTTATAAAAATAATTTCTTAACAAATAAAATCCTGGATTGTTTTGGCACGAAAATCCTAGTGATTGTGTACAAAAGCTTGGTAAGATTTAAGGACGAATGTAATAATATCACTTATTATTTAAATATATTTATAACAAAATGCTCAGCCCCTTTTTATTTTTTGATAACATTGCTGGCCCAACCCAACATTATAATTAGAATCAGCCCAGCAAAATTGTGTATTTCGAGAAAGTGCAAATGGCCTGTAATTTTTTAGGAAATAAAATAAACGGGCCGCATAGACGCTACATTATTTGTTCACCCAGCCCAGCTGATGGTTGTAATTCAAAAAAAAAGATCAAATTGACTATAAATTCTACCGCAAAAAAATAAAAAAAGACTGTAAATTCTGAAAAAATGGGTTGAATACATGCCACATTTTTGGAGGCTGAAATGTGGGCCAATAGGTCAAAGCCAATGCAAGTCGTTGTCAATTTAGTCAACAAATGATTCTGACATGTTAGCCGTTGGATTTACATCCAACGACAGGCATCCATCTTCAATCTCTCGTCTTCTTCCTCCAGCGCCGCCGGGACCACCCCCCGCCTCCTGCTGCTAGCAGCTCTGCTTAGCACGCTTTGCTATGAAGCGCTACTCCACCGTTGGCCACGCCATCCCTCCACCCCTCCACACCTCCTGTTCTTGTCCACCGACTGCCGAACCACACTGCACTAGAACCAGTTAACACTCGTACACCTCTCCGTCTGCGACTCTACTCCCGCGTCTTCCCATCTCCGGCTCGTTGTTGTCCGGGGCCTCGCCGTTGTCCACCACCTTGGATGCGCTCGGTGCGGCGTGGTCAACGTGGTCAACGAACGACACCATCGGAAGTAGACTGTGTGTGGAGAGGCTGACAGCTGGGTCCACGGCCGCACACAAGGAAATGCCTCCTTATTACGCGCAAAATAATGATTCCTCCACCTGACATCTGGGACCCACCGGAAGGGCCTCTGTATTTCATGAAATAAAGTGCCCCCCGCTAACATGTCGGACCCACCAGCTATCTTCCCACGCAAAGAAGTGCCTCCTTATTACGCACAAAAAAATGAATATTCCCCCTTCCAGCTGGAACCCAGCATAGTGGGAGGCTGACTTGTGGGCCTACCAAGTTGACGGGGACGGAGGGCTTTGTCAACTTAGTCAATATGAACGACTCTAGCTCCTGTTACCGTACGATGTTCATCCAACGGCCGTAGTGCTTCTTCAACCTCTGGTCCTCTTGCTCCAGCCGCCCAAACTAGCGCCGGTCGTGCCGTGTGCTCCTGCCTCCCGTGGCCGGCTGTGATGTCGCGGAGGCCTCACCGCCCCCTACTACTCCCACCGCTGGCCAGGCCATCCCTCTACTCACCCACACCCCTGTTAATCTGCGGTGACAGCAACCTCACACCGCAGCCGAACCAGTGAACCCTCGTACTCCTCTTCGCGTGGGCATCCATTGTTGCGTCTTCCCCGGCTCCGAGTCGTCCCCTTCCTAGTCCTCGCCGTCGTCCACCGCCCTGGTGCTCTCGACGCGGCGTGGTCAACGTGGTCAACAACCAACTTCCATTGGAAGAGTACTGTACGTGCAGAGGCTGATAGCTGGGTCCACGGCAGCCACAAGGAAGTGCCTCCTTATTACGCGGAAAATAATTATTCCTCCACCTGACAGCAGGGACCCACCGGACGGGCCACCAATATTTTGCGAAAAAATCGTTTCCCCCTGACTGCTGGGACCCACCGGACGGGCCACCATATTTCGCGAAAAAAACGTTCCCCCCGCTGTCATCTCGGACCCACCGGAAGTGCCTCCTTATTACGCACAAAAAAGTGAATACTCCTCCGGCTAGCTGGGACCCACCTTGCTGGGAGGCTGACTTGTGGGCCTACTAAGTTGACGGGGACGAAGGGCTTTGTCAACTTAGTCAATATGAACGATTCTAGCTCCAGTGACCGTACGATGTCCATCCAAGGGCCGTAGTGCTTCTTCAACCTCTGGTCTTCTTGCTTCAGCCGCCCAAAGCAGCGCTGGTCGTGCCGCATGCTCCTGCCTCCCCTGGTCGGCTGTGCCGCCGCAGAGGCCTCACCGCCCCTACTATTCCCACCGCTGGCCAGGCCCTGCGGCGACGGCAGCCTCACACCACAACCAAACCAGTGAACCCTCGTAGTCCTCTCCGCGCGGGCTTCCACTGCCGCGTCGTCCCCTTCCTAGGCCTTGTCGTCGTCCACCGCCGTGGTGCTCTCCGCGCGGTCTGGTTAATGTGGTCAAGGAACGACTTCCATCGGAAGAGTACTGTACGTGGAGAGGCTGACAGCTGGGTCCACGGCCACAGCCTAGTTTTTTGTGATTTGCCAAGTAAGTCGCTTTGTCAGGCCTGTTGGGCTGCAAATCTTTCAAGACGAGGAGAGCTTTCATTCGGCTGGCCGAGAAAATGGCCCATCAGTAATGAGAAATGGGTTGTACATTTTTAAAACACATCAAACCGGCAATTAGTTTCAAATATCTTTTTTTCATTTCAAGATTTTAAATTACATTAATTTTTATGTGTGGAGAATTTGTTGGATTTTATATTGATATACATTTATTTTTAAAATCAGTTTGAATGTGAGTCGAAATTTTGGGATTAAAAACAGTTCGGACCGCACCGAAATATGCAAAATTTCGTATAATTTTTTAACTGTTGCCACAATATGGGATGCAATGCTAACAAAAAGAATATGGGCTCCAAAAAAACCTTAAGAATTAGCAAATGGGCTGTAAATTATTAGAAATAATGGCAGATGGGTTGTATGCTGTTTTCCACAGATTTGAGGCTTTCCTAAAAAAAGGTTGACGCACAAGCACTTACTGTTGGATGTCCATCCAACGGCCGTCGTGCTTCTTCAATCTCTGCTCTTCCTGCTCCAGCCGCTCAAACAAGCGCCGGCGGGACTGCCTGCTCCCTCCTCCTCGCGGCCGGCTGTGCTGCCGTGCAGGCCTTACCGCCCGACTGTATTCCCATCGCTGGCCTAGCCATCCCTCTACTCACCCACACCTGCTATTATTCTCCGGCGACGGCAGACGAACCATTAAACCCTCGTATAGTCGTACTCCCCTTCGTGTGGAAAACAACTGCCGAGTCTTCCCTGCCTCCGTGTCGTCCCCTTCCTAGGCGTCGCCGTCGTCCACTGCCCTGGTGCTCTTGGCGCGGCGTGGTCAACGTGGTCAAGGAACGACTTCCATCGGACGTGGACTGTACGTGGAGAGGCTGACAGCTGGGTCCACGGCGGCAGCAAGGAAGTGCCTCCTTATTACATGGAAAATAATGATTCCTCCACCTGACAGCAGGGACCCACCGGACGGGCCACCGTATTTCGTGAAAAAAAATGTTTCCCCCCTGACTACTGGTACCCACCAGCTACACCTTCGCACGCAAGGAAGTGCATCCGGGCAAAAAACGATTCGCTCCCCTGACTGCTGGGACCCACCAGCTACATCTTCGCACGCAAGGAAGTGCGTCCAGGCAAAAAAAACCAAAACAATTCGCCCCTCTGACTGCTGGGACCCACCAGCCCCCCGACTGCTAGGACCCACCAGCTACATCTTCGCACGCAAGGAAGTGCATCCGGGCAAAAAAACGATTCGCCCCCTGACTGCTGGGACCCACTAGCTACATCTTCGCAGGCAAGTAAGTGCCTGACAGTCGGGACCCACCTGGTCGAAGCGTACGTGGCGTTGTCATTCTGGTCGTGAACGTGTACGTACATATATACTGGTGGATGTAGAGGCGCGCACGTGTCGTAGTAGTGGCAGCCAGGGTGCAAGAAAGAAAATACGGCCACGTATGTGTACATACGGGCGGGGTCTCGAACGCCTACTCGCGCATACGTACGACGATGGCTTGTGTACATGGCTGGGTCGGAACGGAGAAACAACGTCGTCGTCGTGTTCATGGGGAGGCAACGGAATGCGTGGTCATGTTCATCGGGAGGGCTTGGACGGAAGAGGCAATGGAAACAAGGCCTGGCGTACCACACAATGGAGGAAACAGACCTCCTATGGTCGAAACGGGGGTCTTGTTGATCAGGAGGGGTGTGGCGTACTGCAAAACAGAGGAAACGGACCTCCTACGGTCGAAACGGGGGTCCTGTTGATTGGGAGGGGTGTGGCGTACCGCAAAATGGAGGAAACGGACTTGTGTTGGAGCGCTATGGTTGAAACGGGGGTCCTGTTCATCGGGAGGGGTGTGGCGTACTGCAAAACGGGACTCCACGGAATATTGTTCATCTCCACCGTCGACCCCCTCCAGCCTCCATGAGCTACTGTTCATCCACCATCGACCTCCTTCAGCCTCCACGGGCTCCTGTTCATCCAGCCTCCACTGCGCGCTACTCCACCGGCTATTGTTCAACCACCCCTCCACCGTATACTGTTCATCCAGCCCTCCACACCACGGGGTCCTGTTCAACCACCCCTCCACGGGCACCCCTCCACCGTCTACTGTTCATCCTGCCCTCCACACCACGGGGTCCTGTTCATCCACCCCTCCACGGGCACCCCTCCATCGTCTACTGTTCATCCAGCCCTCCACCACACCACGGGGTCCTGTTCATCCAGAGGCAACGCCACCGCTCACTATTCATCCAAACCCCCCGCAAAGCTCACTGTTCATCCCATCGATCGGCTTCAGTTAGCAGCAGTAGCCAAGGAATCGCTCGATCGGGTTCAGTTAACAGCCATCGATCGATCGCTCGGGTTCAGTAACGCGTAGCCTGCAGTGCAATCGCTCGGGTTCGGTTAGAGCCCAACACCTCGCTCGGGTTCAGTTAGAGCCAACGCCTCGCACACACGTGCATACGTGTACAAGAGAAACGCGCATCGCTCGGCCCCCGACCTCCCACCGTAACCGGGAACTCCCCGAAATTTTCCTCCCCCTCGCTTCTACCATGGTTTTTTCCGTCATGGACGGCCCAAAGAATGTCATGCAGCTGCGTCTCCGGCCCGCCCAGGACGAAAAACCCATTTTCTGTCATGATTTTTTGTCATAGAAGTAGGAGCCCACCACATCTATGATGATACCGGGTTTTGTCACAATTATTGTCATAGAAGTGCCATATGTATGACAGAAAAAAAATTCGTTTGGCCCAAAATGTCATGGATGTGTCTTTTTTGTAGTGATGGGATATCACGTGATCCACTTGATGTATGTTTTGGTGATCAACTTGCGACTTCCATGACCTCGTGAACTTATGCATAGGGGTTGGCACACGTTTTCGTCTTGACTCTCCGGTAGAAACTTTGGGGCACTCTTTGAAGTTCTTTGTGTTGGTTGAATAGATGAATCTGAGATTGTGTGATGCATATCGTATAATCATACCCATGGATACTTGAGGTGACATTGGAGTATCTAGGTGACATTAGGGTTGTGGTTGATTTGTGTCTTAAGGTGTTATTTTACTACGAACTCTTGAATAGATTGATCATAAAGGATAACTTTGAGGTGGTTTCGTACCCTACAATAATCTCTTCGTTTGTTCTCTGCTATTAGTGACTTTGGAGTGACTCTCTTTTGCATGTTGATGGATAGTTATATGATCCAATTATGTTATTATTGTTGAGAGAACTTGCACTAGTGAAAGTATGAACCCTAGGCCTTGTTTCCTAGCAATGCAATACCGTTTGTGCTCACTTTTATCATTAGTTACCTTGTTGTTTTTATATTTTCAGATTACAAAAACCTATATCTACCATCCATATTGCACTTGTATCACCATCTCTTCATCGAACTAGTGCACCTATACAATTTACCATTGTATTCGGTGTGTTGGGGACACAAGAGACTCTTTGTTATTTGGTTGCAGGGTTCTTTGAGAGAGACCATCTTCATCCTACGCCTCCCACGGATTGATAAACCTTAGGTCATCCACTTGAGGGAAATTTGCTACTATCCTACAAACCTCTGCACTTGGAGGCCCAACAACGTCTACAAGAAAAAGGTTGTGTAGTAGACATCAATAGGCATCACGCCTGCGACAAGTAGATCGAAACGATTCTGCATCTACTACTATTACTCCAAACATCGACCGCTATCCAGCATGCATCTAGAGTATCAAGTTCATAAGAACAGAGTAACACATTAGGCAAGATGACATGATGTAGAGGGATAAACTCAAGCAATATGATATAAACCCCATCTTTTTATCCTCGATGGCACAATACAATACGTGCCTTGCTGCCCCTGCTGTCACTAGGAAAGGACACCGCAAGATTGAACGCAAAGCTAAGCACTTCTCCCATTGCAAGAAAGATCAATCTAGTAGGCCAAACCAAACTGATAATTCGAAGAGACTTGCAAAGATAACTAATCATACATAAAAGATTTCAGAGAAGAATCAAATATTATTCATAGATAAACTTGATCATAAACCCACAATTCATCGGATCTCGACAAACACACCGCAAAAAGATTTACATCGAATAGATCTCCAAGAAGATCGAGGAGAACTTTGTATTGAGATCCAAAGAGAGAGAAGAAGCCATCTAGCTAACAACTATGGACCCGAAGGTCTATGGTAAACTACTCACACATCATCGGAGAGCCTATGGTGTTGATGTAGAAGCCCTCCGTGATCGATTCCCCCTCCAGCGGAGCTCCGGAAAAGGCCCTAAGATGGGATCTCTTGGGTACAGAAGGTTGCGGCGGTGGAAATAGGGTTTCGTGGTGCTCCTGGATGTTTTCGAGATATATGGATATATATAGGAGGAAGAAGTAGGTCGGTGGAGCTACGAGGGGCCCACGAGGGTGGCGGGCGCGCCCAGGGGGGCAGGCGCGCCACCCTGCCTCATGGCTCCCTCGTTTCTTTCTTGACGTCCACTCCAGGTCCCCTGGATCATGTTTGTTCCAAAAATAACTCTCCCATAGGTTTCATTCCATTTGGATTCCATTTGATATTCCTTTTCTGCGAAACACTGAAATAGGCAAAAAACAGCAATTTGCACTGGGCCTTGGGTTAGTAGGTTAGTCCCAAAAATAATATAAAAGTGTATAATAAAGCCCATTAACATCCAAAACAGATAATATAATAGCATGGAACAATAAAAAATTATAGATACGTTGGAGACATATCACTTTATCACGGTTTCACGGTTGCGCGCCATTCCCACCAGCGCCTGGATGCGCATGCTGGCCCGATACGTCCTGGGAGTGACGCATGGGGCTCTTCCCGCGGCGGCGGCCGGGGGCGCCGACATCGCGGTGTTGCTCATCGCGTGCAACCTGGGAAGGTCGCAGCGTGGGCGCTGGCTCGGGCATCCTGGAGGTCGCCGCGCCGCCCGTGGGCAGCACGGCCCTGCTCCTGGACCCAGCCGCGCGCGGCTCATCATTGCGGATGTGAACAACACCGCTCGCCTAGCTCCGATCACCAGATTGTCGTGGATGCTCACGGGACACTCCTCCGCTGCCATCCGCGACTGTCTCGTCCCCCGCCCGTGCTGGCGCGGGCGGTTCGGCTCCAGACGAACCGATCGCCGTGATCGTCTTCTTCTTCGGGGCCATCACGATGATGGAGTTGATAAGTTGACTTCAAAACCAGATTTTCACAGCTTGCGCCCCCTACCTGGCGCGCCAAAGATGTCGGGGCTCAGGAACGACACCTCTGGGATCACAGGGAATCCCTACTGCAGTTGCTGGGGCGCGGGGCTGTAAAAAGAGTGGGTTTAGAAGATCAACGCGGGGGGGGGGGGAGTTTATCCAGGTTTGGGCCACAAATCGTGCGTAATACCCTACTCCTGCTGGTTTGTGTTTATCTGGTGTTCTTGGACTAGCTACAAAGCGTGCAGGGTCCGAAAAGTCTGAATCCCCTCATAGTACGCCGCGGGCCTCCTTTTATAGTCAAAGGGGCTACCACAGTGGCACACAGGAGGTGGAAAGTTGTATAGTAGTTGATTTTATCGCCTGGCATTACGGGACAAAATGCATTAAATGCGCTACTTAGGTGTCCTCTTGCTTTATCGGGGACGACAACAAAGCCCGTCCCGTCCATCGCCGCTTCGCCTTGCTCCGACACACGTCCAAGCCAATGAGGCATGCAGCGCCATGTAGGCTGGCAGGCTGCTGAGCTGGCATGGTGGCAGGGTCTTCACAAAGATCTGCATGCCACCACGTAGGTGCTTGACTAGTTGGCTTAGGAGCCATGTCCTGCCATGTGGGTACCTGCTTAGTTGGTGGGTTGGCTGCTGAGCTGGGGTGGCGACGGGGTGGCAAGGCCTTGCCGCGTTCTTGCTGACCCTTGCCGGGGCCTTGTGGGAGCCCTCGGCAAGAGTCTTGCCGGGGCCTCGTGGGTATCTTTGGTAGGAGCCTTGTCGGGGCCTCGTGGGCATCCTCGGCAAGGGGCCTTGCTGTTGTCTTGTTTCTTGGTTCCTATCTAGGCCTCGCAGGCCCTTTGTCTTTTGTCCCACCAAGCGCGGTCGCAGGCGTGTGGCTGCGACTGCCCGCGCACAAGTAAAGGGGTACAAAAAGGACCCCTACTTTTATACACCGACAGTTGCGCGGTACTAGAGAGGCTAGCAACGGTGGAAGGGTGAGAGTGCGTATAATCCATGGACTCAACATTGGTCATAAAGAACTCACATACTTATTGCAAAAATCTACAAGTCATCAAAACCAAGAACTACGCGCATGCTCCTAGGGGGATAGATTGGTTGGAAAAGACCATTGCTCGTCCCCGACCGCCACTCATAATGAAGACAATCAAAGAAATACCTCATGCTTCAAATTTGTTACACAACGATTACCATACGTGCATGCTACAGGACTTGCAAACCTCCACACAGTATTTCTCAAATTCATAATTATTCTACTAGAATGACTCTAATATCACCATCCTCATGTCTCAAAACAATCATCAAGCATCAAACTTCTCATAGTATTCAACGCACTTTATATGAAAGTTTTTATTATACCCATCTTGGATGAACATCATATTAGGACTAGTTTTATAGCCAAAGCAAATTACCATGTTGTTCTAAAAGACTCTCAAAATAATATAAGTGAAGCATGAGAGCTCAATAATTTCAATAAAATAAAACCACCACCGTGCTCTAAAAAGTTATAAGTGAAGCACTAGAGCAAAATTATCTAGCTCAAAAGATATAAGTGAAGCACATAGAGTATTCTAATAAATTCCGATTCATGCATGTCTCTCCCAAAAGGTGTGTATAGCAAGGATGATAGTGGTAAAATAAAAAGCAAAGACTCAAATCATACAAGACGCTCCAAGCAAAATACATGTCATGTGGTGGATAAAAATATAGCCTCAAGTGAAGTTACCGAAGGAAGAAGATGAAAGAGGGGGTGCCTTCCGGGGCATCCCCAAGCTTAGGCTTTTGGTTGTCCTTGAATTTTACCTTGAGGTGCCTTGGGCATCCCCAAGCTTAGGCTCTTGCCACTCCTTAATCCAAAATCCCTGAAAGCTTTACCCAAAAACTTGAAAACTTCACAACACAAAACTTCAACAGAAAATCTCATGAGCTCCGTTAGTATAAGAAAATAAACCACCACTTTAAAGTACTGTAATGAACTCATTATTTATTTATATTGGTGTTAAACCTACTGTATTACAACTTATCTATGGTTCATACCCCCAATAGTACTCATAGATTCATCAAAATAAGCAAACAACATGCGAAAAACAGAATCTGTCAAAAACAAAACAGTCTGTAGAAATCTGGAAGTTTCGAATACTTCTGTAACTCCAAAAATTCTGAAAAATTAGGAAGACCAGGATAAAAAGTATATTGATCTAATGCAGTTGGAATTGGTATTTTATTGATCTTTTCTAAAAAATGATAATTATTTTAGTGAGCGCGTATTTTCTGTTTTTATCACCAAGATCAAACAATAATCACCCAAGAAGATCCTAAAGGCTTTACTTGGCACAAACACTAATTAAAACATAAAAAACACAATCATAATAGAAGCTAGATGAATTATTTATTACTAAACAGGAACAAAAAGAAAAGAACAAAAATAAAATTGGGTTGCCTCCCAACAAGCGCTATCATTTAACGCCCCTAGCTAGGCCTAAAAACAAGAATAGATCTAGGTATTGACATCTTTGGTATGCAATCCATAAGTGGCTCTCATAATAGATTCATAAGGAAATTTAATTTTCTTCCTAGGAAAGTGTTCCATGCCTTTCCTTAACGGAAATTGGAATCTAATATTTCCTTCTTTCATGTCAATGATTGCACAAATCGTTCTAAGGAAGGGTCTACCAATAATAATAGGACATGTAGGATTGCAATCTATATCAAGAACAATGAAATCTACGGGCACATAATTCCTATTTGCAACAATAATAACATGATTAATCCTTCCCATAGGTTTCTTAATGGTGGAATCCGCAAGATGCAAGTTTCAAGAACAATCATCAAATTCACGGAAAACTAGCACATCACACAAAGTTTTTGGAATCGTGGAAACACTAGCACCCAAATCACATAAAGCATAGCATTCATAATTCTTAATCTTAATTTTAATAGTAGGTTCCCACTCATCATAAAGTTTTCCAGGGATAGAAACTTCTAGTTCAAGCATTTCTTCATAGGATTGCATTAAGGCATCAACGATATGTTTAGTAAAAGCTTTATTTTGGCTATAAGCATGAGGAGAATTTAACACGGATTGCAACAAGGAAATACAATCTATCAAAAAGCAATTTTCATAATTAAGTTCCTTGAAATCTAGAATAGTGTGTTCATTGCTATGTAAAGTTTTGACCTTTGCAATCCCACATTTATTAATTTTTGCATCAAGATCTACAAACTCCGAATCATTGGGACGCCTTTTAACTAAAGTTGACTCATCTCCAGTCCCATCTTTATCAAGATTCATATTGGAAAACAAATATTTAATAGGAGTCACATCAATCACTTTTAGATCTTCATCATTATTATCATGAAAACTAGAAGAACACACTTTCACAAAACAATCCTTTTTAGCACGCATCCTAGCGGTTCTTTCTTTGCACTCATCAATGGGAATTATCATGGCTTTGAGAGAATCATTGATGTCATGCTTAGGTGGGATAGATCTAAGTTTCAAAGAATCAACATCAAGAGAAATTCTATCCACATTCCTAGCCAACTCATCAATCTTAAGCAATTTTTCTTCCACCAAAGCATTGAAATTCTTTTGCGAACTCATAAATTCTTTAACACTAATCTCAAAATCAGAGGGCATCTTATTAAAATTTCCATAAGAGTTGTTGTAGGAATTACCATAATTATTAGAGGAATTACTAGGAAACGGCCTAGAATTAAAGTTTCCTCTATACATGTTGTTACCAAAATTGTTCCTACCAACAAAATTCAGATCCATAGATTCATTATTATTCTCAATCAAAGTGGACAAAGGCATATCATTAGGATCAGAAGAAACACTTTTATTAGCAAACAATTTCATAAGTTCATCCATCTTTCCACTCAAAACATTAATCTCTTCAATCGCATGAACTTTTTTACTAGTGGATCTTTCGGTGTGCCATTGAGAATAATTAGCCATAATATTGTCTAGGAGTTTAGTAGCTTCTCCTAAAGTGATTTCCATAAAAGTGCCTTCCGCGGCCGAATCTAAAAGATTTCTAGAAGAAAAATTCAATCCGGCATAAATTTTTGTATAATCATCCATAAATTCAAACCATGTGTAGGGCAGTTACGTATCATTAATTTCATCCTCTCCCAAGCTTGTGCAACATGCTCATGATCAAGTTGCTTAAAATTCATAATATCGTTCCTAAGAGAGATGATCTTAGCGGGAGGAAAATACTTAGAGATAAAAGCATCTTTGCACTTATTCCATGAATCAATACTATTTTTAGGCAAAGAAGAGAACCAAGTTTTAGCACGATCTCTAAGCGAAAACGGGAATAGCTTCAATTTAACAATATCATTATCCACATCTTTCTTCTTTTGCATATCACACAAATCAACAAACTTGTTTAGATGGGTAGCGGAATCTTCACTAGGAAGGCCAGAAAATTGATTTTTCATAACAAGATTCAACAAAGCGGTATTAATTTCACAAGATTCAGCATCGGTAGTAGGAGCAATTGGAGTGCTAATAAAATCATTGTTGTTGGCATTGGAAAAGTCACACAATTTAGTATTATCTTGAGCCATCGTGACAAACAATCAATCCAACACACAAGCACACAAGAAGCAGGCGAAAATAAATGAACGGAAAAAGGGGCGAAGAAAAGGCAAAGGTTTTCGAAAATCATTTTAGAAGTGGGGGTGAGGAAAATGAGAGGCGAATGGCAAATAATGTAATGTGAGGGAGAAGAGTTTATGATGGGTACTTGTTATGTCTTGAGTTGGCGTAGATCTCCCCGGCAATGGCGCCAGAAATCCTTCTTGCTATCTCTTGAGAATGCATTGGTTTTCCCTTGAAGAGGAAAGGGTGATGCAGCAAAGTAGCGTAAGTATTTCCCTCAGTTTTGAGAACCAAGGTATCAATCCAGTAGGAGACAACGCACAAGTCACCTAGTACCTGCACAAACAATCAAGAACCTTGCAACCAACGCGATAAAGGGGTGGTCAATCCCTTCACGATCACTCGCAAAAGTGAGATCTGATAAAGATAGTAAAGTAAATATTTTCGGTATTTTTGTTGTATAGATTGGAAAGTAAAGATTGCAAAATAGTAAATGAAATGCGATGTAAATAAAAGGGATGCAATATAATAAGAAAGAGACCCGGGGGCCATAGGTTTCACTAGTGGCTTCTCCCAAGATAGCATGTATTATGGTGGGTGAACAAATTACTGCCGAGCAATTGATAGAAAAGTGCATAGTTATGAAGATATCTAAGGCAATAATCATGAATATAGGCATCACGTCCGTGTTAAGTAGATCAAAATGATTCTGCATCTACTACTATTACTCCACACATCGACCACTATCCAGCATGCATCTAGAGTATTAAGTTCGTAAGAATAGAGTAATGCTTTAAGCAAGATGACATGATGTGGAGGGATAAACTCAAGAAATATGATATAAACCCCATCTTTTTATCCTCGATGGCAACAATACAATATGTGCCTTGCTGCCCCTACTGTCACTGGGAAAGGACACCATAAGATTGAACCCAAAGCTAAGCACTTCTTCCATTGCAAGAAAGATCAATATAGTAGGCCAACCTAAACCAATAATTCAAAGAGACTTGCAAAGATATCAAATCATGCATATAAGAATTCAGAGAAGAACCAAATAATATTCATAGATAATCATGTTCATAAACCCACAATTCATCGGATCTCGGCAAACACACCGCAAAAGAATATTACATCGAATAGATCTCCAAGAACATCAAGGAGAACTTTGTATTGAGAATCAAAGAGAGAGAAGAAGCCACCTAGCTAATAACTATGGACCCAAAGGTCTGTGGTAAACTACTCACGCTTCATAAGAGAGGCTATGGTGTTGATGTAGAAGCCTTCGGTGATCGATTCCCCCTCCGGTAAATTGCCGGAGGAGGCCCCAAGATGGGATCTCATGGGTACAGAAGGTTGCGGCAGCGGAAAAGTGGTTTCGTGGCTCTCTGCGATCGATCTAGGGTATAAGGGTATATATAGGCGAAAGAAGTACGTTGGTGGAGCTACGAGGGGCCCATGAGGGTGGGGGTGCGCCCTCCTGCCTCGTGGCCACCTCGCGGAGTTCCATACTTCGACTCCAAGTCTCCTGGATTGCTTTCGGTCCAAGAAAGATCATCGTGAAGGTTTCATTCCGTTTGGACTCCATTTGATATTCCTTTTCTGCGAAACTCTGAAATAAGCACAAAAACAGAAACTGACATTGGGCCTCCGATTAATAGGTTAGTCCCAAAAATAATATAAAAGAGCATATTAAAGCCCATTAAACATCCAAAACAGATAATATAATAGCATAAAACAATCAAAAATTATAGATACGTTGGAGACGTATCAATGTTCTCCGGCAAGGGCCAGTAGTGATTGTCGGACGCCTGCGTGAGGTGATGCACGAGGTCCGCTGGTGAGCCCCAAAACGGCATCGAGCACTCATAGCAGTAGACGAAGGGCTCCTTGGAGGCATCGACCAAGCCGTCCATGAAACGGGAGTGGCTGTAGGGGACGTTGCACTAGTTGAATATATGAGCAAGTTACTATGAGATTTAGTCTGAATGAGCACAAAATAAATCACGACGGCTATAACAGAGATTAAACTAATCATGTGGACCAGCATAGTAGATGAACAGATCGAATCTAGGACACATACTAGAAACATGAATTCTGCCACAATTTCAAATAGGAAGGACAGAAACACATACGATGCAACGGGAGCAGCACCGTTGGCGTTGTGGTTGTCTCCCATGTCGTTGAGGAAGAGGTTGCCGAGGTTGGGGAAGAAGTCATCGTCGATGAAGTCTTCCCTGCCAGCAGTCTCGAGAGTGCGCTCCCCAAATTTCAATAACACCCGCCGAATGGACTGCATGAGGGAGTGGTTGTAGGGGACGTTGCGGTCGTCGAATGGAGCGCATGAGTAGCACACGAAGCAGTAGATGGTGCTCCTCCCTAGTCTCTATCTCTACTCTTTTCTCTATCTCTACTACTCTTCTTTCTTTTTTATAATATCCTAGTAGCTGTCAAATAGAATAGTATTGCACCGCCCGCTGCGCGCCCGGCTGATCACGCCTCCTTGCCTCCATCAAACGCCTCTGTTAAACCCACATGCAAACCGAGAAACCTACTCCGGCCAGCGGGAGGAAATTTGCCGGTTGCGGTTGGAGAATAATAGAGTCATGTCCAATACAGTTGAGTTAATTGCGTGTATGATTCTCCCTCTATAAAAAGTTAATTGCATCCTTAATCTTGTATTCTAAGTACTCTGTGGGTTCCACTATCATTAAAGTGTACATGACTTGCAGGCTGGCTACAGATTCCTATAGAAAGTTAAAAAGAAACAAATCCATGCTTAATCTTGTATTCTAAGTACTCTGTGGGTTCCACTCCTAGTACAGTAGTGAAAGAAGTATATATTAAAAAAAGCTACAGTTTAGGACAGAATTCGAACTCAGGTCATCGCGCTACAAGCATCCGGCCCGGACCAGTAGACCAGGTGTTCGTTGCGGACGATGCAAAAACCTTTATAGCAATGATCCCGTCCGTTGCAACGGATCCAAAGTAGAATAGGGCATAGTAATAGGTATTTTAGGGAGTACCGGTACTATGATCACTCAAGCAAGTTGTCTGGCATCGATATGATCCTACGCTGCTGGTATGTGTCTCATAAGTCAAGCGGCATGTTGTAGTCATCATCACCTGTCCACTTCCCGCAGCACATATTCGCTTCTCCATCTTTGTCCACACATAATCGTCCAATCTTCCATCCCTGCTAAGGCACCTCCCCCCTCTTCCAAAACCCAAGCACTAACAATGGCAGAACTGAGCAGCGTCCGCCGAAAGAGTGGCTGGAATTCGCTCCCCACAGAGGTAATCAAGCCCATTGCTTCCCGTGTGGACAATCTTAGTACCATGCCGCTTGCGGCGTGCTTGTTGGGGCTGTACCATTTACTCAAAGCCCTCAGGCCGGAGCTTTTTAAGCGAGCTCCTTGCTTGCTGATGCCGCCTGATCTTCAGAAACGGTGTGTCACGCAACATAACAGTCGTAGGGTGGCGAGCATCAACCCCCTTGACTGCGATCCGATCCCCGTCACCCTCAACTACATTAACGGTATGTACTGGGTCAGCATGAACACATCTTGGATGATGCTCGTCGATGGTCGTGGTAGCTGGATGCTCGTGGAGGTCTACACCCGGCAATTGACCCCCTTACTTTGATTAACACTGCACTGCTTTGGCACCACGGCCCAGAATACTCGGAATCTTACAGCAGCCAACATGATACCAAGTTTGATTTGCTCAAGGTTGTAATCTGCCAAGTGCCCACAAGATCTACGAATTGTCAAGACTTCAGGCTAATTGCATTCTTCAACCGTGGTCTCGCCTATCTGACAGGTCACTGTGGTAAGTGGATAAATCTGCACGTCCATCGCAGGATCATACATCCTCCATGGTTCTCTGATGCCATTGAACACAAGGGCTTCATTTACGCTGTCGACTCCTTCTATGGCTGGACGTATTGCTGGCCTACTCCAATCATCGCTACAAACGGCTGTTACAGTAGTATGTTACTTTCCTATGATATCATGATGGCTTGCTTATATTACTGTCAACATTTACTGAAAAAATATTCATGCTCATAACATGTTGTTCTTAAGATTGACTACATTAAGAGCCCTTTTTTATTTGACTCCAAGTTGATATGATGTTGTAGGCCGCCTGGTGTCCCTACCCTTCCTAATCCCAGAACCTTCCAAAGAAAAGCGGCATGGCAGTTGTAGATGGTTCCTGGCTCGATCAGATGAATCATTCGCACGTACCGGACGTGTTGTTTCGCGGAAATACAATCACAATCACTGCAATGTATTTGAGCAGAATCCCAACTTCTCTGGGCCTTCAGGATTTTTTGACTGGAGGCTGGTAAGTAGCATTGGTACACGCTCTCTGTTTCTTGGACTGAATTATCCGATTAACCAGGAGATAACCGACGGCAAGGATCATGATGGCAGTGCGGTTTCGTTCATCGGGAAAAACTGTGTGTACACAGCATACCATGCGTCTCTGCATGCACCATACCCTGATATGTGCCACCACGCTCTACAGCCCAAAGTAGGAGAGAGGGTCGCAAGTATCAGACTTTGACTTGCTGGCTGGAGTTTCCCCCGTCAGGCACCCATCTGGTTCAAGTCATCAGCCAATCTCCACAGCTTAATAAATAGTAAAGTCTAACTGAGCCAGTTAGTTAGATGCGTACACTTGGTGTAGTAGGATCTTTATTTAGTTTGATGCATGCACTTGTTCTTTTTTGGTAGCCCTTTTGTAATGATGGCTGATGTTTGGTTTGGAAGAGAGAGCTGCGTCTTTACTCTTCTGGCCTGTTTACTACTTCTGTTGCACCCCCAACCCTAGTTGTTGCTGCTGCTGTTTTCAATGTACAATCAGTAGTATATTTCGTCTGTTGGTTGAATAAATGTGTTGTTAGAACGACAAACACAATGTTTTGGAAGTCGTTGCATGGTCCGATCCTTTAGTGCCCCGTACCGTACGTAGCGCATACTATTTTCGGTACGAAACACATTTTCGACTTGTTGATAACATACAACCCACTGATGAAGGCCCAATAGAGGAGCCCATAATTAACTAGAAGGGAGGCTCTCACATGAATCTGACCCAGGTACATGCTCATGGTCCCCTAAACATAAATTAGTAAATAAATAAATAAAGCTAAATGCTCATGCACCAGTTCTTTAAATTCATGATTTAACAGGAGGATATTATTTCCTATGATAGTGTCGTTACATTCAGTCGATATTATTCTTAGGCAAAGATAGTGACCAGTCTTCTTTCTCCCACCATTTTCTTCTTGCAACCAGCAGACCCATGCAAATCGTAGTCAACATCGTAAATAGTTCCGGTCCATTTTTATTTTTCAATAAGAATGTCCAACCCAGCCCAGCACATTCGTAACATCACTTTATCCTCCGCCTTGGTGCGCTCGCCGCGACACCGCTGTCCGACCCTGTCAACATAGTGAGTCGGGAGAGGACTGTAGTTGTGAGTATGACAGTACGGACCCACCAGGTCCACTCCCGAACACAAGCAAGCACCTCTTTTACTACTCAGATGCACCCCTCATTTTTTTACTCTAATCCACCCTACTGATATCTAGGACCCACATCATTTTCAATGTATAGTCAATTAACGATAGAATTGCACAACTTTTTTTGAGGATTTGTTCGGAGGAGCAGGCTATAAACTGGGTTGTGCGGTCTCTGTGGCCCGTCTAACAACACAACCAGCCCACCAGTTTTTTCTCTAGGAAAATAGGTAGCCCACTATTTCTTTTTGAAGAATACCCAAGCTAGGCCTATTTGTTTTCTCCAACTTACTGGGCTGCAAATCTTTCAAGACAAGGAGGGATGATTCCGGCCTGGCCAAAGAGTATGGTCAGTATCTGTTAAAAGTAATATCAAAGGGTTTGAAAATTCCAAAATAATTATATCAAATGCGAAATTAGTTTCTTTTTTTGCTTTTGTTCTTCACTGATATTTTATATTTCATTGAATTTTAACATGACATAGTACTAATTTATTTTTAATTTTTTTAGTATGGCTACTAATTTTTGGATTAAGAATATTTTGTTCCCTAGCAAAAAATTGTGAATTTTCAAAATTTCGCACATTTTTAGTTCAATTTTTTAACCCTGGTAGTGACCAGAAAATGGGCAGCAATTCTAAAAATAGAAAATGGGCTGCAATAAATTCCATATGAATTAGAAAATGAGTAAAAATTATAAAAATAATAGCAAATGGGTTGTACACGCCACAGATTTCGAGGCTGACTTGTTTACGCAAGGCTTTGTCAGTCAACACACGATTCTAGTAGCAGTGACTGTTGGATGTCCATCCAACGACCGACGTGCTTCTTCAATCTCTAATCTTCCTGCTCCAGCTGCCTAAACCAGTGCCGACGGGACTGCCTGCTCCCTCCTCTTGTGGCCCACTGTGATGTCGCGCAAGCTTCACCGGCCCACCCTACTCCCTCCGCTGGCCTGGCCGCACGGAATCAACTGCCTCCTTATTACGCGAAAAAATGATTCCTCCCACTAACATCTGGGGCGCACCGGTTCGGAGGCTGACCTATGGGCCTACTAAGTTGACGCGTACGCAGGGCTTTGTCAACTTAGTCCACAAACGATTCTAGCAGTAGTGACCATTGGATTTGAATTGAATGGTACTACTGGTTCTTCAATCGTTGCTCTTCTTGCACCAGCCGCCCAAACCAGCGCCGGTGAGACCGCCTGCTCCTGCCTCCAGTGGCCGGCTATGTTGCCGTTGAGGCCTCACCGCCCCCTACTACTGCCACCTCTGGCCAGGCCCTGTGGCGACGGCAGCCTCACACCATAGCCGAACCAGTGAACTCTCATACTCCTCTCCACGTGGAATCCACTGCCGCATCTTCCTCGGCTCCGCGTCGTCCCCTTCCCAGGCCTCGCCGTCATCCACCGCCCTGGTGCTCTCGGCGAGGCATGGTCAACGTGGTCAAGGAATGACTTCCATTGGAAGAGTACTGTACGTGGAGAGGCTGACAGCTGGGTCCACAGCCATAGCAAGGAAGTGCCTCCTTATTACGTGGAAAATAATGATTCCTCCACCTGACAACAGGGACCCACCGGACGAGTCACTGTATTTCATGAAAAAATGTTTCCCCCCTGACTGCTGGGACCCACCAGCTACATCTTCGCACATAAGGAAGTGCGTCCATATTACGGGCAAAAAAACGATTCGCTCCCTGACTGCTCACACCCACCAGCTACATCTTCGCACACAAGGAAGTGCCTGACAGTCAGGACCCACCTGGTCGAAGCGTATGTAGTGTTGTCATTCCGGTCGCGAACGTGTATGTACATACGATCGGTCTGTCTACAGGTTGCAGTGATGAACCATGGCTGTGTAAGGAAGGGCACGTGTCGTAGTATAGGCGCGCACGTCTTGTAGTAGAGGCGCGCACATAGCATGTACACGTACGTACAGCCAGGGTGCAAGAAAGTAAATACGGCCACGTACATACATACGGGCGGGGTCTCGAACACCCACTCGCGCATATGTACGGCCAGAGCTCGTGTACATGGTTGGGTCGAAACAGAGAAATTGCGTCGTCGTCATGTTCATCGGGAGCCAACCAGCTTGGACGAAACAGCCGGTCGAAACAAGGCCTATTCATCCAACCCCCCACGGGTCCTGTTCATCCACCCCCAACCGGCTCGATCGGGGTCTTGTTCATCCAGCGGCAACGACCTCTACTACCACGGGGTCCTGTTCATCCAACCCCCACCGGGAACTATTCATCCACCCTCCCCCCACAAACAATGCTCACTGTTCATCCAGAGGCAACATCGATCAACTTTAGTTAGCAGCAGTAGCAAAGGAATCACTCGGGTTCAGTTAATAGCAAGGGATCGATCGAGGTTCAGTAACGTAGCTAGTGCAATCACTCGGGTTCAGTTAAAGCCCAACGCCTCGCTCGGGTTCAGTTAGAGCGCAATGCCTCGCACACACGCGCGTACGTGTACGAGAGAAACATGCATCGCTCGGCCTCGACCACTCACCATAACCGGGAACTCCTTGATATTTTCCACGCCCTCGCTTCTACCACGTTTTTTCCATCATGTACGGCCCAAAGAATGCCATGCAGCTTCTTCTCCGACCCGCCTAGGACGAAAAACCCATTTTCTGTCATGATTTTTTGTCATAGAAGTAGGAGCCCACCACATCTATGATGATACCAGGTTTTGTCACAATTATCGTCATAGAAGTGTCATAAGCATGACAGAAAAAAATTGTTCGGCCCAAAATGTCACGGATGTGTCTTTTTTTTAGTGTTCCATGTTGTTATATTATCAATCTTGGATGTTTTATAATCATTTTATATCATTTTTGGTACTAACCTATTGACGTAGTGCCAACTGCTAGTTGCTATTTTTTGCATGTTTTTTACATCGCAGAAAATCAATACCAAACGGAGTCCAAATGCAGCGAAACTTTACGGAGATTTTTTATGGACCAGAAGACACCTAATGGGCCAAGGCAGCGCTTAGGGGGTGCTTCGAGGAGAGCACAACCCACCAGGGCACGCCTGGAGGCCCAGGCGCGCCCTGGTGGGTTGTGCCCACCTCGGGTGCCCCCCGGACCGCCTCTTTGCTCTATAAATACCCCAATATTCCAGAAACCCTAGGGGAGTCGACCAAAATCAATTCTAGCCACTGCAGAGTCCAGAACCACCAGATCTAATCTAGACACCATCACGGAGGGGTTCACCACTTCCATTGGTGCCTCTCCGATGATGCGTAAGTAGTTCTTTGTAGACCTTCGGGTCCGTAGTTAGTAGCTAGATGGCTTCCTGTCTCTCGGTTGATTCTCAATGCAATGGTCTCCTGGAGATCCATATGATGTAACTCTTTTTGTGGTGTGTTTGTTGGGATCAGATGAACTTTGAGTTTATGATCAGATTTATCTTTTTATATCCATGATAGTTATTTGAGTTTCTTTGATCTCTTATATGCATGATTGCTTATAGCCTCGTATTTCTTCTCCGATATTTGGGCTTTGTTTGGCCAACTTGATCTATTTATCTTGCAATGGGAAGAGGTGCTTTGTAGTGGGTTCGATCTTACGGTGCTTGATCCTAGTAACAGAAAGGGAACCGACACATATGTATCGTTGCTACTAATGATAAAACGATGGGGTCTTTCTCTACACAAATAGATCTTGTCTACATCATGTCATAGTTCTTATTGCATTACTCTGTTTCTCCATGAACTTAATACACTAGATGCATTCTGAATATCTGTCGATGTGTGGAGTAATAGTAGTAGATGCAGGCAGGAGTCGGTCTACTAATCTTGGACGTGATGCCTATATAATGATCATTTCCTGGATATCGTCATGATTATTTGAAGTTCTATCAATTTCCCAACAGTAATTTGTTTACCCACCGTTCGCTATTTTTCTCGAGAGAAGCCACTAGTGAAACCTACGGCCCACGGGTCTCTTTCTCATATTATTTTCCTTCGCGATCTATTTTTATTTGCCTTTTATTTTCAGATCTGTTAAACCAAAAATACAAAAATACCTTGCTGCAATTTATTTTACTTGGCATTCGATCTATCAATATTTACAACTCTCTCACATTCTCTTGCCCATCTTGGGGCGCCGCTACCCGAAAGGGATTGACTACCCCTTTTACACGTCGGGTTGCGAGTAGTTGTTATTTGTGTGCAGGTGCTGTTTACGTTGTGTTGCTTGGTTCTCCTACTGGTTCGATAACCTTGGTTTCATATCTAAGGGAAATACCTACCACCGTTGTGCTGTATCATCCCTTCCTCTTTGGGGAAATACTGACGTAGCTTCAAGCGACATCAAAAGGAATTTCTAGCGTCGTTGCAGGGGAGGATCTTCAACATATACCAGGTTCCTAATCACAAATCTCATCTCCTCGCAATTTACATTATTTGCCATTTGCCTCTCATTTTTCTCTCCCCCACTTCAGAAAAAATTTGCCATTTTATTCGCCTCTCTTTTTTGTTCGTCGTTTTCTTGCCGGATCTGTTTTTGAGTGCAATCTTGTTGTGTAGTCATCATGACTCAAGAGAACACCAAGTTGTGTGATTTCTCAAATACCAACAACAATGAATTTATTGGCACTCCACTTGCTCCTCCCGCCACTAGTGCAGAGTCTTGTGATATTAATACTGCTTTGCTTAATCTTGTTATGAAAGATCAATTTTTTGGTACTCATAATGAGGATGTCGCATACCATCTTAATACCTTAGTGGAATATGCGATATGCAAAAGAAAAAATATGTGACAATGATGTGGTCAAGATGAAATTATTTCCGTTTTCTTCGCATGATTCTGCAAAAAAATTGGTTCTTTTCTTTGCCTCGCAATAGTATCGATTCTTGGAATAAATGCAAAGATGCTTTTATCATTAAGTATTTTCCGCTCGCAAAAATTATTTCCCTTAGAACCCAGATCATGAATTTCAAGCATCATGAACATGAGCATGTTGCACAATCTTGGGAAAGGATGAAAATGATGCTAAGGAATTGCCCGATTCATCGGTTAAATCTTTGGATGATCATACAATTTTTTATGCGGGGTTGAATTTTGTTTCTCGTAATCTTCTAGATTTCGCTGCGGGTGGTACTTTTACGGAAATTACTTTGGGTGAAGCCACCAAATTGCTTGATAATATCATGGCAAATTATTCACAATGGCATACCGAAAGAGCTCCTACAAGTAAAAAAGTTAATTCGATTGAAGAAATTTCTTCTTTGAGTGAAAAAGTTGATGCTCTTATGAAATTGGTTGCTAGTAAAAGTGCTCATATTGATTTTAATGATATGCCTTTGTCAACTTTGATTGAGCAAAATAGTGATGCCGTAGATGTGAATTTTATCTCTCAAAATAATTTCAACAACAATGCTTATAGAGGTAATTTTAATCCTAGGCCATCTCCTAGTAATTCCTCTAATAATTATGGTAATTCCTATGGAAATCCTTCCTATAATAATAATAGGAACACCTCTGATCTTGAGAATAATATTAAAGAATTTATCAACACGCAAAAAGTTTTCAACACTACCATAGAAGAAAAGTTGAATAAGATTGATGATTTGTCTAGAAGTGTTGATAGAATTTCTCATGATGTGGAAAGTCTCAAGATGAAATTTTTTGTGCCTAAGGTTGAGGAATCAATTAAAGCTCTTTATGTTTCTATGGATGAAAGTAAGAAAAGAACTCCTATGCTTAGAGCTAAAAGAGAATTTTTAGAAAAGCGTTTTCTAGTGATTACTTTCACAAAAGTGATGAAGATCTTAAAATGATTGGTGTTTCTTCTATTGATTCCTTGTTTAGTAATGTTAATATTGATGAAAAAGTGACTTGAGAAGAGTCAACTTTTGTAACATCCCAAAATTCTAAATTTTGGAATGTTATATTAAATAGATAGATTTGATTGATTGTTTGATTGATTGACTGAAAGTGAGTGAATTCGAAACTTTTTGAAAGTTAAATGAGAGGGAATAAAAGGACTTTCCCAAACTTTCATATTTGCTTTCTCATCTCTATGAATTCAAATTCTTTTCAAATACAAAACCCTCGAGCGAAGATGATATGACTTCTTCCATTTAAATTAAATGAAAGGGTATTTGAAAATAATTGAATTTCATTTGGAAATATTTCAATTCATAAACTTCATGCATCTCAATGATTTTCATGAGAGAAGATAAAATGACTTCTTCAAATTATATGAAATATGAGTTGGGAGTTTCAAAGAATTAAATTCAAAGTTCATTTGAATTTATTATCAATTTGGAGTTATTTGAGTTTTATTCAAATTATTTTTCTCCAAAAATAAAATATATGGAAATTAGGGTAACATGATTCCCTACAACAGAAAATTGGAGAGAAATAAATTTGAAATCATTTTGATATTTTTAAAATGATTTTTATTGGATTTTACTAGACTAGTAGCACTCTTTGAATTATCTAAATTTGTGTGTATTTTATTTGGCATTATAAAAATGTTCAACTTGTAGAAAATCTGTTTCTGAAAATTTTGATATATAATATGCCTATATAAAGTTTTATTTTTATTTTCGTTTTTCAGTTTATCGCATTCTGTAAAAAAACAAAAAACTGCGCGCGCGCCTGAAACTAACTGTCGCTCACGTGCGCATCATAGTACCAGCGGGCGCCCTATTTTTTTTCTTTATCCTATATGGGCCAGGCCCAGCCAGCCTTTTCATTTTTTTCTCTTAGGCCGATTTTTTTTTAAAAAACGCAGCTGCAGCATGCGCGTGCGGCCGGCCGAGGGCCTTTAGGCCCATCCGCCTCTTTTCTTCTCTGTTTCGTATATTTTCGTCTACATTTAGTCCCACATTGCCTAGCCTTTGACCCTTAAACCTCTTTTTCACCAATAAATATAGACCCATAGAGCCTCCAAAAAATCATCCGATTCGGATTAAATCAATATTTTGGTTTGACTAGATTAATTTAAGAAAAATATTTTTCTCCTCTCCGGCGCGACTTCTGGAAGTTGTCTCCTCTCTCCAAAGTTGTCTTTTCTCTACCTTATAAAGGTATCTTTCTTTGTTCTTTTTCCTTCTTATACCTTCGTAGTTTATTATTTTTAGACTAATATGATAAAATAATTAGATTATCAATTATTCTACGTATTTATACATTAGACCCTAGCCGTAGCTATTTTTTTTCCATAAAACAGCTTGGCCCTGATTTTTCAAATAGCCATAACTTTTTACTCGTTTGTCCAAATCCAACGAAACCAACGCCCACTTCTTCGTTATGATCTCCTCTATCCAGTAATCCAACTCAAACATGTTTTTGAAAAGTTTAAAATTTGAATTAGATCAGATTTGAATTCAAACTTCGTTTGATCATAACTTGAGTTTCGTAGCTCCGTTTGAGTTGATTCATATAATTTTGGTACTGTTAGAAATTGTTTTATGTTGCAAGAGTTATTTGCTTGGTTTTGATGTTTTCCAAATTGTCTTCCTCGATCTTTCTGATCTTTTGAGTGATTGCTTATGTGTGGTTACTATTGCTTACTTACGATAGATTGACCAGAGTGTGACGAGTAGAGCTATCAAGAGTTTTGAGTGCGAATCATCTTCATCAACATTGCAGGCAAGTTCACACTTTGATCATACCCCCTTTCATACCCAGTTTTATTGCATTAGATCAATCCTCAAACATTGCATGTTACTATTACGTTATGCTTATAGTGCCATGCTATGCTCGTAGATGTGGATTGGGTTTTGAGAGTATCCATGACCGATGTGAGATTGTTAATTAATGGTTTACTTAAGGTGGCAACTTAAACACACATCTGGGTGGATTGAGGTACCTGGTTATTCCAGGATTGCCTGTCTAGGCACCTGGGTAGACCAGGATTGCCTGTTTTTTTATGGACCGCCACCCTGGCTCAAAGGGATCATGAGATTATTCATACTAGAAACTTCCGTGTGCAGCCACAAGCTATTATGGGCTCTAGCATAGTTGATTAAGTCGTGTGAACTCTTACAGTGGTAGACTAGCAGATGTAGGGGTTGTAGGTGGTACGGTCTACCCATCGTAAGGTGCAAACGCTTCTGAAAGACTATGTCTCGGTCATCCGTTTCTCAAACACCTTGTAGTGCGAGAAATCCAACGGAGGAGATCGAGTCTTGTAGGGAAAAGTGCGCAAACCTCTGCAGAGTGTATAAACTAATCATGGTTAGCCGTGTCCCCGGTTATGGACATCTTGAGTATCTAGTACTTGGATTATCATGTGAATCTCATCATGTTACTTTAAATTAATTTTGTTGGGTTTAATGATGTTACTTAATTGGGATTGAGAATGCTGTCAACCATTCTCAATGTTCAACAACCACCATGATAGTTAAATAAAAAATTATTCCTTTGCAGTAGGGAAAAATTGGCTTTTCGCAAAAACATATAACCATAGAGCTTTTCCACCAGCCATATATGCATGTAGTGATAGCCATTGTTCATCATTCTCTATGGTGTGAATTTTCCAGTACATTCAATATACTGACCCTTTGTGGCTGCAACATCTCATGTTGCAGGATTTCTTACGACGAGTAAGTGATACGTTAGGGTTACGATTTCTACACTCAACTTTGCCGTTGGTGTTGATGGGAATCCACAACCTTGTTACTTCCGCTATTTTGGATTGAGGTAATAGTATTTACATTACTTTTTACAAGTGATTTACCTCTGTTATAAATCCTCGAGTACTGTGTGTGTCAGCATACCGATCCAGGGATGACACTTAAGCACAGAGACTTGACCGTCTGAGGCCGGGTCGCTACAACTTTAGTTAGAAGGCGTCCCAATATTTCGGAGGGTGAAAATCTTGTTGTGAAAATTGATAAAAGTGGGTTTGAAGAGGTCAAAACTTTAGCTAGTGATGTGTCCACTCTTTTGGATTACAAAGACTTTAATTATGATAGTTGCTCTTTGATTGATTGTATTTCTTTTTTGCAATCCATGATAAATTCACCCCATGCTTATGAACAAAATAAAGCTTTTACTAAACATAGTGTTGATGCTATGATGAAAGCTTTAGAAGAAAAGTTAGAATTAGAAGTCTCAATTCCTAGAAAATTGCATGATGAATGGGAACCTACTATCAAATTCAAGATTAAAAATTATGAGTGTTTTGCTTTGTGTGACTTGGGTGCTAGTGTTTCTACAATTCCGAAATATTTATGTGATGTGCTTGGTCTTACCGATATTGAATCATGTTCTTTGAATTTGCACTTGGCGGATTCTACTATTAAAAAGCCTATTGGAAGAATTAATGATGTTCTTATTCTTGCAAATAGGAATTATGTGTGCGTAGATTTTATTGTTCTTGATATTGATTGTAATCCGTCTTGTCCAATTATTCCTGGTAGACCGTTTTTACGCACCATCGGTGTCGTGATTGATATGAAAGAAGGCAATATTGAGTTCCAATTTCCTTACCCAGAACAAGAATTAGGCCACCATATGAATCAATCATGAGGGCATCTTATGGATCTCGAAACAAAGATGACAAAACTTAGATCCTTGCTTTATGCCTAGCTAAGTGCATAAAACTATAGCGCTTGTTGGGAGGCAACCCAATGAATAAAATTTATTTTTTTATTTTTGCTTCCTGTTTTTGAGTGTTAGCACAATTATTCTACTGTTATGATTGTGTTTTTTATGTTTTAATTAGTGTTTGTGCCAAGTAAAGCCTTTAGGATCTTCTTGGGTGATAGTTGTTTGATCTTGCTGAAAAACAGAAACTTTTGCGCTCGTGAAACTAATTTTCATTTTTAACCAGAGAGCGATAAAATACCCATTTCTTTTGGAGTAGATCAATATAAAAATTTCCCATGATGTCCTAAGTTTTCAGAGTTTTTGGAGTTATATAAGTATTCAAAACATCCAGATTGCTTCAGATTGTTCTATTTTCGACAAATTCTGTTTTCTTTGCGTTGTGTGCTTGTTTTGATGGCTCTATGGTTTTCTTTGATGAGTTTTTGCCATAGAAAAGTTGGAATACAATAGATATAATTCACGAACAAAATATGAATTGGTTTACTACAACACTTATAGTAGTGATTTGTTTTCTTATACTAACGGATCTCACGAAGGCTTTTGTTGAGTTTTGTGTGATCGAAGTTTTCAAGTTTTGGGTTATCCTACGATGGATGAAGGAATAAGGAGTAAGAAGAGGCTAAGCTTGGGGATGCCCCGACATACCAAGCTATTATCCAAAAGAGAGCAAGCAACTAAGCTTGGGGATGCCCTCGAGTGGCATCCCCTCTTTCTTCTAACAACCATCGGTATTTATCGAAGCTATATTTTTATTCATCACATACTATGTGTTTTGCTTGGAACGTCTTGTATGATATGAGTCTTTGCTTGCTTTATTTTGTGTTTTAATTCTTGATTCCTTGTTGTATATACCTATTTGAGTGAGCCAAAATTATGTCATGACTTGTTATAATTGCTCTCTATGCTTCACTTAAATTTTTATGAGCTATGGACTTGCTCTGGTGCTTCACTTATATCTTTTTGAGCATGGTGTGCTTTAGTATTTTTGAAGAAATGCTCTCTTGCTTCACTTAGATTTATTTGAGAGTTAGTAAAATTTTCAAGAAATTCTCTCTTGCTTCACTTAAATTAATTTGAGAGAAAGAAAAATTATGCTCATGATCTTCACTTATATTTGTTTGAGCTTGTCAAAAGCAACATATGAAAATTAGTCCCAAATTGATAGACATCCAATATGGATATAATAAAAACTTTCATGAAGATCACTGGACAAAATAAACTTGATTCTTAGTAATAGTTTTGAGATATGATGATGTGATATGTGAGTTATGTTGATGAGTAATTATGCTTTAGTAAGAATATAAATGTTAAGGTTTGTGATTCCCTATGCAAGCATGAAAGTCAATAATTATGCAATGAAATTATATCCTACTTGTGGTGCATTATTCGGTGTTAATTATGCTTAATGCTCGCTTATGAGATTATTCGTTTCTTGTTTGGTCGCTTCCCAATCTTTTGCTGCCTTCATTTTGCACTAAGTATGATTACTACTTGTGCATTCTAAAACCTTTAAACCAGTTTTGCCACATGAATCCACTATATATACCTATATGCGGTATTCTTTTGCCATTCTAAGAAAATTTGTATGTTCCATCTCTAATTTTCAAAATAAACTTCTCTTTTATGTGTTCGTTTCGCTCGTGGGGGCGGTGAGGGGTGGCAAATATTTTCCATGTTAGATGTGTTATTCTCATGTTGAGTGTTTATTCACTTGTCATTGCACGAGAGTAAGGCAAAGCTATTAGGGATGCCCAGTCCCGAAATGAAAAATAAATTTACTTTATGTTGTCAAATAATAAATTCCTAGGAAAGTGTTGGTATGGAGGGCAACCGTGGATACGGCTAGCCATGGAAAGTGAAAGTATGGTTGAAAAGGAATAAACTTTAATTTCTATTTGGGAACCGCCTATGATATATCTAGCATGGAAAGTGTTGGGAACTCTAAGTCATTTTCGTTGGTGGGAAGGACACACCTCCCAAAATGTTTTTATCTCTAAGTTTTTCGCTTTAAGCTCTGGCACCTCTACAAATCCCTACTTCCCTCTACGAAGGGCCTTTCTTTTACTTTATGCAACTTTTATTCTGAATTTGAGTCTCCATCTTCTCTTACAAAAGAACCAACTAGGAGGCACTGTGATCGTACTTGAGCATTGGGTGTAGTTAATATGCGAGTGTTTCATGAATGGATCAATGATTGAGCATGATGGTCCAGGGATAGCTTATTTTAGCTTTGATATTTTGAAAGACATGGTTGCTCATTGATATGCTTGAGTATTTAAGTTATCATGTCAAAACTAGACTATTGCTTTGAACAAAATAAAGTCCAAATGTCCATGCTATAAAGAAAAGAATATGATATGACATGATAGGCAGCATTTCACATCAAAAATTCTGTTTTATCACTTACCTACTCGAGGACGAGTAGGAGTTAAGCTTGGGGATGCTGATACGTCTACAATGTATAAATAATTTTTTATTGTTCCATGCTGTTGTATTATCAATCTTGGATGTTTTATAATTAGTTTATAGTCATTTTATATCTTTTTTGGTACTAACCTAATGACATAGTGCTAAGTGCCAGTTGCTTTTTTGCATGTTTTTTACATCACATAAAATCAATACCAAACGAAGTCCAAATGCAGCGAAACTTTATGAAGATTTTTTATGGACCAGAAGACACCTAATGGGCCAAGACAACGCTTGGGGGTGCTCCGAGGAGAGCACAACCCACCAGGGCACGCCTGGAGGCCCAGGCGGACCCTGGTGGGTTGTGCCTACCTTAGGTGCCCCCCGGACCGCCTCTCTGCCCTATAAATACCCCAATATTCCAGAAACCATAGGGGAGTCGACGAAAATCAATTCCAGCCACCGCAGAGTCCAGAACCACCAGATCCAAGCTAGACACCATCATGGAGGGGTTCACCACTTCCATTGGTGCCTCTCCGATGATGCTAGTTAGTAGCTAGATGGCTTCCTCTCTCTCGTTTGATTCTCAATGCAATGGTCTCTTGGAGATCCATATGATGTAACTCTTTTTGCGGTGTGTTTGTTGGGATTGGATGAACTTTGAGTTTATGATCAGACCTATCTTTTTATATCCATGAAAGTTATTTGAGTTTCTTTGATCTCTTATATGCACGGTTGCTTATAGCCTCGCATTTCTTCTCTGATATTTGGGTTTTGTTTGGACAACTTGATCTATTTATCTTGCAATGGGAAGAGGTGCTCTATAGTGGGTTCGATCTTACGGTGCTTGATCCCAGTGACAGAAAGGGAACTGACATGTATGTATTGTTGCTACTAAGGATAAAACGAGGGGGTCTATCTCTACATAGATAGATCTTGTCTACATGATGTCATCGTTCTTATTGCACTACTCTGTTTCTCCATGAACTTAATACACTAGATGCATGCTGGATAGCGGTCGATGTGTGGAGTAATAGTAGTAGATGCAGGCAGGAGTCGGTCTACTAATCTTGGACGTGATGCATATATAATGATCATTGCCTGGATATCGTCATGATTATTTGAAGTTCTATCAATTTCCCAACAGTAATTTGTTTACCCACTGTTTGCTATTTTTCTCGAGAGAAGCCACTAGTGATACATACGGGTCCCGGGTCTCTTTCTCATATTATTTGCCTTCGCGATCTATTTTTATGTGCCTTTTATTTTCAGATCTATTAAACCAAAAATATAAAAATACCTTGCTGCAATTTATTTTATTTGGCATTCGATCTATCAATATTTACAACTCTCTCATGTCCGTTTGCCCATCTTGGGCGCCGCTACCCGAATGGGATTGACAACCCCTTTTACACGTCGGGTTGCAAGTAGTTGTTATTTGTGTGCAGGTGTTGTTTACATTGTGTTGCTTGGTTCTCCCACTGGTTCGATAACCTTGGTTTCATATCCAAGGGAAATACCTACTGCCGATGTGCTGCATCATCCCTTCCTCTTTGGGAAAATACCGACCTAGCTTCAAGCGACATCACTCCTCGATTCCTCGCCCTCGCTTCTACCACAATTTTTCCGTCATGGACGGCCCAAAGAATGTCATGCAGGTGCGTCGCCGGCCCAGCCAGGACGAAAAGCCCAATTTCTGTCATGATTTTCTTTCATAGAAGTAGGAGCCCACCACATCTATGGTGATACGTGGTTTTGTCACAATTATTATCATAGAAGTGTCATAAGCATGATAGGAAAAAAATTTGTTTGGGCCAAAATTTCATGGATGTGTCTTTTTTGTAGTGGGTCCTACCTTTAACGAGCAGTTTCATATTTCAAAACTTGCATTCTTTGGAACCAGCCCATATGATGGAGAAAGAACTTCCTTGTCACCAAGATTCTGGACAAAGGAACACAACATGTATTATGCTCGTATTCTGTATGGAAAGATTCGCATTTTCAAGCACAAGATTCTGGATTTCACAGAGCCAGAAAGTTTACCCTGTTTCCATCACACCATCGAGCAAATTGAACTAGTCTTCCTGAAGAGCTTCCTTTGTTTTAATCATGGCTAGAATCGTGAAGTAATTCATCAGTTCTATGCCACTCTTTATATCTCAGGAGACCTTACAGATAGTAGCACTTGGATCCTCGAATGGATGGCAGGAGAAGAAAAGATCAAATGTTCGGCTGACCAGTTCTTAGTGTTGGGAAACGTTGCATGGAAAACAAAAAAAATTCTATGCACACGTAATGATCTATCCATGGAGATGCATAGCAACAAGGAGGAGAGTGTGTCTACGTACCTTCATAGACCGTAAGCGGAAGCGTTTGACAACATGGTTGATGTAGTCAAACTTCTTCTAGCTCCGACCGATGACGTACCAAACGTGGTTGACATTGTTGAGGTAGTAGATGAGTTCCGTCAGCACGACTATGTGGTGACGATGATGGTGAAGTGATCTGCATAGGGCTTCGCCTAAGCACTACGAAGATATGATCGTGGGAGTAAAAGATGGAGAGGGGCACCGCACACGGCTAGGCAATTGTCTGGTGTGTGCTAGGGGCGCCCCCCACATATATATAGGTGGGAGGGAGAGGGGAGGCAGCCAGGGTGCGCCTAAGTAGGATCTGAATCCTACTTGGGGTTTCCCCAAGTGGCGCACCCCTTGCCTTATTTCACCGGAGAAGAAAGGGAAGGGGGAAGAGAGAAAAGAAAGGGGGGGGGGCGAACCCCCCTTTTTTCCTTCTTCCAATTCGGCTTCCTGCCATATGGGGGCACGCCACCCCTTGTAGGCTGGTGTTCTCCCCTCTCATGGCCAATATGGCCCATATATTCCCCCGGGGGTTCCGGTAACCCCTCCAGTACTCCGATAAATACCTGGTACACTCCGGAACACTTCCGGTGTCTGAATACTATCGTACTAGATATAAATCTTTACCTCTCGACCATTTCGAGACTCCTCGTCATGTCTGGGATCTCATCCGGGACTCCGAACAACATTCGGTCACCAAATCACATAACTCATATAATACAATATCGTCATCGAACGTTAAGCGTGCGGACCCTACGGGTTTGAGAACTATGTAGACATGACCGAGACACCTCTCCAGTCAATAACCAATAGCGGAACCTGGATGCTCATAATGGCTCCTACATATTCTACGAAGATATTTATCGGTCGAACCGTTATGACAACATACATAATTCCCTTTGTCCATTGGTATGTTACTTGCCCGAGATTCGATCGTCGGTATCTTCATACCTAGTTCAATCTCGTTATCGGCAAGTCTCTTTACTCGCTCCATAATACATCACCTCGTGACTAACTCCTTAGTCGTTTGCTTGCAAGCTTATGATGTGTATTACCGAGTGGGCCGAGAGATACCTCTCCGATACTCGGAGTGACACATCCTAATCTCGATCTATGCCAACTCAACAAACACCTTCAGAGATACCTGTAGAGCATCTTTATAATCACCCAGTTACGTTGTGACGTTTGATAGCACACAAGGCATTCCTCCGATATCCGGGAGTTGCATAATCTCATAGTCGAAGGAATATGTATTTGACATGAAGAAAGCAATAGCAATAAAACTGAATGATCATTATGCTAAGCTAACGGATGGGTCTTGTCCATCACATCATTATCCTAATGATGTGATCCCATTATCAAATGACAACTCATGTCAATGGTTAGGAAACCTTAACCATCTTTGATCAACGAGCTAGTCTAGTAGAGGCTTACTAGGGACACAATATTTCTTTACGTATTCACACATGTATTAAGGTTTCCGATTAATACAATTCTAGCATGAATAATAATCCTTTATCATGAATAAGGAAATATAAAATAACAACTTTATTATTGCCTCTAGGGCATATTTCCTCCAGTCTCCCTGTCGGTGTCAAAACCGGCGGATCTCGGGTAGGGGGTCCCGAACTGTGCGTCTAAGGCGGATGGTAACAGGAGGCAGGGGACACCATGTTTTACCCAGGTTCGGGCCCTCTTGATGGAGGTAAAGCCCTATGTCCTGCTTGATTAATATTGATGATATGGTAGTACAAGAGTAGATCTACCACGAGATCGAAGAGGCTAAACCCTAGAAGCTAGCCTATGGTATGATTGTATGTTGTCCTACGGACTAAAACCTTCCGGTTTATATAGACACCGGAGAGGTTAGGGTTACACAAGGTCGGTTACAAAGGAGGAGATACACATATCCGTATTGCCTAGCTTGCCTTCTGTGACACCCCAAAAATTTGGCCTTGTTTTAATGAATTAAAATTTTTGCCAGGAATTAAAACTTTGGATATCTGAGCTTCTTTTTGATTTTTTTTAAATCATTTCCTTCCCTGTGATGATGAGTTTTTCCCAAAGAGAAATATTTTTTTAAAATATGTCATTGGACATATTTAATCTCTCAAGAGAAACTTTCCCTTATTTAATATAACTAATTAAATAATTAAGTTGCTTGATCTTTACTTTCTTGAAAATGGATTTTCAAGGTTAAATGGCCTTATTTGAACTACAACCATTTGATAAATTCACTTAAAAATTTCACCAAAATTTGGAGATGTCATGTGATGTCTCTAAATCACTTTTGTGCAATAATATATTTAATTCATTGCATATTTTGAGCTCTACACTCAATTCTTCTTCTCTGGTCCAGAGTGCATTTTGCACTGCAACCCATTTAAATATTTCTTTAAAACTTCTACCAAAATTAGGGGAGGTCAGTAGGAGCATATTATTCCACTTTGTGCAAAAATCCAGGGTTGTTCTTTGAAAATTTTGAGTGAATCAACCTCTTTTCCATTCTGATCCAATTTGAGGATTTGTACAGCAACCACCATTTTAGTTGCTCCTATATCCATGATTACTTTTTCTACTGGTAGTCCCCCTTGCCAAACCCTTAAGTCCAGGAGAGTGGACCCATTGGATGATTATAAGTGTTTGCACCAATGCCATTTGCTTTCTGTCCAGAATTGTAGTTTTGCAAAACTTACACTAGCAAGTTTCTGCTTTTGGCCAACTAACCTCACCACCCTCTTGTACATCTGAAGAGACTTCCATCTGGAGTTTTTGACCACTCCAAGACTTGCCTAAGTGCCCTTGGCATTTTGTCAAACACCCTACGGGCATGATCTGTTTTGACATGAGTTTTGGCATTGCACTGTGAACCTAATCCCCTGACCAAACCAGCTTGTCCACTGATCTCCTTGCAAGCCCAAACCTAGACCTGTTAACCCCCAGCCTCAACCGCGACTATTAGCATGCTCGGGCATTTCGTCGAGCGCACTCAGTGCATGCACTGGACGCGCCCAGAGCGCGCGTATTGCATGATGCCGCGCCCGAGCCGACACGCTGCCCCCTGGCTTTGGCCCACACGGCAGCACCTCGCCACGCACTCCCCGCCTCGCAGCATCGCGCCAAACCACCCTGGCACGCTACAGCACCGCCGCCAGGGTGTTCTTGGCGGCACTCCGGCGTCCGTAGTGGCTCCAGCCACGGGCAGCGCCGCCCAAACCCCTCCCGCTCGCCACCTGGCCCCTGGAGCTGCGCGAGCTCATCCACAGCCATGTCCGCTAGCGCTCGTCGCCGCCACGATGCCCTGCTGCTACAGGACGTCGGTTCGCCGGAAGCTTATCCACGGCCGCCGCGGAACCGCCTTGCCTCGCTTATAAATGGACGCCCCGGGCCGTTCCCGCACACGGGCAACCTTAGGCCACCCCAATGACGCTTCCCCAGCTCGCCAATCGACCCAGGAGAGCTTCCTTCCTCATCTCCGGCAACTCCTGCCGCCGCCACCGCCCCGGCCAATCCGGCACCTCCAGTACCTCCCCCTCTCCGTTCTCTCCACCAAGAGCCTCCTCATCCTCCCGTGAACCCTTTCCCCTACTCGATTTTGATCGGGAACCACCGTAGCCCCAAAACCACTCTGCTCCCGAAGCTCCCCTCCGCCGCGAAGCTCACTGCCGATGACTCTTTCCATCCCCGTCAACCCAGCGACCACCGGAAGGACCGCCGCAGTCTCGCGGATCCATCCAGACCCTCTGGAACCCGCGGGGAGCCACGTTCGTCGGCGGCGATCGCCGTTGCCTCGCCTCCGTTCGGGCAGAGGAAGAGGAGGGAGGGATGGACTGGTCAAACCTGGCCAGTGGGCCCTCTGGACCCACTGTCAGCGACCCCGTGTCTGTCCACGTGGTTAAGTGGAGGCGTAAAGCCTCAAGTACGCCTCCTCTGCACCGAAAGCGTAATCTCGTTTGAAACGTTTTCTTTTCTGTTTTATTTTAAAAACAGATTTGACCAAATCTTTGACTGGCTATAACTTTTTAAATATAACTCCAAATGAGTTGATTCTTTTTCCTACCTTCCTCAAATTTAGTCTAGTTTGTTTTAAGATTTATTTGAAAAATTTTCAAACAACTTTTTTGTACTGTTTTTGAAATGTGTGTTAATTCAAATATATTTTTAAATAGGATTTTGGGGAGAGAGAAGAAACTTTCAAAAGTTTTGGAGAGCACCTCACCCCTCCACAACATTGAAGGCAAGCATTCTGAATCCCGGCATAATATTTTTGGTGTGATCGTGGATACATTTATAACACCACCGCATTTCGAAGGACTCGTTATTTCATGTGGTATGATCATATGCATGAGTGCATATTAGTGATTTCCAGGCTGTTGGAAATGAACACACTTGTGATGATAATCACCCTCATGTGCCTTGCATGCATACCGGCAGGAACCCGGGAAAACCTCAGCCTTGGGTAGGCATGAGTTTGTCGCCGGTCTCCATCGGGACGGTTATGTCTGGTATGGCATGGTAAGGTGATATGAGCGGTGACTCTGTTGGTTGAAATACATTCGTCATGCTAATCATGCAGGGAATACTTAAAACCTCCTGAGACGACCGTAGATCGAGTCTTGTTCCAGTAACCCCCATACATGTTTCGTACTACCACTCGTCTCTACAACAAGTAGAGTATGGTTCAGTAAGTTGTCAACCTCTTTCTAGCACACACCGTATAGAGAGGCCATGGTGGAAGATACCGGTTGTAGCTGGTAGGCAGGCCACCTGGTCCGGGGGCATGGGTGTTTCCGGTTGGGACCGAGAGGGGAGGCCACCCCTTAGAGCGCGTGATATAAATTTGATCCCATGCTACGCGAGGTTGTAGCCTCCCCACTTAGAGTTTGCTTAACAGGTGTCGTGGGTGATTCCAGACACGTGTGAGTTAAGCTGGTGTGTGCAAGTTAGGTGTGTTTTCAACAAAAAGACCGTAGACGGAATTAGTCCCGATGGACTAAAGAAATCCGTTACTCGTGGGTAAAGAGTACACCCTCTGCAGAGAATAAACCTATTCGAATAGCCGTGTCCATGGTTAAGGATTACAGTCTGGGATGGGTCAGGTGTCGGTCTTAGTGTCGGTCTTCGGAGGTGAAACGGTTAACCAGAAATGGAATTACTACTCGTGACTTGTGATAACTATGATTATTATTATTGTTGACTAACCCGTGATACTATTGTTATTATCGAGTATCTCAGGGATGGTTCTACCTCCGGGATATTCACTATGATTGTTTATTTTAAAGCCCTTTATGTGGTGTCGCTCAGACGCCCGACTGTGGCATTTCTTTTAAAGCCCTTTATGTGGTGTCGCCCAGACGCCCGACTGTGGCATTTCTTTTAAAGCCCTTTATGTGGTGTCGCCCATACGC
>NC_041392.1:496795734-497051518 GCF_002162155.2 Triticum dicoccoides
CCTTTATGTGGTGTCGCTCAGACGCCCGACTGTGGCATTTCTTTTAAAGCCCTTTATGTGGTGTCGCTCAGACGCCCGACTGTGGCATTTCTTTTAAAGCCCTTTATGTGGTGTCGCTCAGACGCCCGACTGTGGCATTTCTTTTAAAGCCCTTTATGTGGTGTCGCTCAGACGCCCGACTGTGGCATTTCTTTTAAAGCCCTTTATGTGGTGTCACTAAGACGCCCGACTGTGGCATTGCTTGTTATTTGTTTCATAAATTTTAATACTACCATGTTATTGCATTTTTATAAATAACTTGCTTGCACGCATCAGAGTTTCATTTATCTTTTGTGACTGACGTCATGAGCATAAAATATTTTTAGCACTTCATGGTTATATTATACCTGTGTTCATAATGTTTGCGAGTACATTCAAAGTACTCACTGGCTTGTCCCTGGCCATTGTCTTGGCCAGATTTTCTTGCTCGGAGAGGAGCGACGCGATGCCAGCCCCGGAACCCACACAATGGAGATAGCAGCCTCGCGAAGATAGGAGTTAACCTGGTCAGCTGTTCCCGTGGGAAATGGAGCCCCATAGACACTGATGTTTCACAAACCGCTTCCGCCATCAACCACTAGTAACCATTTGTTGTACTCACAGGCCAGAATGGTCTTGTACTACATATGTTGTATTCTGCTTGGAATTTCTGTATCAAGTTGGAGCCTCATCAGCTAACAGTAATCCTGGGGCTGATGAGCACGACGGTCTTTTCTGGAAATTTATTACCCGGAAAACCGGTCGTGGCAGACTTGGTATCAGAGCCAGGCTGACCATTGGCTAATCCTATCTTAGCCAGGTCAATAAACTTAGGCAAACCAACCCACTAGACCTTAGCCAAACCCCAGCCAAGCTTCTCGTGCAAGATAGCCACACAGTGACCCAACACCTTTTGGCAGTCGGTGCCCAACCTATCAACCTAACCTATCACTCATGCGCCAGTGACCGGCCCCTAAATAGTCCTTTCTCGCAAGCGTGCGAAGGAAGACTCCGCCCCCTTTTTCCTATAAAAAGGGCACGCTAGTCCCAACACAGCACATCACAACCTCTACCCCAAACCAAGCTACAATGCCTGGCCCTGTCGTGCACAACGAAACCACAGCAACCAACCTTGGAGGTTTTGTGAGCATACTCGCAAACCTCACCCGTCGTGCCTATGCGTTAGAAGAGCCACCAGAATTTGTTGTGTACCAAGGACCCATGAGCGGTGAAGAGCGTCAATTTTGGGCCACTGTGCACATCTACGGTAGGGGACTGTCACCCGAGCGCCCCTACAGGTTCACCGGAAAAACAACTTCCTTCGAGCCACAAGCCATCCAGCTAGCCGCTCGAGAAGCTATAGTTCATCTCAGGCACTTGTCGCCCAGAGTAAACTGTCGCTCGTTCCACTACTACCCCAGACGTGAAGGGTATGGTAGACCACCCCAAGTTGCCAACGAAGATCACGAGACGGACCCCGCATTGTTGCACCTAGTGCGCTATGTAAGTGCACTAGAGGCACTGTTCGACCAGATCACTATTGATCTAATCGCAGCTCATGGAGAGCTGGTTCGTCGAGCCCCGGCGAGAGAAGAAAACGAGCCCAACGCCGACAACCCAGTCGTGCTGTTTGGACAACCGATCGAGACCCCGAGATCAGCTCCAGCCATCAGCCGAGATGCTTTGATGACCCCAGAAGTGCTTCGTCGCATATTGGGAGCACACTCCAACGGGGTTGTGGCCAACAATCCCCGCGATGGTCATCATCACTACCCCGACCCTGCAGTTCCTCCGCCATCTCCGACTAATCCCGGCAGTGAGACACGTGGAGAAGCCTCGGCATCCACCAGGCGCGCCCGTTTAGACATTAATGAGGTAGACTAAGCCGTACGAGTAGTACCGAGTCTCAGTGTATCCTCACTTTGTAATCGTGCGACCGTGTATATTAACCAGCCTGTCGTTGTGCCTCTGTTTTAATAGTGGCCTTGCATTTTTGGTCAGCGCATAGTTGCACATTTTCCGGGCACAACTACCAAAACCAACCCGACGACAACCACAGTAACACGTCTCTTTATGAGATATGTGTATCTCTGACACTGACCTGACCTTTGGAGCTGAGCTGGCAGCTTTATTACCTTTCACCACGGTAAAACGATCCGGCTCCATTGCTATATAAAGGCCACCTTGTGACCTTACCCAGCAACCCTCACTTTGTGCACCACACTCACACTTTTTCCTGTCATGCCGAGCCCCAACATTCATCTGAGAACCCCAGATGCAACCCCAGGTAGCTTTGTCAAAATATTGTGGGATTTTACCCGCAGTACCATGGGTTCTACCCAGCCACCTCAGTACGAGCTGTTCAAATCAAGGATCACCCCATCCACCTCGGAATATTGGGCAGCAGTACACATCCCTCCCGTGGACTCCAATCAAGATCCAACGGAAGTTTCCTTCGTGGGGAAATCTATGCCAACCCCACACCTGGCCATAGAAGCTGCTGCGAAAGAAGCGATTGCTCGTCTTCGATCCGCAGTACTCTATGCCCGCGAACGAGGATATTATTACTTTCTGAGCCGTGCAGCACCCGGAGAAGTAACATCTTTTCCCGATGGACGCATTGAGAGAGACCCAGTTCTGGCCAACCTTATCCAGTACATCATTGCTCAAGAGCATTTGAACCAGCGAGTGATGGATTATCTCCAGAGCCTCGCAGATTTAAATCCTCAGATCGCCATCGGCAGAGCACTAAGGCCCGACCAGGAAAGACACGTGCATCGACTGGTCAATCCACTGCCTCCGATAGAAGAAGAGTGTATCCCTTTACCAGAGACATTTTATCAGGACCCCACCCAGTTACCATTTTCATTTTAGACGTCACTACTGTATTTGTTCTTTGCAACATTTATTTATGTGTGTGACTTATGCGTGATACCCTGAGTTTGTACGACGAATCAATTATTTGGCTTCTACTAATGTGTGTAGTTTTTGTTGTGGTTTATGCTCCTTTTAATTAACTGTTTTTCCCTCGCAAAATTCTGGAGTGAGATTTCTTTTCCCTGAGTTTCTACACCTGCCCCTTCTCACGACGTGGAATAATTAATTTCACACAGCACCACGCAGCAGACTCACAACCATAATCATTCGGACACATACACTGTTTGCAAAACCTTGCAACGATGTTACATCCAGCTGATCACCCCCTAACGACAGTTAGCACCCGGCACACTCCATCTACTCCTCATGATCACCACCACCGCGGAGAGCCAACACCCGAGCCGCAGCATCACGACACTCGTCGAGGATCATCGCGCACAGGAGCACAGAGAGCCCCAACAGTGTCGCCAGCTCTCCGCATATCAGGATCACAAACCATTCCGGCATCGCCTCCGCCATTAGAGCCTCACCCGAGCTTCTGTAAGCAGTAATGAAGAAAGAAGGAGGAGGAGAAGTGAGGCCAGGTGTGAGGGAGAAGAGAGAGGCACCCCGGCCGTTTTTATAGCTCGAGCTCGGTGTACGGTGGGCGAAGTCCACCAACGCCGCTCGTCGCCGATCACCGGTATTCCAAGTCGAATCCGCGAGCAGTGCCAACAGCGCGCTGGCCCGCGAGGTGAGTGCACGCTGCACCGGCAGCTAGCATGCCGCGCACTACCATGGTACGGCCTAGATGCCCTACACCCTAGGCGTCGCCGGTGGAGAAAGCGCGCGGGGAAGAGGTAGAAGAAAGAACCAGAGGGAGAAGAGGAGACTGACAGTGGACCCCGGGTCCACCTGTCAGCCAGAGGGAGCACTGTGCTCTCGTGTACGACCAGTGTATATCTAAATTTAGGAGTTATTCTAAATTTATATCCAGCGTAGAAATCTCACGATTTTGTCCTGAACCGTAGACTTTTCCGCGCAGCACCAGTTTTCACACTGTGGTTTTTCACCACTTATTGCCCTCTCATTGTAGCCATATTTATTGCGTAATTATTTTCTTAACACCGCTTTTAGCAAATCTCGAGGACGAGATTTTTCTTAAGGGGGATAGTATTGTGACACCCCAAAAATTTGGCCTTGTTTTAATGAATTAATTTTTTTGCCAGGAATTAAAACTTTGGATATCTGAGCTTCTTTTTGATTTTTTTAAATCATTTCCTTCCCTGTGATGATGAGTTTTTCCCAAAGAGAAATATTTTTTTTTAAAATATGTCATTGGACATATTTAATCTCTCAAGGGAAACTTTCCCTTATTTAATATAACTAATTAAATAATTAAGTTGCTTGATCTTTACTTTCTTGAAAATGGATTTTCAAGGTTAAATGGCCTTATTTGAACTACAACCATTTGATAAATTCACTTAAAAATTTCACCAAAATTTGGAGATGTCATGTGATTTCTCTAAATCACTTTTGTGTAATAATATATTTAATTCATTGCATATTTTGAGCTCTACACTCAATTCTTCTTCTCTGGTCCAGAGTGCATTTTGCACTGCAACCCATTTAAATATTTCTTTAAAACTTCTACCAAAATTAGGGGAGGTCAGTAGGAGCATATTATTCCACTTTGTGCAAAAATCCAGGGTTGTTCTTTGAAAATTTTGAGTGAATCAACCTCTTTTCCATTCTGATCCAATTTGAGGATTTGTACAACAACCACCATTTTAGTTGCTCCTATATCCATGATTACTTTTTCTACTGGTAGTCCCCCTTGCCAAACCCTTAAGTCCAGGAGAGTGGACCCATTGGATGATTCTAAGTGTTTGCAACAATGCCATTTGCTTTCTGTCCAGAATTGTAGTTTTGCAAAACTTACACTAGCAAGTTTCTGCTTTTGGCCAACTAACCTCACCACCCTCTTGTACATCTGAAGAGACTTCCATCTGGAGTTTTTGACCACTCCAAGACTTGCCTAAGTGCCCTTGGCATTTTGTCAAACACCCTACGGGCATGATCTGTTTTGACATGAGTTTTGGCACTGCACTGTGAACCTAATCCCCTGACCAAACCAGCTTGTCCACTGATCTCCTTGCAAGCCCAAACCTAGACCTGTTAACCCCCAGCCTCAACCGCGACTCCTAGCATGCTCGGGCATTTCGTCGAGCACACTCAGTGCGTGCACTGGACGCGCCCAGAGCGCGCGTATTGCATGATGCCGCGCCCGAGCCGACACGCTGGCCCCCCTGGCTTTGGCCCACACGGCAGCACCTGGCCACGCACTCCCCGCCTCGCAGCATCGCGCCAAACCACCCTGGCACGCTACAGCGCCGCCGCCAGGGCGTTCTTGGCGGCACTCCGGCGTCCGCAGTGGCTCCAGCCACGGGCAGCGCCGCCCAAACCCCTCCCGCTCGCCACCTGGCCCCTGGAGCTGCGCGAGCTCATCCACAGCCATGTCCGCTAGCGCTCGTCGCCGCCACGATGCCCTGCTGCTACAGAACGTCGGTTCACCGGAAGCTTATCCACGGCCGCCGCGGAACCGCCTTGCCTCGCTTATAAATGGACGCCCCGGGCCGTTCCCGCACACGGGCAACCTTAGGCCACCCCAATGACGCTTCCCCAGCTCGCCAATCGACCCAGGAGAGCTTCCTTCCTCATCTCCGACAACTCCTGCCGCCGCCACCGCCCCGGCCAATCCGGCACCTCCAGTACCTCCCCCTCTCCGTTCTCTCCACCAAGAGCCTCCTCATCCTCCCGTGAACCCTTTCCCCTACTCGATTTTGATCGGGAACCACCATAGCCCCAAAACCACTCTGCTCCCGAAGCTCCCCTCCGCCGCGAAGCTCACCACCGATGACTCTTTCCACCCCCGTCTACCCAGCGACCACCGGAAGGACCGCCGCAGTCTCGCGGATCCATCCAGACCCTCTGGAACCCGCGGGGAGCCACCATTCGCCGGCGGCGATCGCCGTTGCCTCGCCTCCGTTCGGGCAGAGGAAGAGGAGGGAGGGATGGACTGGTCAAACCTGGCCAGTGGGCCCTCTGGACCCACTGTCAGCGACCCCGTGTCTGTCCACGTGGTTAAGTGGAGGCGTAAAGCCTCAAGTATGCCTCCTCTGCACCGAAAGCGTAATCTCGTTTGAAACGTTTTCTTTTCTGTTTTATTTTAAAAACAGATTTGACCAAATCTTTGACTGGCTATAACTTTTTAAATATAACTCCAAATGAGTTGATTCTTTTTCCTACCTTCCTCAAATTTAGTCTAGTTTGTTTTAAGATTTATTTGAAAAAAATTCAAACAACTTTTTTGTACTGTTTTTGAAATGTGTGTTAATTCAAATATATTTTTAAATAGGATTTTGGGGAGAGAGAAGAAACTTTCAAAAGTTTTGGAGAGCACCTCACCCCTCCACAACATTGAAGGCAAGCATTCTGAATCCCGGCATAATATTTTTGGTGTGATCGTGGATACATTTATAACACCACCGCATTTCGAAGGACTCGTTATTTCATGTGGTATGATCATATGCATGAGTGCATATTAGTGATTTCCAGGCTGTTGGAAATGAACACACTTGTGATGATAATCACCCTCATGTGCCTTGCATGCATACCGGCAGGAACCCGGGAAAACCTCAGCCTTGGGTAGGCATGAGTTTGTCGCCGGTCTCCGTCGGGACGGTTATGTCTGGTATGGCATGGTAAGGTGATATGAGCGGTGACTCTGTTGGTTGAAATACATTCGTCATGCTAATCATGCAGGGAATACTTAAAACCTCCTGAGACGACCGTAGATCGAGTCTTGTTCCAGTAACCCCCATACATGTTTCGTACTACCACTCGTCTCTACAACAAGTAGAGTATGGTTCAGTAAGTTGTCAACCTCTTTCTAGCACACACCGTATAGAGAGGCCATGGTGGAAGATACCGGTTGTAGCTGGTAGGCAGGCCACCTGGTCCGGGGGCATGGGTGTTTCCGGTTGGGACCGAGAGGGGAGGCCACCCCTTAGAGCGCGTGATATAAATTTGATCCCATGCTACGCGAGGTTGTAGCCTCCCCACTTAGAGTTTGCTTAACAGGTGTCGTGGGTGATTCCAGACACGTGTGAGTTAAGCTGGTGTGTGCAAGTTAGGTGTGTTTTCAACAAAAAGACCGTAGACGGAATTAGTCCCGATGGACTAAAGAAATCCGTTACTCGTGGGTAAAGAGTACACCCTCTGCAGAGAATAAACCTATTCGAATAGCCGTGTCCATGGTTAAGGATTACAGTCTGGGATGGGTCAGGTGTCGGTCTTAGTGTCGGTCTTCGGAGGTGAAACGGTTAACCAGAAATGGAATTACTACTCGTGACTTGTGATAACTATGATTATTATTATTGTTGACTAACCCGTGATACTATTGTTATTATCGAGTATCTCAGGGATGGTTCTACCTCCGGGATATTCACTATGATTGTTTATTTTAAAGCCCTTTATGTGGTGTCGCTCAGACGCCCGACTGTGGCATTTCTTTTAAAGCCCTTTATGTGGTGTCGCCCAGACGCCCGACTGTGGCATTTCTTTTAAAGCCCTTTATGTGGTGTCGCCCATACGCCCGACTGTGGCATTTCTTTTAATGCCCTTTATGTGGTGTCGCTCAGACGCCCGACTGTGGCATTTCTTTTAAAGCCCTTTATGTGGTGTCGCTCAGACGCCCGACTGTGGCATTTCTTTTAAAGCCCTTTATGTGGTGTCGCTCAGACGCCCGACTGTGGCATTTCTTTTAAAGCCCTTTATGTGGTGTCGCTAAGACGCCCGACTGTGGCATTGCTTGTTATTTGTTTCATAAATTTTAATACTACCATGTTATTGCATTTTTATAAATAACTTGCTTGCACGCATCAGAGTTTCATTTATCTTTTGTGACTGACGTCATGAGCATAAAATATTTTTAGCACTTCATGGTTATATTATACCTGTGTTCATAATGTTTGCGAGTACATTCAAAGTACTCACTGGCTTGTCCCTAGCTATTGTCTTGGCCAGATTTTCTTGCTCGGAGAGGAGCGACGCGATGCCAGCCCCGGAACCTACACAATGGAGATAGCAGCCTCGCGAAGATAGGAGTTAACCTGGTCAGCTGTTCCCGTGGGAAATGGAGCCCCATAGACACTGATGTTTCACAAACCGCTTCCGCCATCAACCACTAGTAACCATTTGTTGTACTCACAGGCCAGAATGGTCTTGTACTACATATGTTGTATTCTGCTTGGAATTTCTGTATCAAGTTGGAGCCTCATCAGCTAACAGTAATCCTGGGGCTGATGAGCACGACGGTCTTTTCTGGAAATTTATTACCCGGAAAACCGGTCGTGGCACCTTCCACGCCAAGTAGAGTCCCATCCGGACACGAGATAAAGTCTTCAATCCTGTATCTTCATAGTCTAACAGTCTGGACAATGGAGATAGTTCGGCTGTCCGGAGTCCCCCTAATCCAGGACTCCCACAGTAGCCCCTGAACCAGGCTTTCAATGACGATGAGTCCGGCGCGTAGTATTGTCTTCGGCATTGCAAGGCGGGTTCCTCCTCCGAATATACCGCGGAAGAATTTGAACATAAGGATAGTGTCCGACCCTGCAAAATAAGTTCCACATACCACCGTAGAGAGAATAATATTTCCACAAATCCAATTTGCTGACTTGTTTTGGCAACACGACATTACGTCACGGCCCGGTGATTATTCGAACCGTTTTCTTTAACTAGCCCCGCACATAACGCGAGGCAGTTTTTTGACACGTCTTGTCAAAGCAGAGATCGTATCCCCTTATCACGGGATTCACATCAATACGGGCGTGGGTAACCCAACCGCGCCATCGATTACGGTGCTTGGGGGATAAGCGAGTTTTACCAGGCTAGTGGGGATGCATAGTTTCGTCTGCCCATACAAAGGGATAAGGATTCACCTTTTCATCCACGCCTTCTTCCTCCTTTGCTCATCCATTTTCGCACACTCGAGCTCCAGCCCCCAAGTCCGCACTTCCCACCTCAACCTTCTCCAACCATGTCCGGAGGGGGAGGCAGGTGGATGGTCTCCTCCGTCACGGAGGGACACATCAAGAAGCTGAGGAGAGCCGGATACCTGCCCGACAACATCGCGCACCGGCTCCCAGATGAGGGGCAGATCATCCCCACCCCCAGGCCCCATGAGAGGGTAGTGTTCCTTACCCATTTCCTCCGTGGACTGGGATTCCCTCTCCACCCATTCATCCGGGGGCTCATGTTCTACTATGGCCTGGATTTCCATGATCTGGCCCCGAACTTCATCCTCAACATCTTGGTGTTTATCGTCGTGTGCGAGGCCTTCCTCCGCATCAAGCCCCACTTCAGCTTATGGCTGAAGACCTTCAATGTCAAGCCAAAGGTAGTGGGCGGCTGCCATGCAGAATGCGGAGGTGCCATGGTGGGCAAGATGCCCAACGTCACATGGCTCGAGGGCTCCTTCGTGGAGACCATAAAGGGGTGGCAATCAGGGTGGTTCTACATCACCGAGCCGCGTGACCCTGCATGGGCAGCGGCCCCCGAGTTCCGATCTGGCATCCCCATGCGGCTCACCTCCTGGAAAGAGAAGGGCCTGTCCTGGGGTAGTTCGGGAGAGCTGATCAGACTCCAACATGTATTCAAAACATGGTGAACAAGAAGCTCAAACTCGTCAATGTAGTCCAGGTCATGCTCATCCGCCGGATCCTCCTGTGTCAACAACGGGCCTTCAACTTGTGGGAGTTCGACCCGGCCCAACACCAAACTCTGAACAGGCTCTTCGATACAACACACGAGGATGCTTGGAAGGTGCTATTCAAGGGCGCTGAGGTTCCTCCTCCTACTATCGAGGATCGCGGATTCTGCGCGAAGCGCCAAGCCAGCGCGGTAAGCTGTTTTACCTCTTACAAGATACTTGTTTTACATAGTTTGACTCTATGCGGGATCTAAGCTCCCGTTCCTTTGACAAGACTGGCAGGAAATGGCCGGACAGATCGACTGTCCGGCTCCTTTGTGAAAGTGCGTTATATCGACTAGAGGGGGGGTGAATAGGTGATTTTTTATGAAAGTCTTCAAAACGTGGAAGTTATGAAGACAAACGATAGAAATAAACCTATTACCCTGCAGCGGAAGGTAGACTACACTAGGCAAGCCATAGTCAAGTATTCAATAGAGTGAAAGCACAATGACTAATAGCAGCAATGTAGTAAGGATCAGGTAGGAAGGTATTGTGAAGCCACACAGAACAAGCAGTCACTCAGTGAAGACAAAAGATAGTGCGAACATACAATGACTTCACAAGGAGTAACAGTAAGTAAAGGGAAGGGAAGATGAAACCAGTGACTCACTGAAGACAATGATTTGTTGGACCAGTTCCAGTTGCTGTGACAACTGTACGTCTGGTTAGGGCGGCTAGGTATTTAAACCTTAGGACACACAGTCCCGGACACCCAGTCCTGAACACGCAGCTCAGGACACCCAGTCCTCACCGTATTCTCCTTGAGCTAAGGTCACACAGACCTCGCCCAATTACTCTGGTAAGTCTTCAAGGTAGACTCCCAAACCTTCACAGACTTCGTTCACCGGCAATCCACAATGTCTCTTGGATGCTCAGAACGCGACGCCTAACCGGCTGGAGGATGCACAATCCTCAAGTGTAATAAGTCTTCAGATCACATAGACAAGAAGACTTAAGTGATGCCTAATTCTCTTTGGCTCTGGGTGGTTAGGGATTTATCCTCGGAAGGAATTCTCTCTCAAAGGCTTCGAGGTGGGTTGCCCTCAAACGACAAAAGCCGTACGCTGAATCTGAGCAGCCAACCGTTTATGGTTGTAGGGGGTGAGCTATTTATAGCCACTTGTCAACCCGACCTAATTTGTCCGAAATGACCCTGGGTCACTAAGGAACTGACACGTGTTCCAACGGTCAGATTTCAAACTCACACGACAACTTTACTTGGGCTTCAAGCAAAGCTGACTTGCCCGACTCTGGACAAGATTCGCTCTCAAAGTCTTCACTCCAAGACATAGGTTTTGTTTAAGCATCACTTCAGTCATTCTGACTGGTTCTCTTGGACCCCACTTAACAGTACGGTGGTTCCTATGACTCAATACAGAAGAAAGAGAACTACGAAAGATCTAAGTCTTCGAGCTCCATAGGCTTCATGTGGTGTCTTCTCTTGTCATAGTCTTCAATGTGAATATCTTCATATACCACCTTTGACTTCAATGTCTTCATACATTTTTAGGGGTCATCTCTGGTAGGAATACCGAATCAATGAGGGACTTCTACCTGTGTTATCCTGCAATTCTCACAAACACATTAGTCCCTCAACTAGGTTTGTCGTCAATACTCCAAAACCAACTAGGGGTGGCACTAGATGCACTTACAATCTCCCCCTTTTTGGTGATTGATGACAAACTAGTTGAAGTTTTCAACGGGGAATATAATCTGTGAAATTGTAAAGGATAAGGAATTGTCTTCATAAGTTGCAAGGGCTCCCCCTGAAGATGTGCATATAAGTAATTTGCTTTTGGAATGCAAATGCACATGGCAGGTTGTACTTGTGGAGATCCACTTCAACTTATGATGAAAATCCACTATGCATGTGAAAGTATATGAAGATAATGACATGCATAATGGAAAATGGACGTCTGCAGAATGATCTAAGTGCGGAATTTATCGTCGCACATGCGGAATTTATCATCGCAACACAAGGTGGCAGATAAGTAGCAGACGACCATCGAGTTTAAGTGTTACAACTCAAAGAACCAAATGTAGCAAAACGAGAGTTGTAAGCACAAAGCAAAATATAAAGCACCCGCCCATATGGACCCGCTTGAAGACTATCAACCCCATATGCTTCTCCCCCTTTTGTCAGTAAGGACCAAAAAGGTTTGAAGACATAGAGCATCTACTCGTTCCCATGAGGAGTAGGTGAAGCAGCAGGGTCGTTGGTGGTGTTTGGCGGTGCTGAAGAGCTTGGAGCAGAGTCGAAGCATGCTGAAGGAGGTGGCGGTGAAGTAGCATCGTCTTCATCCTCGATCACTCTGGCATTCACAGTTGCAGCAGAGGAAGAGAACTCAGAGTCTTCAAGGGATGGAGTTCGTCGCAGCACTGCCCTTCGAGGAGGTGTGGAGTCAAACTTGAATCGCTCAGTGAAGCCATCCTCTTGAAGATCATCTTCAGAACACATCAGCGTTAGCCCTTTCCATGTGCGGCGAAAAGTTTCATGGGCAACAAAAACATTCTTGGTGGCAAGATTGCGAATGCGATTAACATCCACCAAGAGGCTTTGCATCTGACGCTTCAGCCAGTCATGATGCCTATCCTGTTTCTGATGAAGAGCCACAAGAAGCTCTCGGTCATTGAGAACACGAGTGCGCTTCTTGGGTCGTGGAGCAGTTGTACTGTCAGTGGCTTCAGTGAGAGCAGGATGCGATGCACGTGTAGTGCCAGCCAAAGGATACACACGAGTTACGGCTTCCACGCCTTCAATATTCTGAGTGAAACTTTGATGCTCTGCATTCTAAAGACTGAGAGGTTCCTTGGCAGGCTCAGGATAGATGGCTTCAATTGACATATCCACATCAGGTAGAAAAATCTGATGATTGCGAGCAGATGGCTGATATGAGATAGTTGAGTGAAGTTTGATCAGCCGCATGACCCATGGGGCGTAGAACTTCAAGCCAAACAGATCAGAGCCTGATGCAGCAAGTTGGCGAATGAAGAAGTCCTGTGCATTGAAGAATTTTCCATGAAGAATATAGAAGACCAAAGTCTTCATTGCACCTTCAAGCTTGGCATGTGGAGAGTGCCCTTTGATGGGCCAGAGAGTTCGCCTTATGATGTGATAAATAGTCCTTGGCAGATACTCTAGGTCTTCAACAAAGAACTCTTTGGGATATGCAACATCTTGGGGTAATGGCTTCATCATACTGAGCATCTGACTCATGTTAGGTTCAGGCTTCTGAAAGATGCTCTCCACAGCTTCACTGTGAAGTTGACAGCCAGATTCGTAGAGATCTCCGGGAGTGGGCAGACCAGTGAGCTCAATGATGTCAAAGGCTTTGGCTTCGTGATGAACATTTCCTGTCATCCACTCCAGGACCCAAGTCTTCGGATCTCTGTTATACCCGCGTATGTGAAGTGTGGCATAGAATTGGAGCAGCAACTCTTCATTCCAATGCTCTTGGTCAGTGACGAATGGCAGCAATCCAACTTCTGTGAAGCAATCCAGAGCTTCTTCTAGACAGGGCAGACCAGCTATAGCTTCAATGTCAAGACGCTTGTGGGGGAAGATGCGACCTTGATTGTATAGAATGCAGGAGTAATAGCTTCGCTGCGGATAGCTCCAGAACCGATCAGATGATATCCTTTCCCTTGAGTAGGGGTTCCTGGAGCTATTGAAGAATGTGTTGTCTGCTCTGAAGCCATTGATATTGAAGGATCCAGGTGCTGATGCAGGACCTGGGAACCCGGGCAATCTTGGGATTGGCTTCTGTACCTGAGGCCTGTGCTCAACATGATAGTCAAACTGGGGACCGGCAGCAGGTGCAGGAACAGAAGCAGTAGGATCAGTGGCTTTGCTGACTTCTGATGCTTTTGTTGGGGAGGGCTCCACATTAGCTTTAGCCATGACAGCGTCAGTGGCTTCATTGGTGGTGGTGGTGGCAGCCTCAAGATTTTCAACCTCCACTTGACGAGCTGGAGGGTCGGTCACAATCACGTTCTCCTCAAGAACCGCTTCTTGGTGGGACAGGGGAGTAGCAGCTTGTGGGACTTCTTCTTCATCGGCTGATGCAGCCGGAATGTCTTCAACAATTTCAGCTTCAGACGCAGAGACTGGAGGCCTAGGTCCTTTGCGAAGCCTGCGCAACGCAGGCGACGCCTGTGTAGTTGGAGTTGGCTGGGCCTCAAAGTCTTCTTCCTCTTGTGGGCGATCAGCCCATGAAGCATCCTAAGCGATTGGCGTCAGAGGACGACCAATGCTGATGAGTTCGCTATTCTCGAGCTGAGGAAGGACTGCACCATCTTCTACATGGTCATGTTGACCAATGTCTTCAGCTTCATGAGCCTCTATGAAAGCAGGCTCATGGATTGTCAGTTGGCGTTCAGCGTCAGGATAAACCATGGAAATGGGTTCAACTATCAAAGGCTCTGTGGGAGCAGCCCGATCTTTCTTGGTCTTCCTCTTCTTCTTGGAGGGGGCAATAGGAGAGGCTTCAGGATGTTTCCTCTTCTTGGCTTCAGCCTCAGCAGTCCTCGTCTTCTTGAGCTCTGAAGCGGTTGACCGGCTTTTTGGCTTCGAGCCAGTCATTCTAGTTGGGAAGACAATGGGATCTACTTTCTGCCTTGGTGCATCAGGTTCAGCCATAGCGGGCTTCTTCATCTTCTTTGCTGCCATCCTGGGGTCGATGCCAGGATGCCCAAGGGCCTTGCGCTTCTCAGCCTCATTGTAGGCCTGCACACATTTGTCAGCCAGAACCTTCATGCGCTCACGAGAACCTTGAGCTTCTGCACGTTTCTTGAGAAAGGCTTCCTTGAGCTCGTGCAGCATAATCTTGAAGTTCTTCACCTCTTGCACGCTGAGCTTGGCCATATGCTTCTTGAACTGAGCCTTTTCATAGTCAATCTTTTGCTTCAGTTCAACAATGCGTTGGGCGATAGCTAACTCTGAAGCAATGGCGCCATGGAAGGCGACACTGAGGCCAATGGGTAGTTGGAGATTGTTGAAGCTGATGTTTGGCGTGTCAAACCATTCATAAATGAAGTTGTGGATGATTGTTACATCAAAGAGAGGCAGATCATTGAAGATTTCTGCTTCTTCTTTGCTCTTGATGATTTGCTCAAGAGCGTCATCTGCAAGATCTTCATCACTTGACAGCTCAATGGCATCATTGCGCAGAATGGCAGCAGCTATTAGCTCTTGGCCGGTGTGTGGCAGAGGCATCTTGACCTTCTGGGGCTTGGAGATGCGTGATAAATCTTCAGACTGCACACTGTCTTCAGGAGGTGCAGTTTCCAGTGGCTTCGCCCATGAGATTTTTGGTGAAGGGACAGGCTTTGAAGCTTTAGGCTTCTTCAACTTCTTTGGCTTCGGCGCTGCAGGTGCTTCATCTGATTCAGCGTCAGCTGCAGGCTCATTCACTGCAGTCCCTTGAACCAAGATATGGGTGATGAGGGCTTCAAGGTTGTAGAAAGGACCGACGACATTGGGTTCTGCATCTCGTGTGCCATCAGCCCTTGGAGCTGAGGGACCAGGGTTGAAGTCTAGTCCCAATGTCTTTTTGTTTTGCTTTGCTGAGTTCTGGGTAAACTGGAAGTTGCGCTTGAACAGAATGTCGTCACGACACCATAGTAGTGACGATGGGTGTGCATCAACAGGCTGTGGCCCACGGACCATGCAGGGATAGAAGCCTTGTTCAATGGCTTCATCTCTGGACCTGGGTTGAAGATTCTTGTATAGGATGTCTCCCCAGGGTCTCTTGATGGCATTTTTCTCAGCATATTCCTGGGTTACAAATCGGTATTTGAACCATTGTTCTGCCCAATATCTTCGAATCCATTGGATTCGGGTCTTGCACTGATTGTAATCCTCTTCAAGATCTGTCTTGTACAGTTCTGAGAGGTCATCTGGCAGATCTCTAGATGTTTCTCCATGATGCTTTCTGCCACCCTTCCTTGCTGATTTCTCTGAAGCCATGAACTTTAAACTGAAAGGCTTCAACATGTTCAAAGGCTTCAAAGATTTTCGCTTGCTGGACAAACAGGAACTTGCTTCGGGAGAATTTATATGATGCTGTAAGAATTCTGCAAATGAATGCAGACTATGAGAACCAAGGGATTCTCCCACGGACATGTACCTGTGACAGCATTAAGGTGCGAGGGAAGGGGAAGAGGTCATATGCATTCTCAGAAGATTTTGAATATAAATCAGTTTAGAAGACATTGACCTCATCGTGCGAAGACATTCACTCATAGATAAGGAGTTGGTTCCAGATTTGTACGAATCCAGAGATCAGTACAAGTGAGGAATCTAACTACTTTGTGAAGCATAAGTGAATATACTAGGCATGTTATGAGATGCAGTATGAGAGAGATCTAACTTGTGTGAATAGAAGCTGCTTGTGGTAGAAAGTGACAAAGCCATAGGATCAACGGTGCCGTAAAAAGGAAGTTTTATTTACCACACTAAGAACTGCTAGACGGAGTGGAAGATGAGGCCGAGCAGTTCGATCTTCCGTGCCCTAACTTGGCGACGGAGGACACCTACGGCGACAGCGGAGAGGACGATGTCCGCGGTCGGCGTGAAGACGGTGTCGGAGAGGTTGCGGCAGCGAAGTGCTTCGTCGCTGGCGTCGTCGAGGGCTAGCGGTGGCGCTAGGGTTCGTGCGAGAGTGGAAGAAGAGATAATGACCGCCGTGAAGTGTGTATTTATAGGTACAGGGGCGGCACTGCGTTATTACACAGGTGCCCCTGGCGATTCGCATCTGAGGAACACGTGGCCATTATGCAGAATTTTGGGGTTTGTTCCACGTCCCACGCACGCCTGGATTGTCGGGTGGTCGTTCGTACTTCTCCGGGTTTCATGTGGAGGAATGAGCATTGAAAGTGGACTTAAGGTTTGTCTTTGTATCTTCTGCTGACAAGGACGCAGAGAAGACATTCGACAGTTTCAATAGAATGCATATGATTTGGAGAGATAGAGTTTGAGATAGATAGCATAGAGAGGTTAGAGTCCGATCACATTCACTTAGTTCAAAAGATTCAACAAGAAGACATAGCTATAAGTGAATGTTGTAGAGGACAGAACACTAGTATATATATATAATCAACATAGTGAAGATAATAATGAAGACATGTTGAGATTGAGGCCAAACCAAATATGACGACATAGCAAGGTAACACCATGAGTGAAACACTTCAAAATAGAACATTTGGTGGTGGCGTTACCCACCGTATAGGAAGTATTAGACCCAGACACGGCGCACAATTATCGTGGCGCTCCGAAGTAAAATTCCACATTAATGTATTCACACTTAGAATGTATGTCTTCATTGATTGAAGATATACTTTACTTCGTGTGTTGCACATCTAAGTCATCAATATGCATAAGGGTTAGGATGTGTGCCTGATCACAGGACATTTGAGGATTCCAGGATATTTAGCTCACACCGTAACTTGCAAAATCTCTTCTCATCCAAGGGCTTGGTGGAAATATCTGCCAATTGCTATCCAGTGTTGACGTGTATGATATCAATATCTTCCTTCACAACATGATCTCTGAGAAAGTGATGACGAATTTCAATGTGCTTTGTCTTCGAGTGCTGAACTGGGTTGTTGGCAATCTTGATGGCGCTTTCGTTGTCGCAGTAGAGTGGCACTTGCTTCAGATGAATGCCATAGTCTTTGAGCGTTTGCTTCATCCACAGAAGCTGAGCGCAGCAAGATCCAGCAGCAATGTATTCAGATTCAGCAGTGGAGAGAGATACACAGTTCTGCTTCTTTGAAGACCAACATACAAGTGATCGTCCCAGAAAGTGACATGTGCCTGATGTAGACTTGCGATCAACTTTGTCACCAGCATAATCAGCATCCGAGAATCCAACCAGATCAAACTCTGAGCCCTTTGGATACCATAATCCTAGAGTTGGGGTGTGAGCCAAATATCGAAGAATTCGCTTCATAGCTAAGTGATGCGACTCCTTTGGTGCCGCTTGAAATCGAGCTCACATGCAAACACTAAGCATAATATCTGGCCTAGATGCACATAGATAAAGTAAAGAACCAATCATGAAGCGGTATACCTTTTGATCGAACTCTTTACCATTGTCGTCAGGACCTAGATGATGCTTGGCTGGCATTGGCGTCGTGAAGCCTTTGCAGTCTTGCATACCGAACTTCTTCAGGCAATCTTTGAGATACTTCTCTTGAGATATGAAGATGTCATTGCGTTGTTGTCGTATTTGAAGACCGAGAAAGAACTTCAGCTCTCCCATCATAGACATTTGATTGCTCTTGCATCATATATCCAAACTCTTCACTGTACTTCTGATTGGTGCAGCCGAAGATAATGTCATCCACATATATTTGGCACACAAACAGTTCACCATCATATGTTTTCGTGAAGAGAGTGGGGTCGAGAGAACCAGGTATGAAGCCTTTGCTCTTCAGGAAGTATTTGAGTGTGTCATACCAGGCCCAAGGGGCTTGTTTGAGGCCATACAGTGCCTTGTTGAGCTTGTATACCATGTCAGGATGTTTTGGATCTTCAAAGCCAGGAGGTTGTGCAACGTACACTTCTTCTTCAATCTTGCCATTGAGGAAGGCGCTCTTCACATCCATTTGATAAAGAAGTATGTTGTGATGATTTGCATAGGCCAGCAGTATGCGTATGGCTTCAAGTCTAGCCACAGGAGCAAATGTTTCATCAAAGTCAATGCCTTCCACTTGAGTATATCCTTGAGCAACGAGACGAGCTTTGTTTCTGACAACTTGACCATGCTCATCTTGCTTGTTGTGGTATATCCGTTTGGTGCCTATTATGCCAAGGATCGGGACACTTGACCAGTTCCCATACATTATTCAGCTCAAACTGTTGAAGCTCGTCTTGCATAGCTTGAATCCATTCAGGTTCCATGAAGGCTTCTTCAACTTTCTTGGGTTCTGTTATTGAGACGAATGCGAAGTGCCCACAGAAATTTGCTAGCTGAGTTGCCCTTGAACGAGTGAGTGGACCAGGTGCATTGATGCTATCAATTATTCTTTCAATCTGCACTTCATTGGCAACGCGAGGATGTACAGGGCGAAGATTTTGCTCTTGTTGATCATTGTCGTTGTTAGAAGGAATGTCTTCAGGCTGAGCATTGTCTTCATGTTGATCAGGTGCTGAGATGATAAGTTCTTCTTCAAGATGAGCTTCAGAAGGTATAATTTCTCCAGTTCCCATTAGCTTGATTGATTCACTGGATGGAACTTCATCTAGCACATTTGGCAGTTGCTCTCTTTGTGAACCGTTGGTCTCATCGAACCGCACATCCACTGTTTCAACCACTTTGTAATGAAAGAGATTGAAGACTCTGTAGGAGTGCGAATCCTTTCCATATCCAAGCATAAAACCCTCATGTGCTTTTGGTGCAAACTTTGAGGTGTGATGTGGGTCCTTGATCCAGCACCTGGCGCCAAATACTCTGAAGTAAGTGACATTTGGCTTCTTGCCAGTAAGGAGCTCATAAGATGTCTTGTTCAGAAGCTTGTGAAGATAAACACAATTGATTGTATGGCATGTAGTATCAATGGCTTCAAGCCAGAATTTTCTTGGAGTCTTGTATTCATCTAGCATCATTCTGGCCATCTCAATGAGTGTTCTGTTCTTGTGTTCGACGACCCCATTCTGCTGTGGCGTGTACGGGGCTGAGAATTCATGTGTGATGCCCAAGGTATCAAGATATGTATCAAGGCCAGTGTTCTTGAATTCAGTGCCATTGTCACTTCTGATATGCTTTATCTTGGCGCCATAGTTGTTCATTGCTCGATTGGCGAAGCGTCTGAAGACATCCTGCACTTCAGTCTTGTAAAGGATTATGTGCACCCAAGTATATCTAGAATAATCATCAACAATGACAAAGCCATAGAGACAAGCAGTAGTAGTAAGAGTTGAGTAATGAGTGGGACCAAAAAGATCCATGTGAAGCAGTTCGAAGGGTCGAGTAGTGGTCATGATTGTCTTCGAGGGATGTTTGGCCCTCGTCATCTTTCCTGCCTCACAGGCACCGCATAAGTGATCTTTCTTGAACTTTGACGCCCTCGATGCCTATGACATGCTTCTTCTTTGCCAGGGTGTGGAGGTTCCTCATGCCAGCATGCCCAAGCCTCCGATGCCAGAGCCAGCATTCTGAAGCTTTTGCTAGAAGACATACGGCAAGCTGTGGTCCTGCTGAGAAATCTACCACGTAAAAATCATCTTTTCGATACCCTTCAAATACTAGAGACTTGTCAGATTCCATTAGAACAAGGCAACGATATTTTCCAAATATTACGATCATGTTTAAATCGCAAAGCATTGAGACAGACATTAAGTTGAAGCCAAGGGATTCAACAAGCATGACTTTATTCATGTGTTGATCCCTTGAGATTGCAACTCTACCTAGACCCAATACCTTACTTTTACCAGTGTCAGCAAATGTGATGTGGCTCTTGTCGGATGGACGTAAGGTTGAGTCCATAAGAAGGCTTCTTTTGCCAGTCATGTGATTTGTACACCCACTATCAATAATCCATTCTGAAGACGCTGGTGTCGTACCCTACAGTGCAGTTAGGGGGATAGGCTTCACGAAGAGCATTGTGAAGCAAAAACATTTGACGAACCAGTGGGTTATGAAAGCTTAGATCCAGATTAGGACTAATAGGGAGAGTAGCAAGCGATTCAGGAACAAAGTACATAGTAAGACCATTCGGGCATTTGATCTTGCACCCTACAAGATGTTTAAGGTCCCCGGCAATAGCGTCAGACGATTTTGGTTTTCTGCTGGAGACCTTTCCCTGCAAAAGAGAGTTAAGCTTTCTTAGCCACCCACATCTTCAAGGGTGGATTAGAAGCAATAAGTCTAAGTGCAGCATCTGAGAACTTTGGCTTTGGAGCCCTAGCAAACAGTCTTGCAGGCGGACAATAGTACTCATAAGAATAAGCAGAATAGTTCTTGGTCTTATGAACATGGCGGTTTGATGAACCGCTCTCATATTCATATGCCTGAGTATGGTTTCCCTGCAAAACATTTGCGTTAGTGCGACTCAGGTGAGTCCTCTGTCTGTATGAAGCCTTTGGACCGTATGAAGCCTTTGGTCTGAGGTTTGTCTTCTTCACGTGAGGTGTCATGATGACATTCACAGGAATATTCTCCAGATACCTTTTCGGAACCCAGATCTTCTTCATAGGCGGTCCATTCCTGCAGTTAGTACCAATGTACCTGGCAAACACTTGACCATTCTGATTCTTAAACAGTTTATAGTTTGCATCAAGGGATTCATCAATGATAATGGGGTTAGCACAAGTGAAGCCAGATAGATTGGATGGATCTGCTGAAGGTTCCTTTGCAGCAACCCACGTGGTTTTGGGGTACTGCTCAGGTTTCCAGTAAGAGCCATCAACATTCATTTTCCTTACGAACCCAACACCCTCTTTCCTCGGGTTTCGCTTCAGAATCAGCTTTTTGAGGACATCACATAGTGTCTGATGCCCTTTAAGACTTTTGTACATCCCTGTTTCAAGCAATGTCTTCAACCTAGCATTCTCATCAGCAATAACAGTGGTATCCTCAGCAGAGGGGTTAGTTACCACATCAACAGTTGACGATATTGCAACAGTAGTAGCAGTAGAACATTCAGCAACAGAAATAGCATTATCACACTCAATGCATTTAAGACATGGTGGTTCAAATCCTTCCTGAGCAGAACTGGTCTGTTTGGCGCGAAGTGACTCATTTTCCTTTTGAAGATCTTCATGAGCCGCTCTCAATTTCTCAAGATCTTGCTTCCTTTGAAGATAATCATAGGAAAGCTTTTCATGAGTTGTTGAGAGAGTTTCATGACGACTTTCAAGTTCCTCATACTTAACATGAAGATTTTTTATGTCTTCAACTAAGGATTCAGATCGAGTCATTTCAGCACCTAACAGATCATCGCTTCTGTCTAATAGCTTTTGAATATGTTCCATAGCTTTCTGTTGTTCAGTTGCAATTTTAGCAAGTGTTTTGTAGCTGGGCTTTGAACCACAATCAGAGTCATCGTCACTAGATGTTTGATAGTGAGTAGTGCGTGTGTTTACCTTGGCACCGCGTGCCATGAAGCAGTAGGTAGAAGCGGAGTAGTCCTTGTCATTTGGATCGGTGTCGGTGATGAAGTCATTGTCTTTAGTGTTGAAGATGGACTTGGCAACGTATGCTGTAGCCAGACTTGCGACGCCTGAATCGGACTCCTCCTCAGACTCCACCTCCGCCTCCTTAGAAGCGGACTCCTCCTCTGAATCCATTTCCTTGCCAACAAACGCACGTGCCTTGCCAGATGAGCTCTTCTTGTGTGATGAAGACTTTGAGGAAGACTTGGAAGAAGACTTTCAATATTTCTTCTTCTTCTTGTCGTCAGAGTCATATTCCTTGCTCTTCTTCTTCTTTTTGTTCTCATTGTCCCACCGTGGACACTCAGAGATGAAGTGGCCAGGTTTCTTGCACTTGTGACATGTTTTCTTCTTGTAGTCGTGAGCAGAAGCTTCATCATTCCTTGAGCTTGATCGGGAAGACTTTCTGAAACCTTTCTTCTTGGTGAATTTTTGGAACTTCTTCACAAGCATAGCAAGTTCCCTTCCAATGTCTTCAGGATCATCCAAACTGCTGTCAGATTCTTCTTTAGATGAGGAGACAACTTTTGCCTTCAAGGCATGAGTTCGCATAGTTTGGACCGTAGATATCTCTTTTCTCAGAAAGCTGAAACTCATGTGTGTTGAGCCTCTCAAGTATGTCAGACGGATCGAGTGTCTTGAAATCAGGACGTTCTTGAATCATCAGGGCTAGGGTGTCAAACGAACTATCAAGTGATCTCAGTAGTGTCTTGACGACTTCATGTTTGGTGATCTCAGTAGCGCCGAGGGCTTGAAGCTCATTTGTGATGTCAGTGAGTCGGTCAAATGTGAGCTGGACATTCTCATTGTCATTTCGCTTGAAGCGGTTGAAGAGGTTGCGAAGGACACTGATTCTCTGATCTCTCTGGGTTGAGACGCCTTCATTGACCTTGGAGAGCCAGTCCCAGACCAGCTTAGATGTTTCCAAAGCACTCACACGGCCATACTGTCCTTTGGTCAGATGACCACAGATGATATTCTTGGCAGTAGAGTCCAGTTGAACGAACTTCTTGACATCAGCAGCAGTGACACCTTCTCCAGCCTTGGGAACGCCGTTCTTGACGACATACCATAGGTCGACGTCAATGGCTTCAAGATGCATGTGCATCTTATTCTTCCAGTAGGGATATTCAGTTCCATCGAAGACGGGGCACGCAGCGGAGACTTTAATTATCCCTGCAGTCGACATAGCTAAAACTCCAGGTGGTTAAACCGAATCACACAGAACAAGGGAGCACCTTGCTCCGATACCAATTGAAAGTGCGTTATATCGACTAGAGGGGGGTGAATAGGCGATTTTTATGAAAGTCTTCAAAATGTGGAAGTTATGAAGACAAACGATAGAAATAAACCAATTGCCCTGCAGTGGAAGGTAGACTACACTAGGCAAGCCATAGTCAAGTATTCAATAGAGTGAAAGCACAATGACTAATAGCAGCAATGTAGTAAGGATCAGGTAGGAAGATATTGTGAAGCCACACAGAACACGCAGTCACTCAGTGAAGACAAAAGATAGTGCGAACATACAATGACTTCACAAGGAGTAACAGTAAGTAAAGGGAAGGGAAGATGAAACCAATGACTCGCTGAAGACAATGATTTGTTGGACCAGTTCCAGTTGCTGTGACAACTGTACGTCTAGTTAGGGCGGCTAGGTATTTAAACCTTAGGACACACAGTCCCGGACACCCAGTCCTGAACACGCAGCTCAGGACACCCAGTCCTCACCGTATTCCCCTTGAGCTAAGGTCACACAGACCTTGCCCAATCACTCTGGTAAGTCTTCAAGGTAGACTCCCAAACCTTCACAGACTTCGTTCACCGGGAATCCACAATGTCTCTTGGATGCTCAGAACGCGACGCCTAACCGGCTGGAGGATGCACAGTCCTCAAGTGTAATAAGTCTTCAGATCACACAGACAAGAAGACTTAAGTGATGCCTAATTCTCTTTGGCTCTGGGTGGTTAGGGCTTTATCCTCGCAAGGAATTCTCTCTCAAAGGCTTCGAGGTGGGTTGCTCTCAAACGACAAAAGCCGTACTCTGAATCTGAGCAGCCAACGGTTTATGGTTGTAGGGGGTGGGCTATTTATAGCCACTTGGCAACCCGACCTGATTTGTCCGAAATGACCCTGGGTCACTAAGGAACTGACACGTGTTCCAACGGTCAGATTTCAAACTCACACAACAACTTCACTTGGGCTTCAAGCAAAGCTGACTTGCCCGACTCTGGACAAGATTCGCTCTCAAAGTCTTCACTCGAAGACATAGGTTTTGTTTAAGCATCACTTCAGTCATTCTGACTGGTTCTCTTGGACCCCACTTAACAGTACGGTGGTTCCTATGACTCAATACAGAAGAAAGAGAACTACGAAAGATCTAAGTCTTCGAGCTCCATAGGCTTCATGTGGTGTCTTCTCTTGTCATAGTCTTCAATGTGAATATCTTCATATACCACCTTTGACTTCAATGTCTTCATACATTTTTAGGGGTCATCTCTGGTAGGAAAACCGAATCAATGAGGGACTTCTACCTGTGTTATCCTGCAATTCTCACAAACACATTAGTCCCTCAACTAGGTTTGTCGTCAATACTCCAAAACCAAATAGGGGTGGCACTAGATGCACTCACACTTTGCCCGAAGGCCCAGCAAACGCTCTCCTAACGGAGATGCTGACTCCGGCTCCTTACAAGGTGCCAGAGAAGACCAAGAAGGCCAAGGGAACCCGAAAGAGTTCCCGACACCAGGTGTTATCGGACTCATCGTCTGATGACTCTGCGGCACACTCCTCCCCCGAAGACGAGGAGGAACAAGAAGATGCTCCCCCTCCAGGCAGGGGAGACAAGAAAAGGAAGGGTGTCCCAACTGGGGGGCCGAAGGGTCCAAGAAGGGAAGGACTCTCCTTCCGGACAGCTCCACCGCCGCCGCCGAAGGCGAAGATGAGTGGTTACCTAGGGCCAAGCCCCTGGGGAGGTCGTAAGTATTCGAGTGCCAGAGTAACTCATAGCATCCTTTGTCGCACTACTTCCCCTAACACCGAATATGATTATGCAGGCCGCCACGAGCCAGTATTGATGTATCATCGGACGGCTCCCTGGGCTCGTCGGATATGGATAGTGATCCATTTCCGACCACCACCTCCCCTTGCCCTGTGGACGACGCCGATGTATTGTCTTGAGAGGCACCGGGTCGAGGGGAGATAGTCCCGGAGGCGCCTCAAGGCGACCTTCCGGACTCCGGGAGCCGAGGGGACAAGGCCCCTGAGGGCCCCGAGTTCGGCACTCAGCCGAACACCGCACCGGAACCTCTAGTGGTTCCGGACTCGGGCAGGCGACCTCCTTCTAAGAGGGGCGAGATGCCTGTGCCGGTGACCTCTGTCCATCCAGAGGCGCCGGACAATCTGCTGGAAGTGCTTCGCATCGCTTCCATCGACGAGGAGCACTGTACTGTTATGAGTGCGGTGGTCCAGAAGGTTCAGTCCGCCAAAAGCAGGTTGATTGAAGCCTGTGCCAGCCTTCTAATAGGTTTGAGGTAAGTGTTTTGAAATATAGGAAAAGTATTACCGCATAGACAGTAGCACCTGATGCTCTGTTCGGTGTTCGAAAAGAAAAGCCGAAGAGAGGATCAAATAATACCGCAGGAGTCTAACATAAGTATGTCTATATGCGTATGCAGGCTTCGCTGCTGGCCTCAGCCGCACTGACTGCGGAGCTCGCCACACTGAAGCGGGACCTCGAGGGGTCCAAGAAGGAGCTCGGCCTTGCCAAGGGGCAGCTCGAGGAGAACAAGGGTAAGTAATACCCTGTCTATAGATATGTATATATAAAAGAAGACACGATTGCAGAATGACATGATCATCTTATATTTGCCAGGGGCCACGACCGAGGTGGCGTCCCTGAAGCAAGCGCTATCCGAGGCCGAAGATAAAGCGGCCAAGGAGTGCACCGAGCGGGAAAGGCAAGAGGTGCAGCGAGAGTTCCAGGCTCTCGTGACGAAGCATGAGGCGTTGGAGCTTGACTCAAAGACGCGAGAGTCTGAGCTTGCCGCGGCCCTCGAGAGCGCAAAGAGTGCCAAGGCCGAAGCACAGAAGGCCCTCTAGGAGATTGATGTGATGAGGAAGATAGCGGCGGGTAAGGCAATCTATATGCAAAGCAAGCATGTGAAAGTAAATTACTGATTACTTACCCGAATTCGGAGCTCTCCAGGAGCATTCGTAGATTTGCCCCGCAGCGTGTCGGATGCCGCACAGTTTTACCAGGCCGAGGAGGGAAGCTCAACGGAGAAGCTGTTCTGGTCTCAGTATACTGAGACCGAACACCCAATGCCTCTGAGCGACCAGCTAAAGCAGCTGGTCGAGCTGCACAAGGCAGCCGAACAGGCCATGAAGGGCCTTATAGTCCGGCTGTGGCCTGGCGACGCCCTTCCGAGCATCTACTTCGGCCTGGTGAGGCAGCTTGTGGATGCCTGCCCACGGCTGGAGGTTGTCAAGCGGTCCGTCTGCATCGAAGGTGCACGCCGGGCTTTCTCCCGTGTGAAGGTGCAGTGGGCCAAGCTAGACGCTGTGAAGCTGATCAAGGAAGGGCCGCCGCAGGGCAAGGAGCATCGCACCCCCGAAATTTATTATGAGGGTGTCTTGAAGGGTGCCCATCTTGTAGCGGACGGATGTTCAAAGGATGTAATATTTGAGTAAACTTGCTCGTGTGATCCTGTATGATGAAAACTTGTTTCATATGCGCTATGCAACGCTTGTGTGAATTTAAAATATTACCTTCTGTTTGGCTGTTTATCCAATCTGAGAGATGGCTAGTCATCGGCTTCTGCCCCCATGCCACGAGTGCTGGGGTGTTCAGGATAAACCTGAGCACTCTTGTTCCCATGTTTGGGTCCTTCGAGGGAGGTGCTCAGCACAACGAACAAGGCAACCGGACTAATAATGCTTTATCACTCTCACTTAGCCATAGAATTCTATAATTTTAAATTTCGGCGAAGCCCTTGGTATTCGGAAGGCCGAATTTGGGGCGCGATACACGCCTTTAAGCCGGATAGGGCCGGCCCCTCTCTCTAAGCGGCATAAGTCTTTAGGGACTCGAAAACCTCAACGAACAGTGACCAGTCTCTCGCCTTATCATGACAGTCAGTTTTAGCTTTCTCTACTGAGGTGCTAAGCCCAGCAGAACCGGGGCACAATCACAGTAGTTCTCCTAGCGCTACCTTAGCCGATAGAGCGGAACGTAAGGTACCAAAACATAGGAGCCGGGCAAACCCAACATTTGACCAAAGACATGATTCGAAGCTGATGCATATAATGCTATAAGTTCGGGGTGCCGCACTTGTGAAAGTGTTCGGGCTTTTAACACCATATTGTGGGGTACGTAAGCCCCTGGTGTATTGGCTATACCAAAGTGTACGGTTGCAAGGCGTCGTTAATGAACATATATATATATATATAACAAGAATGCAATAATAGTCGTGATGTTATGCATTGTTTATTCAAAAAGGTGCGTTAAAGCAGAATGATACAGATAGTGCGATAAGCAAAGAGTAGGACTATGTCCCTTACAAGGGCAAGCTGAGGAATAGTATTAAATCAAATATTTCGCTCGTTATTGTAATCCACCTGGGAATTCCGTGGTGTGACGTAGCTTTCTGCCTCCTTGGTTGCTGCATCATGTGTTTGGCAATAGTGCTGCCGGACAGGGTTTCCGGAGATTAAGGTCCTGAAAAAGAGAAAAATAACCAAACGGGAAGCCCCTAGTGCGGTTTAATCCGCGTCTTGGGGCGTGCCGCAGTTGTGCCCCCCCTCCCCACTTGTGCCCATGGTATTTTTAATGCGTAATTATGTACGTGTGGCACGAGATTTGCCGTTTGGCTGGGACTGGGGTGGGGGCCTCATTGCTACGCGAGCTCAGATCGCGCCAGGCGGTCTAGTTGTCGATTGCTCCGAGCGCGCTTGAAGGTGTCCGGGTCTTGAAACGCCGAACCGGTGGATTGCCTTGAGAGGCTGCTTTGTGCTTCTGCTGCGAGGGCCGCGGTGTGCTCCTCCGTTCGAAGAGAGCGCTCTGTGTTTCCATTGACTGTAATAACCCCGCGAGGTCCTGGCATCTTGAGCTTGAGGTATGCGTAATGCGGTACCGCATTGAATCTCGCAAATGCGGTTCGCCCGAGCAGTGCATGATAACCACTGCGGAACGGGACTATATCGAAGATTAACTCTTCGCTTCAGAAGTTATCCGGGGATCCGAAGACCACTTCCAGTGTAATTGAGCCTGCGCAATGGGCCTCTACGCCTGGAATGACGCCTTTAAAGGTCTTTTTTGTGGGTTTGATCCTTAAGGGGTCTATACCCATTTTGCGCACTGTGTCCTGATAAAGCAGGTTCAGGCTGCTGCCGCCATCCATAAGGACTCGAGTGAGGTGAAATCCGTCAATGATTGGGTCTAGAACCAGTGCGGCAAATCCGCCATGACGGATACTAGTGGGATGGTCCCTGCGATCGAAAGTGATCGGATAGGAGGACCATGGGTTGAACTTTGGGGCGACTGGCTCCAGCGCATATACGTCCCTGAGCGCACGCTTCCGCTCCCTCTTGGGGATGTGGTTTGCGTATATCATGTTCACCGTCCGCACTTGTGGGGGAAACCTCTTCTGTCCTCCGGTGTGTGGCTGCCGGGGCTCCTCCTCGTCATTGCTATGTGGCCCCTTGTCCTTGTTTTCAGCAATTAACTTGCCGGCCTGCTTGAACACCCAACAATCCATGTTGTTGTGAATGTCTGGCTTGTCTAGGGTGCCGTGTATTTGACACGAGCGATCGAGTATACGGTCCAAGCTGGACGAACTCGGCGTACTTTGTTTGAATGGCTTTTTCCGCTGATCGGGTTTAGAGCCTTTGAATCTGGCATTGACTGCCGTATCCTCGGTATTATCGCTGTTAATGCGGTGCTTATGTTTGTTGCGACGTGACCTGCTATTGCCGTCCTTGGTATCCGAAGTACCATGGTTCTTTGATATGTTATTACTACGAGCCAGCCAGCTGTCTTCCCCCGCACAAAAGCGGGTCATGAGTGTCGTGAGGGCTGCCATAGATTTCGGCTTTTCCTGACCAAGGTGCCGGGCTAGCCATTCGTCGCGGATGTTGTGTTTGAAAGCCGCTAGGTCCTCTGCATCCGGACAGTCGACGATTTGATTTTTCTTTGTTAGGAACCGAGTCCAGAATTGCCTGGACGATTCTTCTGGCTGCTGAATTATGTGGCTCAAGTCATCGGCATCAGGTGGCCGCACATAAGTGCCCTGAAAGTTGTCGAGGAATGCGGCTTCCAGATCTTCCCAAGAGCTAATGAACTGTGCTGGCAAGCTGTTAAGCAAATGCCGCGCTGGTCCCTTGAGCTTTAGTGGGAGGTATTTGATGGCGTGTAAGTCATCACCGCGGGCCATGTGGATGTGGAGGAGGAAATCCTCGATCCATACTGCGGGATCTGTTGTGCCGTTGTATGATTCAATATTTACAGGTTTGAAACCTTCTGGGATTTGATGATCCATTACTTCGTCTGTGAAGCATAAGGGGTGTGCGGCGCCTCTGTATTGGGCTATATCGCGACACAGCTCGAATGGGTCTTGCCCGCTGTGTTTGGCCCGACCGGATTTACTTTTACTGTATCTGGTGTGACGTTTATCGTCGCGCATAGTGGCGCGCCCTCGTGATCTGTAGATCGATCTTGCATGCTTTGCTTTGTCCTCCAATATGTCTCGCAGGTCTGGCGTACCTCCCCATGCCTTTTTATTTAAATGGCGTCGGGGTGCAGGCTGAGTTTTTGGCTGGAATGCCTCTCTATCGCGGCCATGAGGTGGCCGATCAGCCGCGTCATACGCTTCTTCCTCCAGTCGGGGTAGCAACCTGCACTTTGGGTAACTCTTGGAGGGGCGCTCGAGTTTATATTCCTCGGCCGCGAGGACTTCAGTCCATCTGTCAGCTAGCAGATCCTGATCAGCTTGAAGCTGCTGCTGCTTTTTCCTAAGGCTATTTGCCGTGGCTATAAGCCGACGTTTGAAGCGCTCTTGTTCGACGGGATCCTCTGGCACAGCGAATTCGTCGTCGCCGAGGCTTGCCTCGTCTTCGGAGGGGGCATGTAATTATCATCCTCGTCCTCTCCATCTGCCGCTCTCTCAGGAGGGCTGGCTCCTCCATCCTCCGGCTCTAAATCTTGTTGGAGGGGATTGTTGTTGTCTTCGGCACTATCCGGAGTATTATTATCTCCTGTGCCGGTATCACCACTTTTGCTTTGGCGGGACTTAGAGCGGCACCGCTGACATCGGCGCTTGGGTTGCTTCTTGGAGGGGTCATCCTCCGCTATCTCGTCGCCATTGCCTTCTTTGGGTGTATCCACCATGTATATATCGTATGATGAGGTGGCTGCCCAGTGCCCCGTGGGCAGTGGTTCCTCTTCGTCTCCCGCATCGTCGTCCATACCGTCGATGTCTTCAGAGTTGAAGTTGAGCATGTCGGTTAAGTCATCGACAGTGGCTACTAAGTGGGTGGTGGGTGGGCCGCGAATTTCTTCGTCGTCCGCATCCCAATCCTGCCGGACATAGTTCGGCTAGGATCCTCCCGACAAGGAGAGAGACCTTAATGAGTTCAGTATGTCACCAAAGGGCGAGTGCTGAAAAATATCCGTGGAGGTAAACTCCATGATCGGTGCCCAATCGGATTCGATAGGAACGGGCGTAGGCGGTTTGGAGTCCGTGGCCGGAGAAGGATCCGACAGTTTAACAACACGGCTCTTGTGCAAGGTAAGGTCGATGTTTGGCTCAATCGCCACTGAGGGTAAGGCCTCCGTGGCGGGGTCCATCCACCCGTCCATGGACGGCGCAACTGGCTCCGAACTGAGGGTCGGAGCGGCTGCCTGTGCGATCTCCTGAACACTGTCTGATGGTAGAGCTAAATCGTACTCATCGTGACCGCATGACGCACAAGGCAGAGGCTCGAATCCGTTGAAGATCAAGTCTCCACGGATATCGGCTATGTAGTTTAAGCTTCCAAACCTGACCTGGTGGATATGGGCGTAACTTTCAATCTGCTCCAGACAGCCAAGCGAATTGGCCCGCAGTGCAAAGCCGCCGAACACGAAGATCTATCCGGGGAGAAAAGTCTCACCCCGGACTGCATCGCTATCGATGATAGTAGGAGCCATCAAGCCTAACGGCGACGACACAGAGGAACTATCAATGAAAGCACCAATGTCAGTGTCAAAACCGGCGGATCTCGGGTAGGGGGTCCCAAACTGTGCGTCTAAGGCGGATGGTAACAGGAGGCAGGGGACACAATGTTTTACCCAGGTTCGGTCCCTCTTGATGGAGGTAAAACCCTACGTCCTGCTTGATTAATATTGATGATATGGGTAGTACAAGAGTAGATCTACCACAAGATCGGAGAGGCTAAACCCTAGAAGCTAGCCTATGGTACGATTGTATGTTGTCCTACAGACTAAAACCCTCCGGTTTATATAGACACCAGAGAGGTTAGGGTTACACAAGGTCGGTTACAAAGGAGGAGATACACATATCCGTATTGCCTAGTTTGCCCTCCACGCCAAGTAGAGTCCCATCCGGACACGAGACGAAGTCTTCAATCCTGTATCTTCATAGTCTAACAGTCCGGCCAATGGAGATAGTCCGGCTGTCCGGAGACCCCCTAATCCAGGACTCCCACACTCCCACTTGCACTAGAGTCAATAATCTAGTTCACATCGCCATGTGATTAACACCAACAGTTCACATCACCATGTGACCAACACCCAAAAGGTTTACTAGAGTCAATAATCTAGTTCACATCGCCATGTGATTAACACCCAAAGAGTACTAAGGTGTGATCATGTTTTGCTCGTGAGAGAGGTTTAGTCAACGAGTCTGCCACATTCAGATCCGTATGTATGTTGCAAATTTCTATGTCTACAATGCTCTGCATGGAGCTACTCTAGCTAATTGCTCCCACTTTCAATATGTATCCAGATTGAGACTCAGAGTCATCCGAATTAGTTTCAAAGCTTGCATCGATGTAACCCTTTACGGAGAACTCTTTGTCACCTCCATAACCGAGAAACATTTCCTTAGTCCTCTTTAGGTGCCTAAGGATAATTTTGACCGCTGTCTAGTGATCTACTCCTGGATCACTATTGTGCCCCCTTTGCCAAACTCATGGCAAGGTACACAATAGGTCTAGTATACATCATGTCATACTTTATAGAACCTATGGTTGAGGCACAGCGAATGACTTTCATTCTCTCTATATCTTCTGCCGTGGTCGGGTTTTGAGTCTTACTCAACTTCACACCTTGCAACACAGACAACAACCCTTTCTTTGACTGATCTATTTTGAACTTCTTCAAAATTTTGACAAGGTATATACTTTGTGAAAGTCCTATTAAGCATCTCGATCTATCGCTATAGATCTTGATGCCTGATATGTAAGTAGCTCCACTGAGGTCTTTCATTGAAAAATTCTTATTCAAGTATCGTTTTATGCTATCCATAAATTCTATATCATTTCCAATCAACAATATATCATCCACATATACTATCAGAAATGCTACAAAGCTCCCACTCACTTTCTTGTAACTACAGGCTTCACCGTAAGTATGTATAAAACCATATGCTTTGATCACCACATCAAAGCGTATATTCTAATATCTAGATGCTTGCACCAATCCATAGATGGATCGCTGGAGCTTGCACATTTTGTCAACACCTTTAGGATCGACAAAAACTTCTAGTTGCATCACATACAACTCTTCTTTAAGATATCCCTTAAGGAATGTAGTTTTGACGTCCAGTTGCCAGATTTCATAATCATAAAATGTGGCAATTGCTAACATGATTCAGACAGACTTAAGCATCGCTACAGGTGAGAAAGTCTCATCGTAGTCAACTCCTTGAACTTGTCGAAAAACTTTTGCGACAAGTCGAGCTTTGTAGATAGTGACATTACCATCAGCGTCAGTCTTCTTCTTGAAGATCCATTTATTCTCAATGGTTTGCCTATCATCAGGCAAGTCCACCAAAGTCCACACTTTGTTCTTATACATGGATCCTATCTCAGATTTCATGGCCTCAAGCCATCTGTCAGAATCTGGGCTCATCATAGCTTCTTCATATTTCGTAGGTTCACCATGGTCTAGTAACATGACTTCCAGGACAGGACTATCATACCACTCTGTGCGGATCATGCTCTGGTTGCCCTACGAGGTTCAGTAATAACTTGATCTAAAATTTCATGATCATTATCATTTGCTTCCTTTCTAGTTGGTGTAGGCATCACAGAAACGGTTTTCTCTGATGTGCTACTTTCGAATTCGGGAGAAGGTACAATTACCTCATCAAGTACTACTTTCCTACCACTCACTTCTTTCCAGAGAAACTCCTTCTCTAGAAATGTTCCATTCTTGGCAACAAAGATCTTGCCTTCGGATCTGTGGTAGAAGGTATACCCAATTGTTTCCTTAGAGTATCCCATGAAGACGCACTTCTCCGATTTGGGTTCGAGCTTATCAGACTGAAGCCTTTTGACATAAGTGTCGCAACCCCAAACTTTAAGAAACGACAGCTTAGGTTTCTTGGCAAACCACAATTCATATGGTGTCGTCTCAATGAATTTAGACGATGCCCTATTTAACATGAACGCAGTTGTCTCCAATGCATAACCCCAAAACGATAGTGGTAAATCGGTAAGAGACATCATAGATCGCACCATATCTAATAAAGTACGGTTACGACGTTCAGACACACCATTACGCTGTGGTGTTCCAGGTGTCATTAGTTGTGAAACTATTCCACATTGTATTAAATGAAGGCCAAACTCGTAACTCAAATATTCACCTCCGCGATTAGATCGTAGAAACTTTATTTTCTTGTTACGATGATTCTCCACTTCACTCTGAAATTCTTTGAACTTTTCAAATGTTTCAAACTTGTGTTTGATTAAGTAGATATACCCATATCTGCTCAAATCATCTGTGAAGGTCAGAAAATAACGATACCCACCGCATGCCTCAACACTCATTGGACCGTATACATCGTTATGTATTATTTCCAATAAGTCATTGGCTCGCTCCATTGTTTCGGAGAACGGAGTTTTAGTCATCTTGCCCATGAGGCATGGTTCGCAAGTATCAAATGATTCATAATCAAGTGATTCCAAAAGTCCATTTGCATGGAGTTTCCTCATGCGCTTTACACCAATATGACCTAAACGGTAGTGACACAAATATGTTGCACTATCATTATCAACTTTGCATCTTTTGGCATCAATATTATGAATATGTGTATCACTACGATCGAGATCCAATAAACCATTTACATTGGGTGTATGACCATAGAAGGTTTTATTCATGTAAATAGAACTATAATTATTCTCCGACTTAAATGAATAAATGTATTGCAATAAACATGATCTAATCACATTCATGCTCAACACAAACACCAAATAACATTTATTTAGGTTCAACACTAATCCTGAAGGTAGAGGGAGTGTGCGATGGTGATCTTATCAACCTTGGAATCACTTCCAACACACATCGTCACCTTGCCCTTAACTAGTCTCTGTTCATTCTGCAACTCATGTTTCGAGTTACTAATCTTAGCAACTGAACTAGTATCAAATACCCATGGGCTACTACGAACACTAGTAAAGTACACATCAATAATCTATATATCAAATATACCTTTGTTCACTTCGCCATCCTTCTTAACTGCCAAATGTGTGGAGCAGTTCCACTTCTAGTGACCATTTCCTTCACAGTAGAAGCACTCAATTTCAGGCTTGGGTCTAGCTTTGGGCTTCTTCATGGGAGTGGCAACTTACTTTCCATTCTTCTTGAAGTTCCCTTTCTTTCCCTTGCCTTTTTTTAAACTAGTGGTCTTGTTAACCATCAACACTTGATGCTGTTTCTTGATTTCTACCATCACTGATTTCAGCATCACAAAGAGCTTGGGAATCGTTTTTGTCATCCCTTGCATATTATAGTTCATCACGAAGTTCTAGTAGCTTGGTGATAGTCACTAGATAACTCTGTCAATCACTATCTTTCTAGAAGATTAACTCCCACTTGATTCAAGCAATTGTAGTACCCAGACATTTTGAGTACGTGCTCACTGGCTGAGCTATTCTCCTCCATCTTGTAGGCAAAGTACTTGTTAGAGGTCTCATACCTCTCGACACGGGCATGAATCTGAAATACCAATTTTCAGCTCTTTGAACATCTCATATGTTCCATGGCGTTCAAAACATTTATGAAATCCCGGTTTTAAGCCGTAAAGCATGGCACACTAAACTATCAAGTAGTCATCATATCGAGCTTGCAAAACGTTCATAACGTCTCCATCTGCTCCTACAACAGGTTTGTCACCTAGGATTGCATCAAGGACATAATTCTTTTGTGCGGCAATGAGGATAATCCTCAGATCATGGACCCAGTCCGCATCATTGCTACTATCATCTTGCAACTTAGTTTTCTCTAGGAACATATCAAAAATATATAGGAGCTATATCGCGAGCTATTGATCTACAACATAGATATGCAAAACTATCAAGACTAAGTTCATGATAAATTAAGTTCAATTAATCAAATTACTTAAGAACTCCCACTTAAATAGACATCCCTCAAGTCATCTAAGTGATATGTGATCCAAATCAACTAACCCATGTCTGATCATCACGTGAGATGGGGTAGTCATCAATGGTGAACATCTCTCATCTCTATGTTGATCATATCTACTATATGATTCACGTTCGACCTTTTGGTGTCCAGTGTTCCGAGGCCATGTCTGTACATGCCAGGCTCATCAAGTTGAACCCAAGTATTCTAAATGTGCAAAACTGTCTTGCACCCGTTGTATGTGAATGTAGAGTCTATCACACCCGATCATCACGTGGTGTCTCGAAACGATGAACTGTAGCAATGGTGCATACTTAGGGAGAACACTTTTACCTTGAAATTTAGTGAAGGAATCATATTATAATGATACCGCCATTCTAAGCAAAATAAGATGCATGAAAGACAAACATCACATGCAATCAAAATATGTGACATGATATGGCCATCATCATCTAGTGCTTTTGATCTCCATCTTCAAAGCATAGTCATGATCTCCATCGTCACTGGCTCGACACCTTGATCTCCATCGTAGTGTCGTGGTCATGTCGCCAACTATTGCTTCTACAACTATCGCTAACACATGGTGATAAAGTAAAGCAATTACATGGCGTATGAATTTCATACAATAAAGAGACAACCATAAGGCTCGTGCCGGTTGCCAGATATCTTACAAAACATGTTCATCTCATAGAATAACGTATATCACATCACAACATGCCCTGTAAAAACAAGTTAGTCATCCTATACTTTGTTGTTGCAAGTTTTACGTGACTGCTACGGGCTTCTAGCAAGAACCATTCTGACCTACGGCAAAAACCACAAGGGTGATCCGGTAAGTTTGTTGTTTTATCCTTCTTCAAGGACCAACCATAGTCAAATTTGATTCGACTAAAGTAGGAGAAAGAGACACCCGCCAGCCACCTTTATGCAAAACTAGTTGCATGTCAGTCGGTGGAACCGGTCTCATGTGCATGGACATGTAAGGTTGTTCCGGGCCGCTTCATCCCACAATACCGCCGAATCAAAATAAGACGTTGGTGGTAAGCAATATGACTATCACCGCCCACAACTCTTTGTGTTCTACTCGTGCATATCATCTAATAATTATGGTAATTCCTATGGAAATCCTTCTTATAATAATAATAGGCACACCTCTGATCTTGAGAATAATATTAAAGAATTTATCAACACACAAAAAAATTTCAACACTACCATAGAAGAAAAGTTGAATAAGATTGATGATTTGTCTAGAAGTGTTGATAGAATATCTCATGATGTGGAAAGTATCAAGATGAAAATTTTTGTGCCTAAGGTTGAGGAATCAATTAAAGCTCTTTATGTTTCTATGGATGAAAGTAAGAAAAGAACCGCTATGCTTAGAGCTAAAACATATTTTTTTAGAAAAGCGTTTTCTAGTGATGACTTTCACAAAAGTGATGAAGATCTTACAATGGTTGGTGTTTCTTCTATTGATTCCTTGTTTAGTAAAGTTAAGATTGATGAAAAGGTGACTGGAGAAGAGTCAACTTTAGTTAGAAGCGTCCCGATATTTTGGAGGGTGAAAATCTTGTTGAGAAAATTGATAAAAGTGGGTTTGAAGAGGTCAAAAACTTTAGCTAGTGATGTGCCCACTCTTTTGGATTACAAAGACTTTAATTATGATAGTTGCTCTTTGATTGATTGTATTTCTTTGTTGCAATCCATGATAAATTCACCCCATGCTTATGAAGAAAATAAAGCTTTTACTAAACATATTGTTGATGCTATGATGAAAGCTTTAGAAGAAAAGTTGGAATTAGAAGTCTCAATTCCTAGAAAATTGCATGATGAATGGGAACCTACTATCAAAATCAAGATTAAAAATTATGAGTGTTTCGCTTTGTGTGACTTGGGTGCTAGTGTTTCTACAATTCCGAAATCTTTATGTGATGTGCTTGGTCTTACCGATATTGAATCATGTTCTTTGAATTTGCAGTTGGCGGATTCTACTATTAAAAAGCCTATGGGAAGAATTAATGATGTTCTTATTCTTGCGAATAGGAATTATGTGAGCATGATGGGCTAGGGATAGCTTATTTTAGCGTTGATATTTTGAAATACATGGTTGCTTGTTGATATGCTTGAGTATTTAAGTTATCATGTCAAAACTAGACTATTACTTTGAACAATATAAAGTCCAAATTTCCATGCTATAAAGAAAAGAATATGATATGACATGATAGGCAGCATTCCACATCAAAAATTCTGTTTTTATCACTTACCTACTGGAGGACGAGTAGCAGTTAAGCTTGGGGATGTTGATACGTCTACAACGTATCTATAATTTTTTATTGTTCCATGCTGTTATATTATCAATCTTGGATGTTTTATAATCATTTTATATCATTTTTTGGTACTAACCTATTGACATAGTGCCAAGTGCCAGTTGCTTTTTTTGCATGTTTTTTACATCGTAGAAAATCAATACCAAACGGAGTCCAAATGCAGTGAAACTTTACAGATATTTTTTATGGACCAAAAGACACCTAACGGGCCAAGGCAATGCCGGGGGGATGCTCCAAGGAGAGCACAACCCGCCAAGGCACGCCTGGAGGCCCAGGTGCGGCCTGGTGGGTTGTGCCTACCTCGGGTGCCCCCCGGACCGCCTCTTTGCTCTATAAATACCCCAATATTCCAGAAACCCTAGGGGAGTCAACTAAAATCAATTCCAGCTGCCGCAGAGTCCAGAACCACCAGATCCAAGCTAGACACCATCACAGAGGGGTTCACCACTTCCATTGGTGCCTCTCTCATGATGCGTAGTTAGTAGCTAGATGGCTTCCTCTATCTCATTTGATTATCAATGCAATGGTCTCTTGGAGATCCATATAATGTAACTCGTTTTGCGGTGTGTTTGTTGGGATCGGAAGAACTTTGAGTTTATGATCAGACCTACCTTTTTATATCCATGAAAGTTATTTGAGTTTCTTTGATCTCTTATATGCATGACTGCTTATAGCCTCATATTTCTTCTCCGATATTTGGGTTTTGTTTGGCCAACTTGATCTATTTATCTTGCAATGGGAAGAGGTGCTTTATAGTGGGTTCGATCTTACAGTGCTTGATCCAAGTGACAGAAAGGGAACCGACGCGTATGTATCGTTGCTACTAAGGATAAAACGATGGGGTCTATCTCTACATAGATGGATCTTGTCTACATCATGTCATCGTTCTTATTGCATTACTCCGTTTCTCCATGAACTTAATACACTAGATGCATGCTGGATAGCAATCGACATGTGGAGTAATAGTAGTAGATGCAGGCAGGAGTCGGTCTACTAATCTTGGACGTGATGCCTATATAATGATCATTGCCTGGATATTATCATGATTGTTTGAAGTTCTATCAATTGCCCAACAGTAATTTGTTTACCAACCATTTGCTAATTTTCTCGAGAGAAGCCACTAGTGAAACCTACGGCCCCCGGGTCTCTTTCCCATATTATTTGCCTTCGCGATCTATTTTCATTTGCCTTTTATTTTCAGATCTATTAAACCAAAAATACAAAAATACCTTGCTGCAAATTTTTTTTGGCGTTCAATCTATCAATATTTACAATTCTCTCACGTCCGTTTGCCCATCTTGGGGCGCCGCTACCCGAAAGGGATTGACAACCCCTTTTACACGTTGGGTTGCGAGTAGTTGTTATTTGTGTGCAGGTGTTGTTTACATTGTCTTGCTTGGTTCTCCTACTAGTTCGATAACCTTGGTTTCATATCCGAGGGAAATACCTACCGCCGCTATGCTGCATCATCCCTTCCTCTTTGGGGAAATACCGACGTAGCTTCAAGCGACATCACTCCTCGATTCCTCGCCCTCGTTTCTACCATGATTTTTCCTGTCATGGACGGCCCAAAGAATGTCATGCAGGTGCATCCCCAGCCCATCCAAGACGAAAAGCCCATTTTCTATCATGATTTTCTGTCATAGAAGTAGGAGCCCACCACATCTATGGTGATACATGGTTTTGTCACAATCATCGTCATGGAAGTGTCATAAGCATGATAGAAGAAAAAAATTCGTTCAGGCCAAAATGTCATGGATGTGTCTTTTTGTAGTGGGTCTTGCCTTTAACGAGTAGTTTCATCTTTCGAAACTTGCATTCTTTGGAACCAGCCCAAATGATGGAGAAAGGACTTCCTTGTCACCAAGATTCCAGCCAAAGGAACAAACCATGTATTATGCTTGTATTATGTATGGAAAGAATCACATTTTCGAGCACAAGATTCTGGATTTCGTAGATCCCGAAAGTTTACCCTGTTTCCATCACACCATCGAGCAGATTGAACTAGTCTTCCTGAAGAGCTTCCTTCATTTCAATCATGGCTGGAATCGTGAGGTAATTAATCAGTTCTATGCCACTCTTTATATCTCAGAGACCTTACAGATAGCAGCACTTGGATCCTCGAATGGATGGCAGGTGAAGAAAAGATCAAATGTTTGGACCAGTTCTTAGTGTTGGGAAACGTTGCATGGAAAACAAAAAAAATCTACGCACATGCAATGATCTATCCATGGATATGCATAGCAACGAGTGGGAGAGTGTGTCTACATACCTTCGTAGACCGTAAGCGGAAGCGTTTGACAACGTGGTTGATGTAGTCGAACTTCTTCTAGCTCCGACCAATCAAGTATCGAACATACGACACCTCCGAGTTCTGCACATGTTCAGCTCGGTGACGTCCCTCGCCTTCTTGAGCCACCAAGTTGTCAAGGTAGTAGATGAGTTCCGTCAGCACGACGGCGTGGTGATGGTGATGGTGAAGTGATCCGCGCAGGGCTTCGCCTAAGCACTACGAAGATATGATCGTGGGAGTAAACGATGGAGCGAGTGCCGCACACGGCTAAGAAATTGTCTGGTGTGTGCTAGGAGCGCCCCCCACACACGCGCGCACCCACACACACACACACACACACACACACACACACACACACACACACACACACACACACATATATATATATATATATATATAGGTGGGAGGGAGAGGGGAGGTAGCCAGGGTGCGCCCCAAGTAGGATCCGAATCCTACTAGGGGTTTCCCCAAGTGGCGCCCCCCTTGCCTTATTTCACCAAAGAAGAAAGGCAAGGGGGTAGAGAGAAAGGAAAGGGGGGCCGAACCGCCATTTTTCCTTCTCCCAATTAGGCCTCCTCCCATAGGGGGGCGCGCCACCCCTTGTGGGCTGGTGTGCCCCCTCTCATGGCCCATATGGCCCATATTTTCTCCCCGGGGGTTCCGGTAACCCCTCCGGTACTCTGATAATACTCGATACACTCCAGAACACTTCCGGTGTCCGAATACTATCGTCCTATATATCAATCTTTACCTCCCGACCATTTCGATACTCCTCATCATGTCTGTGATCTCATCTGATACTCCAAACAATATTCGTTCACCAAATCACATAACTCATATAATACAATATCGTCACCGAATGTTAAGCATGCAGACCCTACGGGTTCGAGAACTATGTAGACATGACCGAGACACCTCTTCGGTCAATAACCAATAGTGTAACCTGGATGCTCATATTGGCTCCTACATATTCTACGAAGATCTTTATCGGTCGAACCGTTATGACAACATATGTAATTCCCTTTGTCCATTGGTATGTTACTTTCTCGAGATTCGATCGTCGGTATCTTCATACCTAGTTCAATCACGTTACCGGCAAGTCTCTTTACCCGTTCTATAATACATCACCTCGTGACTAACTCCTTAGTCGTTTGCTTGCAAGCTTATGATGTGTATTACCGAGGGGGGCCAGAGATACCTCTCCGTTACTCAGTGTGACAAATCCTAATCTCGATCTATGCCAACTCAACAAACAACTTCGGAGATACCTATAGAGCATATTTATAATCACCCAGTTACGTTGTGACGTTTGATAGCACACTAGGCATTCCTCCGATATCCGAGAGTTGCATAATCTCATAGTCGAAGGAATACGTATTTGACATGAAGGAAGCAATAGCAATAAAACTGAATGATCATTATGCTAAGCTAACGGATGGGTCTTGTCCATCACATCATTCTCCTAATGATGTGATCCCGTTATCAAATGACAACTCATGTCAATGGTTAGGAAACATTAACCATATTTGATCAACGAGCTAGTCTAGTAGAGGCTTACTAGGGACACAATATTTGTTTATGTATTCACACATGTATTAAGGTTTCCTATTAATACACTTCTAGCATGAATAATAATCCTTTATCATGAATAAGGAAATATAAAATAACAACTTTATTATTGCCTCTAGGGCATATTTCCTTCACTTAGCACTGTTGAATCTTCCTCGGTGCGAATTTGATGCTAATCGTGAACACAAACTACACTATTGGGAAGTATTTGAAGCTCAACTCCATCTACTAATGGACCCCAACTTGCTGGTGATGAATGTATAGAGACAAATCCAAAGAATCTGGCTTATGAGAACAAAGTGTTATTCTACATCCTCTGCAACTCCCTCATGCCAACAAACATGCTGGAAACCATCAATGGCATCGTGGGAAATGCTCTTCTAGCCACAACTCAGGGTATTCATTTTGAAATTCCTAATCTTTTCATTCGCAACCTGGCCTGCGCAACTGACACCCCTCAAGCTTTGAAGCCTTATGCATCTTGGATAATGTTTTCCATTGAGCAGCTTATTGATGAAAAGTTTTTCTGCCCATATGTTCCGAAAGTTTATATGCCACCGGTCCGTGACACACTCAGGATTGTGAAGGACATCGGCAAAGGGAAGATGCCAATTGATGATAGTTCCTCTGCTTCAATGCCTGCTTCTGCTAAAGCTCTGAAGGTCAAGAAGGCAAAAGTTGAATCCCTCGTGAAGAAAATCCTTCACTATATGAGATTTGTTTCGCACGCAGCAAGCCCTGGAAAGTCATATCAAGCTTGACCTAAAAGTGAAGGTGGAAATGATGACTGAGATTAATTTGCTTCACAATTATGCTCAACAAGCTCTCCTGTATGAGAGGGAACAAAAGAAGCGCTCCTGGACCCTTCTGTGCAAGCATTATTCTTGCAAACAATTTTCTGCCAAGGGTATCAAGAAAGAATACGATCATCTAGAGCCGTTTGAAGTTCCTCACATCGGAAGGCAAACCCCAGTGCTTCCTCAGCATTCTGCTTCCACCGACCTGTTGTTTGTTGAACCAGATGATGTTCTCGAAGACACAGCAGGAACATTTATCTACAAGCCAGATGCACCTCACGCTGCTACTCCCAAAGCTGATCACGAAGTCCATGTTGCGTCTCCAACTCCTGCTTCAACTTCGACCATCACTCGCTCTGCTTCTCCAAATAGTTCGGGTCCTAATTCTGAGGATTCTTTAGATGAGTAGTTCCTCGCATACATTCTCTTTCCTTTTTGACACTTGTTGACAAAAAGGGGAAGAAGAACATCGAGTGATAGATAAGCGGGTTACTTGCAAGGTGTTTCCATTCGCCATTTGCTTCTCTGTCGAACTATTTGGTTTTCATCGAACTATTTACTTTTGGAACTTGGAGCACCACCTATGGTGTTGAAATACTTGGTCATCATGTACCGTTAATAACCCCCCTGCAATGTTATTTGCTTCCAATTATCTATTTGCAGGTGCAATCAAAAGCTTATTTACTTGCTTTAATTATCCTCGATATTTATCTATCGTGTAGGGAAAGTAAAAGCATTTCAAGGAGGATTGGAAATCATGCTTCTCTAGTAGAGATATTTTACTCCTTGAAACTATATATTTCTTGTGGTTAGATATTCTTTAATGATTATCTTTCGCTATCTAACCTTGCAGGAGAAGAAAGTTAGCTTCAAATTAAATTTCTTGAGATTAGAAAGCTCTCTATATGTCTCATAAGTTGTTTTTCCTCGCATATGTCCATCGTATCATCCTTGTTGCAGGAAAACTTCGCGTGAAGCTTATCTACTCCGAGCAATATACCTGTGATTCCCTTGCTCTGATTCTCCTCGAGTATCTAACTTGCAGGGAACTTATATCTCGTGTGGATTCAAACCGTGTTCGAAGTGAATCCTCATAGCTTATCCTTCATCACAAATCATTTCAAAGTATTCACTCTATCTAACAAATCTTTTTCAAAGATTGTATGTGACAAGAAATACCTCAGACACTGTTGAGTGCATTGAGAGAGACCACGAATGAGATTATATGTTAATGTCACTCATATGAAGTTCATCTCACTACCTTCCGGTTTATCTTCTGTGCATTTGATGCATATATTTAGGGGGCATGTTTTATCTTCGTAATTATCTCTCATCTTTCATTATTCCTCGCATTCCATTTCATTCCGTTATCTATCTTTTGATGTGTTTCCTTTTGTCAACAATCGTCCAAAAAGGGGGAGATTGTTGGTGCAATATTGCCCTCTTGTGTTTTGGAGATTGTTGACAGAAACAGGCATGGACAGATTTGTTTGCTAGTGCATACAGAGAGAAATAGTCCATGCAGAACCGAATAGGATGATGTCTCTGGTGCCAACACTACAAAAAAAAGACACATCCGTGACATTTTGGGCCGAACGAAATTTTTTCTGTCATACATATGACACTTCTATGACGATAATTGTGAAAAAACCCGGTATCATCATAGATGTGGTGGGCTCCTACTTCTATGACAAAAAATCATGACAGAAAATGGGATTTTCGTCCTGGGCGGGCCGGAGAAGCAGCTGCATGACATTCTTTGGGCCGTCCATGGCAGAAAAACCATGGTAGAAGCGAGGGGGGATTTCGGGGAGTTCCCGGTTACGGTGGGAGGTCGGGGCCGAGCGATGCGCGTTTCTCTCATACACGTACGCGCGTGTGTGCGAGGCGTTGGCTCTAACTGAACCCGAGCGAGGCGTTGGGCTCTAACTGAACCTGAGTGATTGCACTACAGGCTACGCGTTACTGAACCCGAGCAATCGATCGATGGCTGTTAACTGAACCCGACCGAGCGATTCCTTCGCTACTGCTGCTAACTGAAGCCGATCGATTGGATGAACAGTGAGCGTTGCGGGGGGGAGGGGGTGGATGAACAGTGAGAGGTGGCTTTGCCTCTTGATGAACAGGACCCCGTGGTGTGGAGGGCTGGATGAACAGTAGATGGTGGAGGGGTGCCCGTGGAGGGGTGGTTGAATAGGACCCCGTGGTGTGGAGGGCTGGATGAACAGTAGACGGTGGAGGGGTGCCCGTGGAGGGGTGGTTGAACAGTAGCCGGTGGAGTAGCGCGCGGTGGAGGCTGGATGACAGGAGCCCGTGGAGGCTGGAGGAGGTCGAAGGTAGCCCGTGGAGGCTGGAGGAGGTCGACGGTGGAGATGAACAGTATCCCGTGGAGTCCTGTTTTGCGGTACGCCACACCCCTCCCGATGAACAGGACCCCCGTTTCGACCGTAGGAGGTCCGTTTCGTCCATTTTGCGGTACGCCACAACCCTCCCGATCAACAGGACCCCTGTTTCGACCGTAGGAGGTCTGTTTCGTCCGTTTTGCGGTACGCCACACCCCTCCCGATCAACAGGACCCCTGTTTCGACCGTAGGAGGTCCGTTTCCTCGGTTTTGCGGTACGCCACACCCCTCCCGATAAACAGGACCCCCATTTCGACCGTAGGAGGTCCGTTTCCTCCGTTTTGCGGTACGCCACACCCTCCCCATGAACACGATGCATTCCGTTGCCTCCCATGAACACGACGCATTCCGTTGCCTCCCCATGAACACGATGCATTCTGTTGCCTCCCCATGAACACGACAACGACGTTGTTTCTCCGTTCCGATCCAGCCATGTACACGAGCCCTCGCCGTACGTATGCGCGAGTAGGCGTTCGAGACCCTGCCCGTATGTACGTACGTGGCCATATTTTCTTTCTTGCACCCTGGCCGCTGTACGTACGTGTACATGCTACGTGCGCGCCTCTACTACGACACGTACGCACCTCTACTACGACACGTGCGCGCCTCTACATCGACCAGTATATATGTACGCACATGTTCGCGACCAGAATGACAACGCTACGTACGCTTCAACCAGGTGGGTCCCAACTGTCATGCACTTCCTTGGCTGCGAAGATGTAGCTGGTGGGTCCCGGCAGTCAGGGGGCAAATCATTTTGGTTTTTTTCTCGGACGCACTTCCTTGCGTGCGAAGATGTAGCTGGTGGGTCCCAGCAGTCAGGGGGGCAAATCGTTTTTTTACCCGAACGCACTTCCTTGCGTGCGAAGGTGTAGCTGGTGGGTCCCAGCAGTCAGGGGGAAACGTTTTTTTTCGCGAAATACGATGGCCCATCCGGTGGGTCCCTGCTGTCAGGTGGAGGAATCATTATTTTCCGCGTAATAAGGAGGCACTTCGTTGCTGCCGCCATGGACCCAGCTGTCAGCCTCTCCATGTACAGTCCATGTCCGATGGAAGTCGTTCCTTGACCACGTTGACCATGCCGCGCCGAGAGCACTAGGGCGGTGGACGACGGCGAGGCCTAGGAAGGGGACGACGCGGAGCCAGTGAAGACGCGACAGTGGATGCCCACGCGGAGAGGAGTATGAGGGTTCACTCGTTCTGCTGCGGTGTGAGGCTACCGTCGTCGTAGGGCCTGGCCAGCGGTGGGAATAGTAGGGGCGGTGAGGCCTCTGCGGCAGCATAGCCAGCCACGGGAGGCAGGAGCAGGCGGCACGACCGGCGCTGCTTTGGGCGGCTGGAGCAAGAAGACTAGCGGTTGAAGAAGCACTACGGCCATTGGATGGACATCGTACGGTCACTGGAGCTAGAATCGTTTATATTGACTAAGTTGACAAAGCCCTCCGTCCCCGTCAACTTAGTAGGCCCACAAGTCAGTCTCCCACCAAGGTGGGTCTCAGCTAGCAGGGGGAGTATTCATTTTTTTGTGCGTAATAGGGAGGCACTTCCGGTGGGTCCGAGCTGACAGCGGGGGGGGGGGACATTTTTTCGCGAAATACGGTGGCCCGTCCGGTGGGTCCCAGCAGTCAGGGGGAAACATTTTTTTCGTGAAATAAGGTGGCCCGTCCGGTGGGTCCCCACTGTTAGGTGGAGGAATAATTATTTTGCACGTAATAAGGAGGCACTTCCTTGCGGCCGCCATGGACCCAGCTGTCAGCCTCTCCACGTACAGTACTCTTCTGATGGAAGTCGATCGTTGACCACGTTGACCACGCCGCACCGAGAGCACCAGGGCGGTGGACGAGGGCGAGGCCTAGGAAGGGGACGACGCGGAGCCGGGGAAGACGCGACAGTGGAAGCCCGCGCGGAGAGGAGTATGAGGGTTCACTGGTTCGGCTGTGGTGTGAGGCTGCCGTCGCCGCAGAATAACAGGGGGTGTGGGTGAGTGGAGGGATGGCCTGGCCAGCGGTGGGAGTAGTATGGGGGCGGTGAGGCCTCCGCGGCAGCACAGCCGGCCACGGGAGGCAGGAGCAGGTGGCACGACCGGCGCTGCTTTGGGCGGCTGGACCAAGAAGACCAGAGGTTGAAGAAGCACTACGGCCGTTGGATGGACATCGTACGGTCACTGAAGCTAGAATCGTTTATATTGACTAAGTTGACAAAGCCCTTGGTATGCTCCAACTTAGTAGGCCCACAGGTCAGCCTCCGAAATAGTGCGCCCCAGATGTCAGGGGGAGGAATCATTTTTTGGGCGGCCGAAGCTAAGAATATCCGAGACTGAAGAAGAAGCATGACATCCGTTGGATAGACATCCGACGGCCACTGTTGCTAGAACCGTGTGTTGACTATAATAAGTTGACAAAGCCTTGCATACACGTCAACTTATTTTTTTAGGGGATGCGTCACTTAGTAGGCCCACAAGTGTGTGGCAGAGAACTTATAGCCCTTTTGCATTTTGTAAGAATGTACAACCCATTTTTGAAGTCTAGTGGAATTTACAACAGCCCATTTATAGTTTGTTAAAAGTACAACCCATTTTCTAGCTAGGACAACGATTAATAATTTCAAGCAACCGTTGAAGACAGAATTCAATAAAATTTCCGACATTTTGATGGGATTCGAAATATTTTTATCCTGAAATTTCTAGTCAGATTAAATATAAATTTGTATTACGTAAAAATCCAACGAAACATTGCGCGCGCAACAATGAAAATTTAAGATTTTCAAAATCCATAAATAATATTTTATAAACTAATTTCGTGTTTGGTGCATTTTTTTATAGTTACTGCCCAGTTTTTATAATTACATCTCATTTATTATTTTTAAAGCCCATTTTCCTGTTAAGCCTAATGCATCCCTCCTAGGAAAGATTTGCAGCCTAGTGGGGCGGAGAATAACAAGTTGACCTTGCCTGGGTATTCCTCAAAAAGATGTATGGCTGGGCTAGCCATTTTCATCTTGAAAAAATTAGTATCTGGGCTGGATATCTGGCCTGGGCTAGACGGGCCACAGCCCGCCCAGTTAATACCCTGCTCTCCTCTAAACAACAACGAAATCATCTACAAGAAAAACTCTATAGTGCTCACGCCTCAAAAACACAAATACTGCTCGAGCTGCTTGGTCCCAGCTGTCGGCCGCACCTTGTGCAATTCTCTCGTTTATATTGACTACATAGGTTGACAATGGTGTGGGACCGTGATGTCAGGAAACCAGGTGATTGCAAAAAAATAATATAGTTGTACATAATAAGGAGGCACTTGCGTATGTACGGCTATGGCCCTAGTGGGTCCCTAGTGTCATCCAGTCAAAATAAAGTCATCTCCTGAATCCTCATGTTTGTTGATGATGTTAACAATGCTCGACGCCACGGCGAGCGCAACAACTCGAAGGACAACAGAGAGGGCCTCGCGGGCCCTACGGATGGTCTGATACAGGGCCCGCTGCTCATTCAAGAAGCCAGGATCATCGGACACCTATGAGCACCTTCGAGAAACTGAGACGGCATGAAACGGTAAGGCCGCGCTTGGGAGCTCTGGTTTATTTCAAACCTGTATTAACATACAAGTGTAATTTACTCGTCATCGGAAACAATGCGTAAAATACATGCGTAATGAAACTGAGGGCCCGAGGTCTGTAAGTAAAACCGGTGGGTTATGCGTGTAATTTGAGAGACTAGTGTATATTTTACGAGCACTGCTATATGGACGACATTACCAGACGATACATGAATGACGTGCGTATCATGCCATCCATGGGCAAGGTTGAAACAGCAGCTAACGGCTGGATTAGCAATCGTTCGAGTGTCGTTCAGCGTTTTTATCGTGTGTGAAGTACTTCCGATATTTTACTAGTCAAAATCGACCAACCAAGCGCCTTCGCCCGAGACCATTTGCTTTAATTTACAAGCGTCAGTTTTACAACCGGTTTTGGTTGGAAAACAACGATCCAATCACGGCCTAATATCATGAGTTGGTCGGAAGATCATATGCTTTCACGTCTAACCTACCCGACTTGTTGTATAGGCTATGAATGAAACATCAGACGATGAACTTCTTAAGCACAGAAACAACAGAAGAGGATGATCTTCTTAACAAGCAAATCACTGGCATTAGATCAACATGCAAAACAATATGAAGCATTATTTTCAGGAGGCACGGTGAACAGCTCGTGATGCCGCATGCCACAACATTCCAAGCTCAACTTTGCAATCAAACACAAGGCCTGGCATTACATAGACAATATTCAGAACAAACTCTTAACACAGGAATATCTCAGCAGAGTAACTATTTACTTCTAAACTGAACACATGAATAGGAAAAAACACTTGACGTTGCTCACAGCAAGGGCGTTCCACTCAAAAATATCAAATGCATGTCTTCTGGCTAACATCAATGAGCAAATTTTGACAAGGTTTTCCAATTCCAATATATTAAACTAACGTCTTCTTGCTAACACCAATGATTAAACTTTCACAAGCTTTTCCCATTCAAAATATGTAATGCCTATGATCGTGGAGTCCTGTCGTAGCTTCTTGTACTTGTTTGGGCACTTTTTGCCCAGGGCACTCCATGTGTTGTTAAATTGCCAATGGTCTCTGCTGACTAGTCATGTCACTAGTGTCTAATAATACTTTGTAAAGCTTCTCGGTCATTCCTTCTGTAATGTAGCACAAACAATGACTGCTTCTTTCTGCAAAGTGGAATGACCAACTGGACCCAGTAATGCAACAGTTTGCCTTGGACACATTGGCTCCTTTTGTGTAGTTCAACTAAAATCGAAGTCGGAATAAAACCGAGCTTTAATTTTGATATCCATGTAAGCAACAATAGGTATAAGGGAAATAATTACTGAGAAATAACGGTTGATGACTTGTACTCCCAGAAGAAAAGCATCTACTGATCTACTTTATCTTAATGGGAAACAAAGCAGGAGAGTAGCAATTCTCCATCAATGTGATTCATTCATATTGACTGAGACATTATCTTAGCAATGCCTTGTTTCAACATGTATAAAGAACGACAAAGCAGAAAAGTACCATTCCTAAAACAATGCAACTGATTCATTTTAATAGAGACATTATCTTAACAATACCTTGGTTAAACATGTAGAAAGAACTACAAAGCAGGATAGTACCATTCCTAACAAGTGTTGCAGTTTTGAACTAAGATTCAGTAGTTAATTAATTCTGAGAGTGGCATTGCTTAATTTTACCAGCGGCATTAGATTAACGAAAAGCATAAACAGTTCCAGGGGAGAGTGGGCGCAACAACAGTATGTGCTTCCATCTACTTATAAAGGGGGTGATGCAGAGTTTGTTGTAACAAAGCAACAAGCATCATGTCTGGGTTGGTCCCATTTTTGTTCACTACTTAATGGGAAAATACAGCAATACAATAGCTTCAGTTCAACATATATTTAAAACAGTACCAATACAAGTAGCACAACATCTCAAAGCACACTGCACAATCATGTGGATGAAGGCCTGTACTGACCTTTCATGAGACGGACAAGATAAAATACGAATCTGCCAACACGAATAGGAAATCCAATCTCGTTTTGTGCAGTTGCACTGAAATCAAGCAAAGTGTTTCGCGTAGCAAAGTAAAATGTCGCAATAGCAACAAGTTGAATAGATATCCCTGTTTAAACAGAGGGAAAAAAGGAATCAATTACTGGCTAATAAAGGAGGATGAAACATGTGGCCACAAAAATGGTAATCCCGCCAATCCCTAACAAGTGTTGCAGTTTTGAAATAAGATTCAGTAGTTAATTCTGAGAGTGGCATCAATTACTGGCTTATAAAGGGGGTGATGCTGAATTTGTTGTAACAAAGCAACAAGCATCATGTTTGGGTTGGTCCCATTTTTGTTCACTACTTAATGGGAAAAGACAACAATACAATAGCTTCAATTCAACATTTATTTAAAACAGTACCAAAACAAGTAGCACAACATCTCAAAGCACACTGCACATCATGTGGTTGAGACCAAGATTTGAAACAACTCGCCACGAAGACTGGAAACAAATCTCGATCTCCTATTGTGCAGTTCCACCAAAATTAAGCAAAGTCACCAGTGTGACATTCAAGTTGAACTGCACAAAACACTCTTAAAACATAAGTGTTTCGAGTAGCGAAGCAAAATGTCGCAATAGCAACAAGTTGAATCGATACCCCTGTTTTAACAGAGGCAAAAAAGGAAACAGTTACTTGCCGATAAAGGAGGATGAAACAAACAATGACAGAAAGAAGCATCTAACTTATCTTGGATGGAAAACAAAGTAGGACAGTAGCATTTCTAAAACGGTTGCATTGATTTGTATTAACAGAGACATTCTCTTTAAACAACATTTGTTAAAAAATGTAATTTACTTTTAATAGTGGCATTGCTTCAATTTTCCGGCGACGTTCTTAGATTAACAACAGCAAAATAGCTGTATGGGACATGCCAGCACCATGTGCGTCCACACGAATAAATGGGTGATGCAGAGCATGTAGCCAAGTAGCATATATGCGCTGGTCCCATATTTGTTCTCTTTGAACCTTCTTCCTATGTGAGGGCAGCAAATCTAGTCCTGCACAAACTACCTGACCCCCCAGTTTCTTTCCCTTTTCAACAAAGAGATCGGTTCCTTACAGATGTGTGTACTGGGTTACCCCCTTTTCCCCTTTTCGACCTATAAAGCGGCTGGATAGCCAGTCTATACTACTTTCCGCCCCTCCTTTCCTCATTGAACCACGTCCTAGATTCTTGCTCCAGCCCACCGCACCCTTCTTTACTCTTTGAACCAAGACCTAGATTCGACTACAGATCGAAAAAGATCCACATGCAGCTAGAGCAACGACGGTTTCAAAGAAACTTATACCTTAGGGTCGTCGGGATGTGGCAAGGCGTGCGGCGGGAGGCCGGATCTGCCCACACTACGTATGACAACAAGGAAGAAGGGGTCGGTGGCCCTCCCGCACAGGCGCTGGGTGAAAGAGAACAGCGCAGCCGGCAATGGATTGCCTCCCTCGCCGAAGGCGATAGAGTGAACGCTGCACCTCCTCCCCTTCCCGGTGCGACGGGATACAGACGCCTCCTTCACCAGCTGTGAGAGGGAGAGAGAGAGACAAGAGGCCAACGCAGTCTTGTTTAGATTTGGTGAAGAGAGGGTGAGGGACTGTGAATATAGCAAACCCTAGCAAATGAACGCTGAGCCTCCAGCGTGTAACATATATGTAGTGCGGCGAGCGTGTGGAGAGTGCAAACCCTAAGTTGATGTCCACTTTGTTTGTGGTCTATTTTTTTCCTAGTTTATTTTGTTTCTTGTTGCTACATTATATACTTGTGGGAGCTTAGATGTGATATCCTTAAATAACATCTAGATGTGAATTAGACAAACTGATTTTCTAACGTACCAAGAAAGAAAACTCGATCAAAAACACGCCCCCGCTTCCAGGTTGCGAGAGTCGTCGCGCGCACACACATAGACATAGACATCCATCTCCAATCATATTTGTCCAACTGGCACATTATTTACGTTGTTAATTATATACGCAGCAATATTAATGTACAACATCTCTTGTTTGCGCACGTTCGGACCGCTGCCACGGCCGGTCCTGACCAACACGAACCCTCTTCATCACCCGCGCATGCTTCCCACCCAAAATGGTCAGTGCCGCATTCATGCCCGGCCAGAGCGGACGCGACCTCTCACTGGCACCGGCATTGAAGCGGCGCGCCGGCCGAGAGAGTGTCGCCCGCACCGCTTCCGGGTGCACGCGGCTGCTCCACGTTCAAAGGTCGCAATAGCCGGCTACAACATGCATGTAAAAAGTTCTTGGGAGTCCATGCTACAGCTAGCTGTCCTCCCCCAACTCGTCAATCTCTTCCAGTAGTGCTAGTACTCCATGGCGCGATCCATCGACAACCAGGCAAGAAAGTTATCGTATACTTGGTTTGCGGTGAGTGGCATGCCGAGCGACCGTGTGGGGTCAAGCCGTGGAGGAGGGTGAGACACGAACACGACATACGTGATTTAAACGTTGGTTTTGCTCGATGGCGCGATCCAACGAAACGAAACGTTGGTTTCTCTCCGTTTCCATTTTTTCTCCGGAAAAACGGAAACTTTCCACTCCATTTTCATTCCTATTCCAAGGTTGCCCCGTTACAACATTCCATCAAATACAAAGGAAAACTAACACGCATGCTGATGCATCTCAATGATTCACAGATCATAGCCAATATTTACTTCACAACTAAATAAAAAAGTTGTGAGAGCGTGTACGAAAGAAAAACTACTGATGGGGTCACTACGACTTAAACCCTAAACCCTAAACATGATTTAATTTCCTGGCCGGGTAGTCGAAGGAAAGACGGCTGGCACCCTCGGATCATACGATGCTTTTGTGCAGTTCCATTAAAATCGACCTGAGCATCCCTGATGGCAAAGATATTGAAGAAGTGTGATTAGAATAATAGTACTGGCACTAGTTCATGAGACATAAACTCATCACAAGTAGAAGCCGGTAGAAGTAGAGAAATATCAACATGGAGATGGAGCTACGGCAGTGGAGCAAGCCGGCTCCAAAAGGAAGATGGACTACCTGGGACGTCGGGCTGTAGCTAGAAGGGCGGTTAGGACGCGGCATCGGCGCATACCGCGGTGACCCCTGATTGGGACACACCGACTGTGGGTTTTCTCCCTCGCCGATGTCGACCGCGTCTACGCAGAACATTGTTCCCTTCCCCCAGCCGCGGGGTCAGGCCCGTCGTTCTATGCTTGTGAAGAGAGCAACCTAAGCAAGCAGGCTTGTAGCTTAGGCTCCTGCTAGTGTATATATAGTGGTTTTCTTTTTCTCTCCATATCAACCATTTTATATTGCGTACGTGTCATTCAAGAGTGAAATGATGGTTGCTTCTTCCGACTAACTTACTGTGTGATTTGACTGCTCCTTAGTGGCCCCTACATGTACTCCCCCTACGTGTATGCAATAGTCACACGTACACATGGACGCATAAACATGCACGACGCCCTAATGCATGCATGTCCGAGCACACGACAGAACACACACGGTCACGCTCAAGTGCTCAACCTACACGTGCATGCACACACATACTCAGTCAGGGTGAGCTAGTGACCGTATAAACACCGGAATATATATATATATATATATATAGAGAGAGAGAGAGCGCAATGAGCGTATTATGAAGTCCACTGACCGTATTTTTACAAATATACAGTGACAGACAGTGTATTTATCTCGTTTGAAATTAAGCCATATTAACCGGAGAGGAGGCAGTATGGACTAGCATTACTTTGTTGTGTCCCGTCAACTTGCCGAACGAGGAGAAGGTTGTAGGACGGGAGAAGGTTGCATGCGGTGGCTCGCGGGACAAGGAGAAACTTTTGACTAATGCAAGCTCTCCCTCGCTCAGGCGGTGGACGTGCAACAGTTAATTCGGTGTCAGATTGCCAGAAGCATACACTATACTACTACTAGTGCTATTATTGTTCGACTTCCCGAATAGGCGAACAACCAAGCGCAAAGTTTACTAGTACTACTACTATAGTCTATAAAGGTACGTACTATACTAGTACTAGGAACCAGATGGAGGAGCGTCTACACTCTTACTATAATTTTAAAATGTGATAAAGTAATCTTTAGCACATTTGGTTCTCTTCGAGGGTTCTCGCATGTGATAATGGAAGTTGATTGCATGGAACACTCGCCACAATTCTCGCTTAATTTTGGCTCTTATCCTGTTACAAATAGTAGCACTTGATAATATTTCCTCTTTTTTTGTTATTCAGCATGTAAACAGGTCAGTAAACCTTGCGGCGCATCTTCGTGCAAACCGTTCTTGCTGCACTTTGAATGTGGCCGAGAGCTGGCTTGATGAAACACCTCGCTTCCTACTTCTTTTTTTGCGGGGTACCTCGCTTCCTAGTGACCAGTGTCTTGGCTGATCGTCCTAAGAATGCTTATATATGAATAAAGCTCTCTCATTTACCCGCAAAAAAGATTAAGCCATATTAACCAGAAAGGGGGGAGTATGGACTATCACTACTTTTTGGTGTGTCCCGTTAACTCGCAAAACGAGGAGAAGCTTGCATGACAAGGTGAAGCTCGCTTATGCCTTTTGACTAATGCAACCTACCCTCGGTGGACATGCATCAGTCCATTCGGTGTCAGATTGTCAGAGGCATACACTGTAGTACCCAACATGCGGAGTATCATCATTGTTCGACTTCACGAAGAGGCAAAGAGCCAAGCACAGTAGTACGAGTAGTACTACTAGTAGAACCGCATGGTGGAGCATCTGTACTCTTATTTTTTATCTCTGATAAAGTACACGTTTATTCCGGAGAAGGGCGGAAAATGGCAGCCCAACATGTAATGAATGATATCGATAAACCAACCATGCTTGAATATATCTTGGCCTCCGTGCGAGCCAGTCTGTGTGTTCTCATCCTCGTCTCTCTCAAGGAACGGGGGGTTGGCTCTTTGCCGTCAATTGAGATCGGTTTGCTCACACTCTTGTCCCACATGTCAGTGATATGCCAAGAGGAGGTGCATTGACCAACTGGCCATACGCGTACTTGGTTTTGCACCTTCATACTACTCCTCCCTCTGTCACAGTTTACAGGGCGCGCTTCATTATGATGCATTTCTCTCAATGCCTTTCCACCACTAGAGAGACTTTAGACGCGTTTGGTTTAATGCTCAATTAATTAGGGCATGGTAACCACAATCAAGTCCACAATTTTCTCTCCATGTACTGTACTACTACAGAGTGGAGTAAGTGCATGCATGTGTGTACCCGGGGTGGAAGCACTACATGCATGTGTGTACGCATTATTCCCTCTAGTAATAGACGCCGTGATATAACTACCAATTCTATTTTTCAGGCCGATCGCTAGTCGCCTTGGTCCCACATATTGTTTTTATTTTTTTTAAGCGGTTGTATAAACAGTGATGGATGGAGTAGTATGAGCGGATTCAAAGAAGAGCGTATTGATGGTTGCTTCTTCAGAGCAACTTATAGTGGGAAAGGTGGGGCTTATGATTTGACTGCTCATTACTCACTATTAATGCGGTGCAACGACCGGGCTGAGTCTCCCATGCAGTTGTGCACTACCCCCTCGGTTCTTAAATATACTCTGGAGTATTTGTCTTTCTAGAGATTTCAACGAGTGACTACTCAAATATTTGTCTTTTTAGAGATTTCAAATGGACTGGCACATACGGATGTATATAGACATATTTTAGAGTGTAGATTCACTCATTTTTCTCCTTACATAGTCACTTGTTGAAATCTCTAGAAAGACGAATAGAATATTTAGGAACGGAGGGAGTACACATACGAAGCAAAATGAGTGAATCTACACTCTAAAATATGCCCGTTTCAAATTTGTAAAAAGACAAATATTTAGGAATGAAGGAGTATAATTTTGTGCATGGCACATGGACCCAGATGATGAAGAGGCTTCTGGCAATGGTATCAAGCTTCCATCATTTGTTTACATAATTGACATACTATACAAGAAAAATTCCAGCGACATGAAATTGTACAATCGGAGTTGGATGAGGAGGATAGAGCAAAACCAATCTCCCTTTGTGCAGTCGCACTGAAATGTAGAGACGTTGCCCGTGTGACATTTTAGTACAACTGCACAAAACACTCTTAAGAAAAAAGTGATTTGTGCAGTTCACCAAAAGGTCGCAATAGCAACAAGGTGAAATGGATAGCCCTGTTTGCAAAAAATAGGTAGAAAGGAAACAATTACTGGCCAATAATAGTTGATGACACATGCGAAGACAAAAAAGAAGCATATTCCTTGTCCTAAAGGAAGATAACAACACGGTTGTGTCTGTCTAAAACGGTGTGAGGATGAGAATGCAATATGGAAAGTACGCCAGACGAGCTACGTTTTGGGCAAAGAACTATGGAAGATCCACATGCAGCGACGTGGGAAGACGGGCAGTGGAGCAAGGCCGGAGGGGATACCTGGAGGTCGTCGGGATGTAACTAGGTGAGTGGCGGCGGGCAGAATCTGTGAGCAGGTGGTGTAGGACCTGCCGTGCCGGAGCTTGGTCAAAGAGAACGGCGTGTACCGCAGATCGGGACGTGCTGCCTCGGCGCCGTCGAATGGAGAAACGATGCACTTCCTCCCTTTCCCTCGGCGGACGGGATGCGGCCGGATCAGTGACCAATGGTGAGAGAGAGAGAGTGGCCACCGCACTCCCTTTCCCCCAGCGGACGGGATGCGACCGGATCAGTGACCAACGGTGAGAGAGAGAGGCCACCGCAGCCTTGTGTGAGATAGTCTGAAGAGCGACAAACCAGGCAGGCAGGATCCATTGTATATAGTGAGCAGACTACCTTTTTCTCCATAAAAATCGTTTTATATTCTGTGTATGTGCCATTGAGCGCTATAACTTTATTTAAAAATAACGCAACAACATGTCAAGTCGAACTTTGTTTTGTGCACGCGTGGTACACGACCTCCCTAGGTAAACAACCACTACAGGCGTTCAAATTAGCACGTGGGCTGCCATTTCGTAAAGAAATGAGCTCCATCGTGTACCAGCGCGGGTGTGGCTGGGCATGAAGCGTGAGTACGTGCACGGTGCACCTATTCTCTTCTTGTATACGTACACCACCTACATGGGGTTGTGTGAGAGAGATACAAACCTAGAGAGATATAGTGTGTGGGTTCTTGAGAGTTTTTTTGGGGCGGGGGGTCAATCAAAAAATGTAACATATGCAATGTGTGTGAGATAGAGTCCTGGATATAACATATATATAGAGGGGGCGATCCACGAGAAGAGAGTGGAGGTATCATCGGCGTGAGGTGTCCATAGAATCAAAGAGAGTGATGATGTGTGTGTGTGTGTGCGCGCGCGCGATCGATAAAGAGTGCCATCGAATTTGTGTGTGCCCACGTCAAAGATATAGAGTGGCTGGCCTACTGGAACGTGAGATGGGACATGTGCAGTTTGTCTCTGTGGCATGGATGCCTACCTACAGCGCTCGACTATCAGTCTGTGGTGGGGGAAGAGGGAGGCCCAATTAACTATAGAGGTACAATGGCTGGTATATGTGTGGAGGAGGAGAGAGGCCTACCTCATGTATTAAGGAGATCGGTCTGCCTCATGTATTAAGGGAGATCGATCGGCATCCATGCATATGTGCAGGAGAGGAATAAGGTTGGGAGAGAGACAGAGCTAGAGTGTTGGAGGGGGTGGTAGTGGAGTTGCTTCTAACAAATGGTGGGATAGGCTTGCTAGACAAATGGAGGGCACGCCCGCAATATCAATAAGAGAGGAGATGGCTGCTTGTCGTCTGTGCACGTGCGTGTGAGAGACGGGTCAGGAGGCATACACGAATGATGAGGGGGGACGATGTGGCTGTGGTAAGCAGACGTAACTACATAGGAAGATCAATCGCCCTTTGTTAGAGAAAGGAGAGACATAACTTGTGAGGTACGTCGATCGATGGGGGGGGGTAGTTAAAGTTGATCTAGGTATATGTTGGGAGATCGATCGGTATACATGCATGTGTGTGTTAGAAGCAAATGAGGCACGGGGAGAAGGATAGAGAGAGAGAGGGATGCATGTAGGAGGTGGTATAAGAGGCATACTATATCGAGGGGGGAGGAGTGTGCGAGTACGAGAACGATGAAAAGAGTGGTGGGAGTGAGGCATGGACGGTGACAAGAGAAGAGGGGAAGCTTGTGTTTTTGCTAGGCACACCTGGCTAGAGAGGCATATCAATCGATGTGTGCCGTAAAGAAGGAGCTGGGGGGCCTACACACAGCGTGGGTGAACGACCTAAAGTGAAAAGACGAATTTGCGCGATGGAGCTAGAGAATGCTGAGGGAGGGTGAGAGGGATGCGGGCATGTGCATGCACAAGAGAAAGTTAGCGCTAGCTACAAAGATAAGAGGGTTGTGTGGGTGTAAAAGACGAATAGAGATCATATATACTTCTGAAAGCACAAGTGCTCCCTAGGTGATTTTGGTAATTAATGACAACATATCTCTTGTTGGACTAACACTTTTACCTAGTATGTTTCAGATAAGTTCAACAATGAAGTGGCATGGACTAGAGGATGTGGAACCATTTCAACATGCTAAGGACAAAGGATTGGCCCAAGCTCCAAGCTCAAGACTCTACATTTTATATCTTAGTGATCCAAGATCACATTGAGTCTATAGGAAAGCCAATACTATTAAGAAGGGATGAGGTGTTGCTTAATGGCTTGCTTGCTCAAAGTGCTTAGTGATATGCTCCAAAGCCCTCAACCACTTTCTCACTTCCAAATATGTCCTAAACCAAAAGTCAAACTCGGCCCCACTGATTCTTTTTATCCAGAGCAACCGAGTTCAGTTGAAATAGCCACTGCCAGAAACCCTAATCAGTTCGATCTCACCAATGGGATCTCGGTCTCACCGGGATGGACTTGTAAACTCTCTGTTACCTGTTGCAATATTTTCGGTCCCACCGAGATATGCAATCGGCCCCATCGAGTTTTCTTGGCCAACTCTCTGTCTCGCTTATTACCCAAATCGGTCCAACTGAGTTTGAGTAATCGGTCAAACTGAGTTTTGGTTTTACCCTAACCCTAGCACATCGGTTCCACCGAGTTGATCTAGTCGGTCCCACCGAAAACCCTAACGGTCACTAGGTTTGCTAAATCGGTCTGACCGAGTTTTTCACTTCGGTCTCACCGAGATTGGTAAATTGTGTGTAATGGTTAGATTTTGTGTGGAGGCCATATATACCCCTCCACCCACTCTTCATTCGTGGAGAGAGCCATCAGAACATACCTACACTTCCAATACACATTTTCTAAGAGAGAACCACCTACTCATGTGTTGAGGCCAAGATATTCCATTCCTACCATATGAATCTTGATCTCTAGCCTTCCCCAAGTTGCTTTCCACTCAAATATTCTTTCCACCAAATCCATATCATGTGAGAGAGAGTTGAGTGTTGGGGAGACTATCATTTGAAGCACAAGAGCAAGGAGTTCATCATCAACACACCATTTGTTACTTCTTGGAGAGTGGTGTCTCCTAGATTGGCTAGGTGTCACTTGGGAGCCTCCGACAAAGATTGTGGAGTTGAACCAAGGAGTTTGTAAGGGCACGGAGATCGCTTACTCCGTGAAGATCTACCGGTAGTGAGGCAAGTCCTTCGCGGGCGATGGCCATGATGGGATAGACAAGGTTGCTTCTTCGTGGACCCTTCGTGGGTGGAGCCCTCCGTGGACTCACGCAACTGTTACCCTCCATGGGTTGAAGTCTCCATCAACGTGGATGTACGATAGCACCACCTATCGGAGCCACGACAAAAACATCCGTGTCTCCAATTGCATTTGAATTCTCCAAACCCTTCCCTTTACACTCTTGCAAGTTGCATGCTTTACTTTCCGCTGCTCATATACTCTTTGCATGCTTGCTTGATATGTATTGTGTTTGTTAAACTAGTGCCTAAACTCCACTTCAACTTAAAGAAATTAAAAACTGCAACTTTTGGCACTTAGTGTCTAATCACCCCCCCTCTAGACACCTCTTCGCGATCCTTTCAATTGGTATCAGAGCTTTGGTCTCCATTACCTTGGTTTAAACACTATTGGAGGAAGATGGATGAGTCTACTTTAGGGAGTCTTAGGCGTAGAGTGCCTATTCTTGATGGAGAATATTTTCATGAGTGGAAAAATGAAATGCTTGAGATTTTCAATGAATATCACTTGAAAAAGTATATTACTAGCCCTTGTGCACCTCATATTGATCCCATGCATCCTACCCTTGATGAATCAATTGACATGATTCGCAATCTTAGAACTGTTAATCTTATCACTAGAGGCTTGCCTAGAAACTTGATTGGATGTTTACCGACTCTTAAGTGTGCCTACACCATATGGAAATTTCTTGAGGAACTCTTTCCTAATTATTCCTTGAAAGATCTAGATGAAATCCTCCATAAGTCTATTGCCTTGATTAAGATGAGTTCCAATGATCCCAAATTTGGTGACTGCTTAATTGAGCTTACTAATCTTACGAGTGACAAAGGAGATGTTGGAATCATTAGCAATATCATTTCTAGAGTTATTAGAATTCATAAGGATAACTATAGAAATGATCATTTATCTAATGAATTGCCCTCTCTAGGAATTAATCAATCACAAGATGATGTTGAACATGAATACTCGGATGAGGATGATGATGATAGCGACTATGATCTTGATGATGTGATGAGACACTTTGGTCTTATGGCAAATCTTCGCGGCTACATGGCTGGAGGAAAGGAATGGGTCCTTGATAGTGGATGTACTGATCATATGACCGGAGATAAAGACATGTTCCGTGAGCTTGCTGAAAATTATGGCCCTCGAAAGTATGTCACTTTTGGTGATAATTCAAAGGGTAAGGTGGTTGGCCTTGGTAAGGTGGCCATCTCACATGATAGCTCCATACAAAATGCCATGCTCGTTGAATCTGTTGGCTACAACTTACTTTCAGTATCTAGACTTGCTGATTTCGGTTTCAATGTCCTATTTACTGAAGTAGACTGCCAAGTGTTTCATACAGATAATCATAAAATGGTCTTTACCAGTATACGTAGAGGAGATCTTTACATTGTTGATTTCACTAAAAAGGCTCAACCTAAAACTTGCTTAATTGCTAAATCTTCTAAAGGCTGGTTGTGGCATAGAAGGCTGGCCATGTGGGCATGCGAAACCTTGACAAACTCATTAAAGGAAATCATATCCTTGGCATTAACGATGTCATATTTGACAAGGATAGACTTTGTAGTGCTTGTCAAGCAGGGAAACAAGTTGGAGGAAGTCATCGCGCTAAGAACATCATGACCACAAGAAGACCACTCGAGTTACTTCACATGGATCTCTTTGGTCCAAATGCCTACAAGAGTCTCGGTGGTAACTCATTTGGTCTAGTCATAGTTGATGATTTTTCAAGATTTACGTGGGTGTTCTTTCTAGATGACAAATCGCAGGTCCAAAAGATCTTCAAAAACTTTGCTAGGAAGGCCCAAAATCAATTCAACGCGAAGATCAAGAAGGTTCAGAGCGACAACGGAACGGAGTTTAAGAACGCAAATGTGGACACCTTTCTTGATGAAGAAGGGATCTCACATGAGTTCTCGGCTACGTACACACCTCAAAAAATGGAGTTGTTGAGAGGAAGAACCGGACTCTTATCGAGATGGAAAGAACGATGCTTGATGAGTACAAGATGCCAAAACACTTTTGGGCGGAAGCGGTAGAGATAGCTTATCATGCAACAAATCGCTTGTATCTTCACAAGCTACTCGGCAAGACGGCATACGAGCTCCTCACCGGTAACAAACCCCAAGTTGGATACTTTCGAGTATTCGGCTCAAAGTGCTACATTCTTGATAAGCATCGTCGTTCTAAATTTGCTCCTAAGTCTCATGAGGGTTTCCTACTTGGTTATGGCTCAAACTCTCACATATACCGTGTCTACAACAATTTCACCCGAAAGGTTGAAGAAACGGTAGATGTGAAGTTTGATGAATCTAACGGCTCGCAAGTAGAGCAATTGCCAATTGATGTAGGAGACAAATATCCCTCGGAAGCAATCCAAGACTTGTCTATCGGCAAGATTCATCCAATGGAGGTGAAGGAGAGTACCTCGTCCGTCCAAGTGGAAGCTTCTACCTCACGACAAGGTGAACCAAGAGTTGATACGGAAGCATCCACGAGTGGGACACACCAAGAAGAAGAAAATGAGGAAGTGCACCAAGACGAACGTCAACAACCTCCTTCTCCACCACGACAAGAGAACAACAACGCCAACAACGAATAAGGCCAAGAAGAAGAACAAGATGAAGAAGATGTTCAACAAAGACCCAAGACAAAGCTTTCACGAGTTCGAGCAAGAATTGCTAAAGATCATCCCGTGGAGCAAATCTACAATGATATCCAAATCGGGAGAATCACTCGCTCAAAAACTCGTTTAGCTAACTTTTGTGAACACTATTCATTCATCTCTCATATTGAACCTATGAAGGTTGAAGAAGCATTGGAAGATCTGGATTGGATAAACGCTATGCATGAAGAGCTACACAACTTTGAGAGAAATCAAGTGTGGACATTGGTTGAAAAGCCCGACAACAACCACAACATCATCGGTACCAAATGGGTGTTTCGCAACAAGCGAGATGAAGATGGACAAGTGGTTCGCAACAAAGCGCGTCTCGTCGCCCAAGGCGACACACAAGTCGATGGTATGGACTATGGTGAGACATATGCTCCCGTCGCTAGACTTGAGTCCATTTGCATCTTACTTGCCTATGCTAATCACCATAATATCACCTTGTACCAAATGGACATTAAAAGTGCTTTTCTAAATGGTGAAATTGAAGAGGAAGTTTATGTTAAGCAACCTCCCGGCTTTGTCAACCCTAAGAAACCTAATCATGTTTACAAACTGCACAAAGCCCTTTATGGTCTTAAACAAGCTCCTCGAGCATGGTATAAATGCTTGACCAAGTTCCTTATTGAAAAAGGCTTTGAAATTGGAAAAATAGATTCTACTCTTTTTACTAAAAGTGTTAATGGAGAACTATTTGTATGCCAAATTTATGTTGATGATATTATATTTGGATCAACTAACCCTCATTTTAGTGAAAAGTTTGGGAAGCTAATGTCGGAGAAGTTTGAGATGTCTATGATGAGTGAACTCAAATTCTTTCTTGGTCTGCAAATCAAGCAAATAAGGAAGGCACCTTTGTCTCTCAAACGAAGTACACCATGGACTTATTCAAGAAGTTCAATATGCAAGAATGCAAAGGTATGACTACACCCATGCGTACTAGTGGACACCTTGATTTGATCAAAGATGGTGAACCGGTTGATCAAAAGGTTTATCGCTCTATGATTGGTTCATTGTTATATCTATGTGCTTCGCGTCTCGATATCATGCTAAGTGTGTGCATGTGTGCATGATATCAAGCTGCTCCTAAGGAATGTCATCTTAAGGCCGTGAAAAGGATAGTGAGATACTTAATACATACACCAAATTTTGGCATTTGGTATCCAAAGAGATCTTCCTTTGATCTTGTTGGCTACTCTGACTCGGACTATGCCGGTGACAAGGTTGATAGAAAGTCCACTTCCGATACTTGTCAATTCCTTGGTAGATCTCTTGTGTCTTGGTCTTCCAAGAAACAAAACTCGGTATCCTTATCCACCGCCGAAGCGGAATACATTGCCGCTGGTTCATGATGTGCTCAATTACTTTGGATGACCCAAACTCTTAAAGATTATGGGATATATGTGAAACATGTTCCATTACTTTGTGACAATGAAAGTGCTATCAAGATTGCTCACAATCCCGTGCAACACTCTCGAACTAAGCATATTGAAGTTCGTCATCATTTCATTCGAGATCACGTTGCTAAGGGTGACATAAACCTTAAGCATGTTCGCACCGATAAGCAATTAGGGGATATATTCACCAAACCACTTGATGAGAAAGTGTTTTGCAGGTTAAGAGGTGAATTGAACATCATTGATGCTTCAAACATGGAGTAGGAACTTCATTGGATACATGCAAGACTTGAGCTCACGACTAATCACTTAATATTTTGATGATTATCTTATGTCTTGAAAATTTGCATCTTGCATGTTATCTAACCCTTGTAGGTACTTGGACAAATCTAATTCTATGAGATTGCAACTCACTCACATCTTGAGCAATCTCTACATCACCAAGTCTCTACACAATGGTGATTGATGACAAGGAAGCACGAAACCTTTCAAACATATCCTTTGACAAATTCTATGTTGAGTTTCATGATTGTCATGTTGGATACACAAGTGCTCTTCCTTGAGAAAACTAACCCGTGTAGGTAGATGAACTCAAAATCCAAAGGTGCTCCCAACTCTTGATGGGCTACATCAACCTTGAGCAACCCACACAAGTTCAACTACATGATCAAGATCAACACCGCCACCCAAGGTATGTTATTCCATCTTAGAGTAGCTTTACTCCAAGTCATGAGTCAAAGCAACTCGACAAGATGTGAATACATCAAGATACTTAAACGAAAAATGGTAACCCCATTTTGAGCTTAAACGATGAGTACGACCTATGATCAAGTGATCTCACTTGACTGCTAAGTCAATGTACTCTAACATAGGTGACTTTGTCACCGCCCAACTCTAGATGAAGTTCTCTTGTGTTCCTTTCTGTGTTGTTGCATTTGTCTCATGCATATTTGTTTCCCCTTTCAAAAAAAACTTCATCTAGATCGTTTAGTTTCTTTTGTTTTTTTGCATTCTCTGCATCCAATTCATTGCAAATCTTTGTGAGATCTTATTTGTCTAGTGAGCTGAGGTGACAAGTGTTTTTCTGTGATGAACTCGGTTCCACCGGTTTCATGTTTCCGGTCTAACCGAAGATTTTCGGAGCAACCGAAGCATACAACTCGGTGACACCGATTTCACTACAGGAAAAACATTTTGCCATTTATTCCCGCTTTATTCTTGATCCAGCTCCACTCAATGAATCGTGTCCTCTACAAGCATCACATTTACCTTAATGCTTTGTACTGTGATTCAAGGACCGAACCCATTCACAACAAATTCCAGAAGACCCTTCTTGGAAATTGATGTCAAAGGGGGAGAGAGAGATCACATCAAAGCTTAATCATATCTCTAGGGGGAGAGATCTCTAGGGGAGGGAATACTCCAGGAAAGAGTAATCTTCAAGGATCCCAGATGCTTGATGTTCAAGAGGAGAGATGCCACATGTCTTCTTGGGGGAAAGACATGTTCATATGTGCTTATTTGCATAGCTCTGTTCATTTGTTTCTTTGAGCTCTGTTTTTCTGTTCCCTATCTTCTCCCAGTATCCCATGCTAGATTCAGGGGGAGCAAGACATCCAAGGGAAAGAAAATCCTTAAATTCTTTGCATATCCTTCTCTTTGGGGACATGTCAATACCTATCGTGGTACTCTGTACTCACTCTACATGTCATCCCAGTCTTGGTACTCTTGTGGTTCCTTTTGTTTGCTCTAGCTAGTAGGTGCATCTGTGTTATCTAACCTTGTTTATGCAGGTTCATCATATCCTAGCCAACTCAAGACCACAAGGTAAGTATATGCATCATGGTCGTGTGTATGAGAAATTCTTGCTGATGTACATACTGTTTGCAAGAAGGACTCATGGGCATGAAGGTACATTTCTCATGTTTTCATCACTTGCTCTGATGTATATAGCCAAGATACATGTAACACATTGCTACTCTGTCATGGTCATGCTCTCACATGCTTCTATATACCATATTCACATGACTGCATACATGTAGGGGGGGCCTATGCTGGTTACATGTCTTTCCAAAGCTTTACTTGCTATTCTCTATATCTTTATCTAAAGCTTTGATGTATGTTGCCATCAATTACCAAAAAGGGGGAGATTGAAAGCACAAGTGCTCCCTAGGTGATTTTGGTAATTAATGACAACATATCTCTTGTTGGACTAACACTTTTACCCAGTATGTTTTAGATAAGTTCAACAATGAAGTGGCATGGACTAGAGGATGTGGAACCCCTTCGAAATACTAAGGACAAAGGATTGGCCCAAGATCCAAGCTCAAGACTCTACATTTTATATCTTAGTGATCCAAGATCACATTGAGTCTATAGGAAAGCCAACACTATTAAGAAGGGATGAGGTGTTGCTTAATGGCTTGCTTGCTCAAAGTGCTTAGTGATATGCTCCAAAGCCCTCAACCACTTTCTCACTTCCAAATATGTCCTAAACTGAAAGTCAAACTCGGACCCACCGATTCTTTCTATCCGGAGCCACCGAGTTCAGTTGAAATAGCCACTGCCAGAAACCCTAATCAGTTCGGTCTCACTGATGGGATCTCGGTCTCACTGAGATGGGCTTGCAAACTCTCTGTTACCTGTTGCAATATTTTCGGTCCCACCGAGATATGCAATCGGCCCCACCAAGTTTGCTTGGCCAACTCTCTGTCTCGCTTATTACCCAAATCGTTCCCACCGAGTTTGATTAATCGGTCAAACCAAGTTTTGGTTTTACCCTAACCCTAGCACATCGGTTCCACCGAGTTGATCTAGTCGGTCCCACCGAAAACCCTAACGGTCACTAGGTTTGCTAAATCGGTCCGACCAAGTTTTTCACTTTGGTCTCACCAAGATTGATAAATTGTGTGTAACGGTTAGATTTTGTGTGGAGGCTATATATACCTGTCGGTGTCAAAATCGGCGGATCTCGGGTAGGGGGTCCCGAACTGTGCGTCTAGGCGGATGGTAACAGGAGACGAGGGACACGATGTTTTTACCCAGGTTCGGGCCCTCTTGAAGGAGGTAAAACCCTACGTCCTGCTTGATTAATATTGATAATATGGGTAGTACAAGAGTAGATCTACCACGAGATCGGAGAGGCTAAACCCTAGAAGCTAGCCTATGGTATGATTGTTGTTCATCCTATGGACTAAAACCCTCCGGTTTATATAGACACCAGAGAGGGATAGGGTTACATAGAGTAAGTTACAATGGTAGGAGATCTACATATCCGTATCGCCAAGCTTGCCTTCCACTCCAAGGAAAGACCCTTCCGGACACGGGACGACGTCTTGAATCTTGTATCTTCATAGTCCAGGAGTCCGGCCGAAGGTATAGTCCGGCTATTCGGACACCCCCTAATCCAGGACTCCCTCAGTAGCCCCTGAACCAGGCTTCAATGATGACGAGTCTGGCGCGCAGATTGTCTTCGGCATTGCAAGGCGGGTTCCTCCTCCAAGTACTTCATAGAAGATTTTGAACACAAAAGTAGTGTCCGGCTCTGCAAAATAAGTTTCCACATATTTCCATAGAGAGAATAATATTTACACAAATCTAATCTGCTAACGTATTTCGTAGCATGACATCACACCACGGCCAAGTCTTTATTCGAATCATTTTACTATTCCACCTCAGCGCGTTTAGCGAGGCGGTTTCCTTGGCACGTCTTGTCAAAGCAGAGATCGTGTCCCCTTATTCCGGGATTCTCATCAATACGGGCGTGGGTAACCCAACCGCGCCATTGATTATGGCGCTTGGGAGATAAGCGAGTTTTACCAGGCTGGTGGGGACGCATAGTCGCGTCCGCCCATATAAGGGGATAAGGATCCACCTTTTCATCCACGCCTTCTTCCTCCTTTGCCTATCCATTTCCGCGCACTCGAGCTCCAGCGCCCAAGTCTGCACACCCCACCTCAACCTTCTCCAGCCATGTCCGAAGCGGGAGGCAAGTGGGTGGTCTCCTCCATTACGGAGGGACACATCAAAAAACCGAGGAAGGCCGGATACTTGTCTAACGACATTGCGCACCGGCTTCCCGAAGAGGGGCAGCTCATCCCCACCCCTAGGCCCCATGAGAGGGTGGTGTTCCTCCCCCATTTCCTCTGCGGACTGGGATTCCCTCTCCACCCATTTGTCCGGGGCTCATGTTCTACTATGGCCTGGATTTCCACGATCTGGCCCTGAACTTTGTCCTCAACATCTCGGCGTTTATCGTCGTGTGCGAGGCTTTGTTCTGCATCCGCCCCCATTTCGGACTATGGCTCAAGACTTCCAATGTCAAGCCGAAGGTGGTGCGCGGCACCCAGGCGGAGTGCGGAGGCGCCATGGTGGGCAAGATGCCCAACGTCCTATGGCTCGAGGGCTCCTTCGTGGAGTCCCTAAAGGGGTGGCAATCGGGGTGGTTTTACATCACCGAGCCGCGCGACCCTGAATGGGTCGCAGCCCCGAGTTCCGATCCGGACCCCCTACGCAGCTCACCTCCTGGAAAGAGACGGGCCTGTCGTGGGGTAAAAAAGGAGAGCTGACCGGACTCCAAACATGCGTCCAAACCCTGGTGGACAAGAAGCTCAAACTTGTCAACGTAGTCCAGGTTATGCTCATCCGCCGGATCCTCCCGTGTCAACAACGGGCTTTCAACCTGTGGGAGTTCGACCCGGAGCGGCACCGAACCCTGAGCAGGCTCTTCGACACGACGTACGAAGATGCCTGGAAGGTGCTTTTCAAGGGCGCCGAGGCCCCCGCATCCGCTACTGAGGATCGCGGATTCAGCACGCAGCGTCATGCTCGTGCGGTAAGCTGTTTTTACCTTTTACAGGGTATTAGTTTTTCATAGTTTGACTCCATGTGGGATCTAAGCTCCCTTACCTTTGACAGGATTGGCAGGAGACGTCCGGACAGATCAACTGTCCGGCTCCTTTGCCGAAGGCCCAGCGGACGCTCGCTTGGCGAAGCTGCTGGTTCCGGCACCCTATGTGGTGCCGGAGAAGAAGGCCAAGAAGAAGGCTACAGGGACTAGAAAGAGTGCCCGGCGCCAGGAGGTGTCGGATTCATCATCCGACGACTCCAAGGCGCACTCCTCCCATGAAGATGAGGAGGAGGAAGAAGAGACCTCTCCTCCTCCAGCGGGGGAGGGAAGAAAAGGAAGGCCGCCCCAACTGGGGAGGCCAAAGGGTCCAAGAAGGGTAAGACCCCTCCTCCGGACTACTCCACCAACGCCGATGACGGCAAAGAGGAGTGGCCGCATAGGGCCAAGCCCCCGGCGAGATCGTAAGTATCCGGATACCATAGTGATTCATAGTATTCCCCCATTGCACAGCTTTTCCTTACGTCGAACATGTTTATGCAGTCCACCCAAAGACCGGCTTGACGTGTCGTCGAGCGGTTCCCTGGATTCGTCGGATGTGAATTCGCTTCCGACGGCTACCTCCCCCCATCCTACGAACGACGCCGCGGTGGCGTCCCAACAGGTTCCAAGCCAGGAGGAGGTGGTCCTGGAGGCGCCGCAAGGCGACCTCCCAGACTCCAGGCGTAAAGGGGATAGAACCCCCAAGGGCTCCAAGTCCGGCCTTGAGCTGGACACCGCACCGGAACCTTCAACGGTTCCGGACTCCGGTAGGCAGCCTCCTTCCAAGAGGAGCAAGCCTACCGAGCCGGCGACCTCCGTCCAACCGGAGGCACCGGACAATTTGCTGGAGGTGCTTAACGGCGCCTCCATCGACGAGGAGCACCACACTATTATGAGTGCGGTGATCCAGAAGGTTCAGTCCGCTAAGAGCGGACTGACTGAAGCCTGTGCCAGCCTTCTAACAGGCTTTGAGGTAAGTAAAGAATATGTAAAAATATTACCGCATAGACAGTAGCCCCTGATGCTCTGTTCGGCGTTCGGAAAGAAAAGCCGAATAGAGGATCTAATAACATTCGCAGGAGTCTAACATAATCAAGTCAATATGCGTATGCAGGCTTCGCTGCTGGCCTCCGCCGCACTGACTGCGGAGGTGGATATACTGAAGCAAAACCTCACGCGGTCCGAGAACGAGATCGGCCATGCCAAGAGGCAACTCGAGGAGAAGGGAGGTAAGTAATACCTTGCGTAAGTATATAGAGAAGATGTGGTTGCAAAAAATGACAGGATCAACATGCTATTATAGGGGCCACGACCGAGGTGGCAACCCTTAAGAAAGCGCTGTCCGAGGCCGAAAGCAGAGCGGCCATGGAGCGCACAGAGAGAGGGAAGCAGGAGGCGCGGGTGGAGGAGGTGCAGAAAGAGCTCCAGCCTCTCGTGAAAAAACATGAGAGTTTGGAGCTTGACTCGAAGACGCAAGTGTCCAAGCTTGCGGTAGCCCTCGAAAGCGCGAAGTCTGCCAAGGCTGAAGCCTAGAAAGCCCTCCAAGAAATTGGAGATATGAAGAAGATAGCGGCGGGTAAGGCATTCATTATGCAAAGAAAGCACGTGAAAGTGAATTACTTGTTACTTACCCAAGTCCGGAGCTCTCCAGGAGCATTCGCAGATTTGCCTCGTAGTGCGTCTGATGCCGCCGCCTACTATCGAGCCGAGGAGGGGAGCTCGACGGAGAAGGTGTTCTGGTCTCAGTATGCTAAGGCCGGACACCTGGTGCCTTTGAGCGACCAGCTGAAGCAAATGGTCGAGCTCCACAAGGTGGCCGAACAGGCCATAAAGGGCCTCATAGTTCGGCTTTGGCCTGGAGAGGCTCTGCCTGGGAGCTACTTCGGGCTGGTGAGGCGGCTGATGAATGCCTGTCCATGGCTTGAAGTAATCAAGCTCTCCGTCTGCATCGAAGGTGCCCGTAGGGCGCTTACCCGTGCTAAAGTGCACTGGGGAAAGATGGATGCGAAGAAGCTGGTGAAGGACGGGCCGCCGCCGGGCAAGGAGCATCACGTCCCGGAAGCGTATTATGACGGCGTCCTGAAGGGTGCCCGCCTTATAGTGGATGAATGCTCCAAAGATGTAATATTTGAGTAAACTCGCATTTGTGATCCTGTACGCTGAAAACTTGATCATATGCGCTAAGCAATGCTTTTGAATTTAAAATATTACCTTTTGTGCGCCCGATTATCAAATTTGAGAGATGGCGAGTCGTCGGCTTCTGCCCCCATGCCACGAGTGTTGGGGTGTTCGGGATAAACATGAGCGCTCTTTTCCCATTCTTGGGTCTTCGAGGGAGGCGCTCAACACAACGAACAAGGCAATCGGACTATAATGCTTGAACACTCTCACTTAGCCATAGAATTCTATAATTTTAAATTTCAGCGAAGCCCCTAGTGTTCGGAAGACCGAGTTCGGGGCGCTATCCACGCCTAGGCCGGACAAAGCCGACTCCTCGCTCTAAGCGGCATAAGTCTTTAGGGACTCGAAAACCTCTCGAACAGCGACCAGCTCTCGCCTAATCATGACGGTCAGTTTTAGCTTTCTCTACTGAGGTGCTTAGCCCAGCTCAACTGGGGCACAATCGCAGTAGTTCTCCTAGTGCTACCTTAGCCGATATAACGGAACGTAAGGTACCAAAACATAGGAGCCGGGCAAACCCAACTATTGACCCAAGACATGATTCGAAGCCGATGCATATAATGCTATAAGTTTGGGGTGCCGCACTTGTGAAAGTGTTCGGACTTCTCACACCGTATTGTGGGGTACTTAAGCCCCTGGCGTATTGGCCGTACCAAAGTGTATGAGTGCAACATGTCATTAATGAACATATATTCATAAAAAAGAGTAATGCAATAATAGACGGAAGCTATGCATTGTTTATTTAAAAAAGCTGTGATCAAAGCAGAACGATACAAATACTGCAATAAGCAAAAGATGGGACTATTTAACATGTCCTTTCCAGGGGCAAGCTGCGGAATGTTATGTGAAACAGGTATACTGCTCGTTATAGAGACCACCTTAGAGTTCCCTAGTGCGGCGTAGCTTTCTGCTTCCCTGGTTGTATCGTTTGTGCGGCAATTGTACTGCCGGACATGCCTGCCGAAGAATGGAGTCCTAAAAATAAGAGAAAATTAAGAAATCGGCAGCCCCTAGTGCGGTTTAAGCCGCGTTTTGGGCGTGCCGTGATGGTGCCCCTACCCCTGTGCCCATGGTATTTCCAGAGTGTAGTTATGTACGCGCAACACTGGTTTCGCAAGTTCGCGAGGGCTGGGGTTGGGGCCGCATTGCTACGCTTGCTCGGAACGTGCCAGATGGTCTTGTTGTAGGTTACTCCGGGCGCACTTGACGGTGTCCAAACGTTTAATGGCCGGACTGGAGAATTGCCTGGAGAGGCTGCTTTGTACTTCCACTGCGATAGCCGCCGTATGCTCCTCTGTTCGGAGAGAGCGTTCGGTGTTTCCATTGACCATGATGAGGCCTCGAGGGCCTGGCATCTTGAGCTTGAGCTATGCATAGTGCGGCACCATTGAACTTGGCAAATGCGGTTCACCCGAGCAGTGCGTGATAGCCACTGCAGAACGGGACTATGTCGAAGATCAACTCCTCGCTTTGGAAATTATCCGGAGATCCGAAGACCACTTCAAGTGTAACTGAGCCTGTACAATTGGCCTCTACACATGGTATGACACCTTTAAAGGTTGTTTTAGTGGGTTTAATCATCGATGGATTGATGCCCATTTTACGCACTGTATCCTGGTAAAGCAGGTTCAGGCTGCTGCCACCGTCCATAAGGACTCTAGTGAGGTGAAATCCGTCAATAATTGGGTCTAGAACCAATGCGGCGAATCCGCCATGATGGATGCTAGTGGGGTGGTCTCTTCGATCAAAAGTGATCGGGCAGGAAGACCATGGGTTGAACTTTGGGGCGACTGGCTCCATCGCGCATACGTCCCTTAGCACATGCTTCTGCTCCCTCTTGGGGATGTGGGTTGCGTATATTATGTTCACCGTCCGCACTTGTGGGGGAAAACCTTTCTGTCCACTGTTGTTCGGCGGCCGGGGCTCCTCCTCGTCATCGCTATGCAGCGCCTTGTCTCTGTTTTCGGCATTTAACTTGCCTACCTGCTTGAACACCCAACAATCCCTGTTGGTGTGATTGGCTGGTTTTTCGGGGGTGCCATGTATCTGGCATGAGCGGTCGAGTATTCGGTCCAAACTGGACGGGCCCGGAGTATTTCTTTTGAATGGCTTTTTCCGCTAACCGGGTTTAGAGCCTCTAAATCCGGCATTAACTGCCGTATCCTCGGTATTGTCGCCGTTAATGGGGCGCTTTTGCTTGTTGCGACGCGACCTTCCACTTCTGTCCTTGGTATCCGAATTACCAGGGCTCTTGATCATGTTATTGCTGCGAGCTAGCCAGCTGTCTTCTCCCGCGCAAAAGCGGGTCATAAGTGTCGTGAGGGCTGCCATTGATTTTGGCTTTTCCTGTCCTAGGTGCCGTGCAAGCCACTCGTCGCGGATGTTATGCTTGAAGGCTGCTAGGGCCTCTGCGTCCGGACAGTCGACGATTTGATTTTTCTTGGTTAGGAACCGTGTCCAGAATTGTCTGGCCTATTCCTCTGGCTGCTGAATTATGTGGCTAAGGTCATCGGCGTCTGGTGGTCACACATAAGTGCCCTGGAAATTGTCGAGGAATGCGGTTTCCAGGTCCTCCCAACAACCAATTGATTCTGCCGGCAAGCTGTTAAGCCAATGCCGAGCTGGTCCTCTAAGCTTGAGTGGGAGGTATTTGATGGCGTGTAGGTCATCACCGCGGGCCATGTGGATATGAAGGAGATAGTCCTCGATCCATACCGCAGGATCTGTTGTGCCATCGTATGATTCGATGTTCACGGGTTTGAAACCCTCGGGGATTTGATGATCCATTACTTCATCTGTGAAGCATGGTGGGTGTGCGGCGCCTCTGTATTGGACTATATCACGACGCAGTTCAAACGAGCTTTGTCTACTGTGTTTGGCCCGGCCGGATTTATTGTATCCGGAGTGACGATTACCGTCTCGTGCCGTGGGGCTCCCACGCGATCTGTAGATCGATCTTGTTTGCCTTGCCTTGTCCTCCAATATATCTCGCAGTTCTGGCGTGTTTTCCCGTGCCTTGGTATTTTTTGAGCGGCGCCGGGGTGCGGCTTGAGTGGAGGGCCGAGAGGCCTCTCTGTCGCGGCTACGGGGTGGCTGGTCGGCCGCATCATGCGCTGGTGATGTAGGTTTAGGTGCTTCCTCCTCTAATTGGGGTAGCAACCTGCGCTTTGGGTAGCTTTTGGAGGGGCGTTCGAGTTCATACTCTTCGGCCGCAAGGACTTCAGTCCATCTGTCGGCTAGCAAATCTTGATCAGCTCTAAGTTGTTGCTATTTTTTCTTGAGGCTGTTCGCCGTGGCCATAAGCCTGCATTTGAAACGCTCTTGTTCGATGGGATCCTCCGGCACGACAAATTCGTCGTCGTTGAGGCTTGCCTCGTCTTCGGAGGGAGGCATATAATTATCGTCCTCGACCTCTCTGTCTGCCGCTCTCTCATGAGGGCTGGCTTCTCCATCCTCCTGTGCTGAATCTTGCTGGAGGTGGTTGTCTTCGGCACTGTCCGGGGTGTTATTATCTCCCATGCCGGAATCACCATTTTTGCTTTGGCGGGATTTAGAGCGGCGGCGCTGACGCTGGCGCTTAGGCTGCTTCTTGGAGGGGTCATCCTCCACTGTTCCATCGCCATTGCCTTCTTTTGGGGTCTCCACCATGTATATATCATACAACGAGGTGGCTTTCCAGTGCCCAATAGGCGCTGGTTCTTGATCGTCTCCTGCATCGGCGTCCATACTGTTGATGTCTTCGGAGTCGAAGTCGAGCATGTCGGTTAAATCATCGACAGTGGCTACGAAGTGGGTGGTGGGTGGGCTTTGAATTTATTCATCATCCGCATCCCAACCTCGCTGACCATAGTCCGGCCAGGGCTCTCCTGATAAAGAGAGAGACTTTAGTGAATTCAGAATATCGCCGAAGGGCGAGTGCTGAAAGATGTCCGCGGCGGTGAACTCCATGATTGGCGCCCAATCTAGTTCGATCGGTAGGGGCGCGGAGGGCTCGGAGTCTGGAGAGGAGTCCGGCTCCTTGGAGTCACGGGCTTCGCAGAGAATAGGGCTGGTGTTCGGCTCGATCGCCGTAGAGATTGCAGCCCTCGAGGCGGTGTCCAACCACCCATCCTCGATTGGCACAGTTGGCTCCGAATTAAGGGTCGGAGCTGATGCGGGTGCGGCCTCCAGGGCACTGTTTGGCGGCAGAGCTAAATCATGCCCATCGTGATAGTGCGGCGCGCTCGGCTGTGGCTCGAATCCGTCGAAGATCAAGTCTCCGCGGATGTCGGCCGTGTAGTTCAAACTTCCAAATCTGACCTGATGGCCAGGGGCGTAGCTTTCGATCTGCTCCAGATGACCAAGCGAATTGGCTCGCGGTGCAAATCCGCCGAATACGAAGATCTGTCCGGGGAGAAAGGTCTCACCCTGGATCGCATCGCTATTGATGATCGGAGAAGCCATCGGGCCTAAAAGTGACGACACAGAGGAACTCTCAATGAAAGCACCAATGTCGGTGTCAAAACCGGCGGATCTCGGGTAGGGGGTCCCGAACTGTGCGTCTAGGCAGATGGTAACAGGAGACGAGGGACACGATGTTTTTACCCAGGCTCGGGCCCTCTTAAAGGAGGTAAAACCCTACGTCCTACTTGATTAATATTGATAATATGGGTAGTACAAGAGTAGATCTACCACGAGATCAGAGAGGCTAAACCCTAGAAGCTAGCCTATGGTATGATTGTTGTTCGTCCTATGGACTAAAACCCTTCGGTTTATATAGACATCGGAGAGGGCTAGGGTTACACAGAGTCGGTTACAATGGTAGGAGATCTACATATCCGTATCGCCAAGCTTGCCTTCCACGCCAAGGAAAGACCCTTCCGGACACGGGACGCAGTCTTCAATCTTGTATCTTCATAGTCCAGGAGTCCGGCCGAAGGTTTGCTAAATCGGTCCAACCGAGTTTAGCACTTTGGTCTCACCGAGATTGGTAAATTGTGTGTAACGGTTAGATTTTGTGTGGAGGCTATATATACCCCTCCACCCACTCTTCATTCGTGGAGAGAGCCATCATAACATACCTACACTTCCAATACACATTTTTTGAGAGAGAACTACCTACTCATGTGTGGAGGCCAAGATATTCCATTCCTACCATATGAATCTTGATCTCTAGCCTTCCCCAAATTGCTTTCCACTAAAATCTTCTTTCCACCAAATCCATATCTTGTGAGAGAGAGTTGAGTGTTGGGGAGACTATCATTTGAAGCACAAGAGCAAGGAGTTCATCATTAACACACCATTTGTTACTTCTTGGAAAGTGGTATCTCCTAGATTGGCTAGGTGTCACTTGGGAGCCTCCGACAAAGATTGTGGAGTTGAAGCAAGGAGTTTGTAAGGGCAAGGAGATCGCCTACTTCGTGAAGATCTACCGCTAGTGAGGCAAGTCCTTCGTGGGCGATGGCCATGATGGGATAGACAAGGTTGCTTCTTCGTGGACCCTTCGTGGGTGGAGCCCTCCGTGGACTCGTGAAACCGTTACCCTCCATGGGTTGAAGTCTCCATCAACGTGGATGTACGATAGCACCACCTATCAGAACCACGACAAAAACATCCATGTCTCCAATTGCGTTTGAATTCTCCAGACCCTTCCCTTTACACTCTTGCAAGTTGCATGCTTTACTTTCCGCTGCTCATATACTCTTTGCATGCTTGCTTGATATGTATTGTGTATGTTAAACTAGTGCCTAAACTCCACTTCAACTTAAAGAAATTAAAAACTGCAACTTTTGGCACTTAGTGTCTAATCACCCCCCTCTAGACACCTCTTCTCGATCCTTTCAATTGGTATCAGAGCTTTGGTCTCCATTACCTTGGTTTAAACACCATTGGAGGAAGATGGATGAGTCTACTTTAAGGAGTCTTAGGCGTAGAGTGCCTATTCTTGATGGAGAATATTTTCATGAGTGGAAAAATGAAATGCTTGAGATTTTCAATGAATATCACTTGAACAAGTATATTGCTAGCCCTTGTGCACCTCATGTTGATCCCATGCATCCTACCCTTGATGAATCAATTGACATGATTCGCAATCTTAGAACTGTTAATCTTATCACTAGATGCTTGCCTAGAAACTTGATTGGATGTTTGCCGACTCTTAAGTGTGCCTACACCATATGGAAATTTCTTGAGGAACTCTTTCCTAATTATTCCTTGAAAGATTTAGATGAAATCCTCCATAAGTCTATTGCCTTGATTAAGATGAGTTCCAATGATCCCAAATTTGGCGACTGCTTAATGGAGCTTACTAATCTTACGAGTGCCAAAGGAGATGTTGGAATCATTAGCAATATCATTTCTAGAGCTATTAGAATTCAGAAGGATAACTATAGAAATGATCATTTATCTAATGAATTGCCCTCTCTAGGAATTGATCATTCACAAGATGATGTTGAACATGAATACTCGGATGAGGATGATGAGGATAGTGACTATGATCTCGATGATGCGATGAGACACTTTGGTCTTATGGAAAATCTTCGCGGCTACATGGCTGGAGGAAAGGAATGGGTCCTTGATAGTGTATGTACTGATCATATGACCGGAGATAAAGACATGTTCCATGAGCTTGCTGAAAATGACGGCCCTCGAAAGTATGTCACTTTTGGTGATAATTCAAAGGGTAAGGTAGTTGGCCTTGGTAATGTGGCCATCTCACATGATAGCTCCATACAAAATGTCATGCTCGTTGAATCTCTTGGCTACAACTTACTTTCAGTATCTAGACTTGCTGATTTCGGTTTCAATGTCCTATTTACTAAAGTAGACTACCAAGTGTTTCATAGAGATAATCATAAAATGGTCTCTACCGGTATACGTAGAGGAGATCTTTACATTGTTGATTTCACTAAAAAGGCTCAACCTAAAACTTGCTTAATTGCTAAATCTTCTAAAGGCTGGTTGTGGCATAGAAGGCTAGGCCATGTGGGCATGCGAAACCTTGACAAACTCATTAAAGGAAATCATATCCTTGGCGTTAACGATGTCATATTTGACAAGGATAGACTTTGTAGTGCTTGTCAAGCAGGGAAATAAGTTGGAGGAAGTCATCGCGCTAAGAACATCATGACCACAAGAAGACCACTCGAGCTACTTCACATGGATCTCTTTGGTCCAAATGCCTACAAGAGTCTCGGTGGTAACTCATTTGGTCTAGTCATAGTTGATGATTTTTCAAGATTTACGTGGGTGTTTTTTCTTGATGACAAATCGCAGGTCCAAAAGATCTTAAAAAACTTTGCTAGGAAGGCCCAAAATCAATTCGACGTGAAGATCAAGAAGGTTCGGAGCGACAACGAAACGGAGTTTAAGAACGCAAATGTGGACACCTTTCTTGACGAAGAAGGGATCTCACATGAGTTCTCGGCTACGTACACACCTCAACAAAATGGAGTTGTTGAGAGGAAGAACTGGACTCTTATCGAGATGGCAAGAACGATGCTTGATGAGTACAATGCCAAAACACTTTTGGGAGAAAGCGGTAGAGACAACTTGTCATGCAACAAATCACTTGTATCTTCACAAGCTACTCGGCAAGACGGCATACGAGTTCCTCACCGGTAACAAACCCCAAGTTGGATACTTTCGAGTATTTGGCTCAAAGTGCTACATTCTTGATAAGCATCGTCGTTCTAAATTTGCTCCTAAGTCTCATGAGGGTTTCCTACTTGGTTATGGCTCAAACTCTCACACATACTGTGTCTATAACAATTTCACCCGAAAGGTTGAAGAAACGGTAGATGTGAAGTTTGATGAATCTAACGGCTTGCAAGTAGAGCAATTGCCAATTGATGTAGGAGACAAAGATCCCTTGGAAGCAATCCAAGACTTGTCTATCGGCAAGATTCGTCTAATGGAGGTGAAGGAGAGTACCTCGTCCGTCCAAGTGGAAGCTTCTACCTCACGACAAGGTGAACCAAGAGTTGATACGGAAGCATCCACGAGTGGGACACACCAAGAAGAAGAAAATGAGGAAGTGCACCAAGACGAACGTCAACAACCTCCTTCTCCACCATGACAAGAGAACGACAAGCCAACAATGAAGAAGGCCAAGAAGGAGAACAAGATGAAGAAGATGTTCAACAAAGACCCAAGCAAAAGCTTTCACGAGTTCGAGCAAGAATTGCTAAAGATCATCCCGTGAAGCAAATCTACAATGATATCCAAATCGGGAGAATCACTCGCTCAAAAACTCATTTAGCTAACTTTTGTGAACACTATTCATTCATCTCTCGTATTGAACCTATGAAGGTTGAAGAAGCATTGGAAGATCCGTATTGGATAAACGCTATGCATGAAGAGCTACACAACTCTAAGAGAAATCAAGTGTGGACATTGGTTGAAAAGCCCGACAGCAACCACAACATCATCGGTACCAAATGGGTGTTTTGCAACAAGCAAGATGAAGATCGACAAGTGGTTCACAACAAAGCGCGTCTCGTCGCCCAAGGCTACACACAAGTTGAAGGTATGGACTATAGTGAGACATATGCTCCCGTTGCTAGACTTGAGTCCATTCGTATCTTACTTGCCTATGCTAATCACCATAATATCACCTTGTACCAAATGGACATTAAAAGTGCTTTTCTAAATGGTGAAATTGAAGAGGAAGTTTATGTTAAGCAACCTCCGGGCTTTGTCAACCCTAAGAAACCTAATCATGTTTACAAACTTCACAAAGCCCTTTATGGTCTTAAACAAGCTCCTAGAGCATGGTATTAATGCTTGACCAAGTTCCTTATTGAAAAAGGCTTTGAAATTGGAAAAATAGATTCTACTCTTTTTACTAAAAGGGTTAATGGAGAACTATTTGTATGCCAAATTTATGTTGATGATATTATATTTGGATCAACTAACCCTCATTTTAGTGAAAAGTTTGGGAAGCTAATGTCGGAGAAGTTTGAGATGTCTATCATGAGTGAACTCACATTGTTTCTTGGTTTGCAAATCAAGCAAACTAAGGAAGGCACCTTTTTCTCTCAAACGAAGTACACCAAGGACTTATTAAAGAAGTTCAATATGCAAGAATGCAAAGGTATGACTACACCAAAAGTCAAACTCGGCCCCACCGATTCTTTCTATCTGGAGCCACCGAGTTCAGTTGAAATAGCCACTGCCAGAAACCCTAATCAGCTCGTTCTCACCGATGGGATCTCGGTCTCACCGAGATGGACTTGCAAACTCTCTGTTACCTGTTGCAATATTTTCGGTCCCACCGAGATATGCAATCGGCCCCACCGAGTTTCCTTGGCCAACTCTCTGTCTTGCTTATTACCCAAATCGGCCCCACCGAGTGTGAGTAATCGGTCAAACCGAGTTTTGGTTTTACCCTAACCCTAGTACATTGGTTCCACCGAGTTGATCTAGTCGGTCCCACCGAAAACCCTAACGGTCACTAGGTTTGCTAAATCGGTCCGACCGAGTTTTTCACTTCGGTCTCACCGAGATTGGTAAATTCTGTGTAACGGTTAGATTTTGTGTGGAGGCTATATATACCCCTCCACCCACTCTTCATTCGTGGAGAGAGCCATCAGAACATACCTACACTTCCAATACACAATTTTTGAGAGAGAACTACCTACTCATGTGTGGAGGCCAATATATTCCATTCCTACCATATGAATCTTGATCTCTAGCCTTAGCCAAGTTGCTTTCCACTCAAATCTTCTTTCCACCAAATCCATATCCTGTGAGAGAGAGTTGAGTGTTGGAGAGACTATCATTTGAAGCACAAGAGCAAGGAGTTCATCATCAACACACCATTTGTTACTTCTTGGAGAGTGGTGTCTCCTAGATTGGCTAGGTGTCACTTGGGAGCCTCCGACAAAGATTGTGGAGTTGAACCAAGGAGTTTGTAAGTGAAAGGAGATCGCCTACTTCGTGAAGATCTACCGCTAGTGAGGCAAGTCCTTCGTGGGCGATGGCCATGATGGGATAGATAAGGTTGCTTCTTCGTGGACCCTTCGTGGATGGAGCCCTCCGTGGACTCGCGCAACCATTACCCTCCGTGGGTTGAAGTCTCCATCAATGTGGATGTACGATAACACCACCTATCGGAACCATGACAAAAACATCCGTGTCTCCAATTGCATTTGAATTCTCCAAACCCTTCCCTTTACACTCTTGCAAGTTGCATGCTTTACTTTCCGCTGCTCATATACTCTTTGCATGCTTGCTTGATATGTATTGTGTTTGTTAAACTAGTGCCTAAACTGCACTTCAACTTAAAGAAATTAAAAACTGCAACTTTTGGCACTTAGTGTCTAATCACCCCCCTCTGGACACCTCTTCTCGATCCTTTCAACTTCATTATAAAAAGCGAATTTGGATATTTGAAGAATTTATCATAGTGTTTCAGACCAACGCATGTGTGAATATATAACGGTGATACACATGGTGTGGTTATGAACATGTTATACTACATTTAATATATTTTATCTCTACTCTTATAAAGAAACGGAGTTGTTGATGATGGTGTGCCCGCCATCCTGCATTATAGGCCATCCGGTTTATATCTGGCGGATAGCAAGGAAACTATGATGGTTGAAGTTGGCAACAATCATGATTGTAGATTCTTATTGAAATAGAGAAATGAATTCAAATTTAGTTCGAATTGCAGCGGTAGTATAGACATTTGGAATGCACTAAAATGTTGGTATTAGTAGGTTACATGCATTATACAGCAAGCGAAAAAATTTAATCGGACATAACATGGATTCATACTCCCTCCTTCCATCTATATAGGGCATAATGAGATGTTTAAGACCGCCTTTGACTATTGACAAGATTAATAGTACATGACATGCACAATGTGAAAATTATATCATTGAAAGAACCGTTCACAGACGAATTTAACGGCGTGCTTTGTGTAAGTTGCATGTCATATATCATTGCTCTAATATTTGGTCAAAGTTAGCATCGAAAAACGCATTAGGCCCTATATAGATGGAAGGAGGGAGTAGCTTTGAATAGCATTTGTATAGTTAAACAGGGCAAGACTCTCTCTTTTGTGTGGTGTGAATAGTTTTATTTTTTTCGTTTTCTTTTTGGTTGAGGGAAGTGCGAATTGATTTGGTACGTACAAGTACAATATTACTACATGTTAGGCTTGTCCCTAAAATTCAACCCGCGTCTTGTTATATCTCGAAAATTCAGATATCGTGCTCCCAAAACTGGCGCCTTCACAACCCGCACCTTGCTATCCCGAAATTACAACGCGCGTGAAAACTCCCTCCAGCTGTCAAATCCCGACACGCAAAATCCCCCTTCTAACCCTGAGCCGAAAGGGCCGCTAGTTCAAATCGGTGGGGGGTACTTTTGTAACACACCCTACATTTTGGACAAGCGCGTCCCTAAGTCTTGCTTCACCCCCTCCATCGCCCCCTTTTCGCCATTCGAAATCCCAGGCCGCCATAACCTCTCCGCTCCAGCCGTGAAACCCCACCCTCCTCCGTCTCCCACGTCACCGTTGCCTAGCCAGAGCCTCTTTCCCGACGACGTCGTCCACCGCAACAGCTCGACGTCCCTTGTCCACCTCCCCGGATGAGGATCTGTCGTCCATCTCGACGTCCCGCCGGTTCAGCCGCCCCATCCTCCAGCTCCAAGGAGCTGCTCCGACGATCGCCTCGTCTATCGCGGCTGCTCCATCCCCACAGCGCCGCCTTAACCTGCTCCACCAGAACCGCAGCATCCTCACCGACTCCTCGGATGAAGTCGAGGCCTACTCGGCGCCACCAAAGAGGTTGTACACTCATCGCATCGAACCTTCTCCTTAACTCGACCTCCCGGTGCCAACGGTGCTCCATCCCGCGCCCCCATGAAGCGGCTACCTTGAAGCCGGCACCGCAGGTGACATCTCCACGGCGGCTCTCCCCTAGTGCGAGGCCCCTTCGGCGGCGGCGTCCATACCAGCCGGATCTGCTGCTGCTGCTCCGGCTCTCGCTCGATCGCTCGCTCGCCCAGCTGCTGCTGCTGCTCTTCCCCTTGCTCGTGCTGCTGCTCTGCTCCGATTAAGCCACACTTCAGTCGACTGAATCGACTTTTGGGTTAGTCGATTTTCAGGGTTGGGAGGGGGGGCTCGCCAGAGTTAAGGAAGAACCACCCACAGCGGGGACGGGGGCTCGCCGGAGAGGTACCCCACTATCTATCTTAGGGTTCAGGGTGGGAGGGCGGGGGGCCTAGAGGGCAGGCCGGGGCGGCGGTGGCGAGTTGTTTCGGGGCGGCGAGGCGGCGCTGGGGCCGGCGGTTCAGCGGGTGGTGGCTGGCGGCTCAAGGGGGTGCAGGTTGAAGATGAACTGCAGGCCCTCCCTAAACTACATGTCAAGTGCCTCTCTGCTACCATTGCGTTCAGTTTCGACAGTAGCATTCAGATTCCACAGTAAATTTTTGTTTCGACAGTTAAGTTCAGAGTCAACAGTTTTTACCTCATGTGTTGTAGTCAGGTGGTTTTTGGTGATGTTAATTTTACATCCATTTTACATCATCTATTGGAGATGCTATTAGAATCCCACTTGAGATTGATGATGTTTGTCTTGTGCTGCTTCAGCCTTGACGTCTTACGGCTCACCGGAGCTGCTCCAACGACAGAACGATCCATCACAACAGAGCAGTGCCCTGGACGCCGTCTACAGATTCCTCAGATCTTCCTCCACACCTCCGATAGCCACCTCTGCCTCAACTGCTTCAGCGACCAACCCAATGATGCTAAGGTCGACACGGCTACGGTAAAGAGGTTGTACACTTGTTGCATCACTTATTACTATACATTCACGTCGATCCATTAGGGCTATTTTGGTTCAACGGAAAAACGTCGATCCACTGGTTGTTACCATCACTCTAAATTTCTGCATGCTCTCCTTACATAATCTCACCATATTTTTTTCGTATGCATGTCAGATATTGTACACAGTCATGCTGAACATGTAGAGAAAAAGAGAAGAGTTTTGCGCGGCAATACAATGTCATGCAGACATCACTCCATGGCGGGTTCAATGGAAAACCCTCCCCACCCCTCTCCAGATTGTAATCCAGAGGAAGATATCTGTTCTGAGGCGGATTCAGACGCCGCTGACCACTCCTATTTACCCCCCAAGGTGTTTGCTCTACCTTGGCATGATGATGTTAGTCATATCATGCATATGTTGCCTTGCAGTGCCTACTTTTGACATCATATATGTCATATGCTTAGTTTAGACATGTTCTGGAATGCCACCTGTTTAGTTTCTATATCATATATGGGAATTATGCAGTCTCATGTCTTTTAGCCAGCCATAATATATGTGAAATGTGCAATCCATCCTGTTTAACCAGGCATCATATATTTGAATGATATCTTTCCCATCCTTTTCTTCATTACATTTCCATTTGTCGACAATGTTTGTACATTAAACTACTCTTCCTGTGAATCAGCCATTTGGGTGGGAGATGGAAAAATCTGGAGTGAAAACAAGGCCTTCAGAGCAGATAGTGCTACTTGTCGAAGCAGATCTCTTATTGGGTCCCGATAGCTCCTCAGAGATGGGTTCAGAGACAGATGACCAGTCCTATTCCCCCACTGAGGTGTATGCTCTAACTTGGCACGGTTATACTGCTCATATCATGCATACGGTGTCTTGCATTACATAGTTTAGACATCATATACACAATATTCAACACCATGTTCTTAGTTCAGACATCATATCGAATGCCCTCTGTTTAGCATATAAATCACATATGTGAATTAAATGATGTGATCCTGATTACTTAGATAACATGTAGGTGAATTATGTCATGCGATCCTGTTTAGTTATTCATCATATCTTTGAATTATGTTATGCTATGCTATCCAGTTTAGATAGACATCATATATGTGAAATTGTGTCATGCTATCCATTTTAGTTAAACAATATACATGTCAACTATTTCATGCCTCTTTTTCCACACTATCTATTGCATCTGTCTCTCATACAATGTCTGTACATTCAACTATGTTTCCTGTTTATCAACCATTTGAATTGGAGCGGGTGATGCCAGTATCTAGCGGACTAAAAACACGGTCTTCAAATAAAACAGTGCTACCTCTTGGTGGAGATAACACCCCGGTTGTACATGCACAAGAACCAGCCCTACCACACATAACCCAAACTCTCGCAGATTGTACCCTACTGCGATGGACAGAGAACCCGCTTCACCCAATCTAACCCCAACTCCAGCCGATAGTAACCCAGTTCCTGTTGACACAACACCATCTCCACCACAGAGCTCCCAAACAAGAGCAGTTAGTAAGGCAGCTCCAGTGCCCAAAGGGCCAGTACTATCACGGCGAACCCCAACTCCACCAGTTAGTACGCCTATTCCTATGGAGGAAGCACAACCAGTTGGTCGTAGTTTAGCATCTATCGCATTTGATGTTGTTAAATCGTATGTGCGTATCTTCCCATCTTGGAAATATTATACTAAAGATGAAGGAAAATGCCATTTGCAGGTGTTTGTCCAGGAGTTATGTGTAAGTAATGTTATTCATGGCAATTACTTTGCTTCGTCCCATACATCCTACCTCCATGATGGTTATAATACAACAAATTTTCCCATTTTTCTCTATAGAGAAGGACCAATTTGGAAACTCAGGATGAGGTAACCTGTGCTAATACCTCTGCTATCTTCAAGAATGCTTGGTGGCAGTATCAGAATTACCTGAAGAAAACATACTTCACCGGCAAAGAAACTCATCAAATTCCCTTACGTTCTCCTGAGACACATTTACTGGACGATGACTGGGAATGCCTTGTTCTGTACTGGTCCTGAACCAAGAATGTGGTAAGGTCTATGAGCTCATTTTCTATTTTTAAGTATTATATTCTTGCGTCTTACTGTACTCTGTTCATGTAGAACAAGTGCCTAAACCTGAAGAACAACTGTTCTAATTTAAGATTCCATTGCTATCATAGTTCAAAAAAGCGCTAGGCGTTAATTGTGTGTTTTGCCACCGCCTTGCGCTTTACTGCCAAAGCGCATGCTTATGCGCAGTTATGCACAGATTATGCGTAGTTATGCGCAATGTGTTTTGCCAACGCCTATAGCCTAGGCGCGCTTAAGCGCTCGCTTAGGCGCTCCTTTTTTAACTATGATTGCTTTGCTCTTGTATCACTGTATTTACTCGTACAAACTTATTTTTAAATTAAAGGATCCAATCGAAACTCCAATGGCACAACAGGTATGTTCACGCATGTTTCTTTAACAGGTTTGCTCTTATCAATAGCTCTGTTGATTTCAATTTCAATTGTGTATATAGTTGACTTTCATATCATGCACATTACTAGCATCACAACATAGCCAATAGTGTTGTTGTACATGTAGACCCGTGGTACCCATCTAAAATCTTGTTGTGTCGTGTAGTTTCCCATGCTTTGTATTCTTTCACTGCTTCTTTGTCTTGAACTGATATGATTTGAACTGTGTCTCTATTTTGATTTGGCAAGACAATGCAGTGACCATAGGACATAGATATATGTTTGTTTGATGCTTTTATTATGTACTAGTACTTGGCAATAGAAGACTTGGTAGTTTAATCCTATCCACCTTACTAATGAACTGGTGCACCGAAATGAGTTTCATATACTAGTACATGCTAAACTTGTTATGTGTCTACTTGTTTCTTCTTTTAGAATGCTGACAGAATATTGGGGAAGAGTGCCTTATTAAGCAATGGTAAAGGAAGTAATGCAGATAAGGTTCAGGATAGTGACACATCCTTGTTGGTCTCCAACAAAGCTGATAAAATAGCTAAGGAAGACTATCTTGAAGACAGCGAAACAACCCCAAAGTCCTGTCTTGGTTTAGTGTTCGAGTTACTGGACACTACCGCTTGCACATGCTATTCAAACTCACTGTCTGAATCAGTTCGGTTTCTTGAGTCTCAACTACAAGCTGAAAGACATCGATCAGCTGTGCTGCGACAAGAAGCAGAAGGACTGCGGAAGTCCCTGGAGCATTTAGATGCATACTTTCTGGTGCAACAACAAGCATTGGAGGATTTTAGCGCCAAACGGGACAAAGATAATCAGCTTGCTAAGCTTATTGCCAGCATGGTGGATACCCAGGATAACGTTTCTTGAGCTTTTCTGAAGTTGTTTCAGTTATGCTCTTGTTTTGCTGCTGTGTTTATTTGCACTGGTGGCCAATTTTGACGGCCAGTGTATGTAATGTGCTGCTTTGTTCCCTATATTTGCACTGGTGGCAAACTTTGATGCCCAGTGGATGTAATATGTGTAATAGCGGTAATAGGCTAGCGTTAATTGCTTGCTTATTTATTTCCTTATTGTCTTGTTTAGTTGTTTGCTTGTAGTCACTGCAGTTCTTTTTTTGTTTTTTTCTAGTGGCCACAATAGCCTATTTTTGGTAACTAGGCCAAAATAATCATGGCAACACATGGACTATTGTAACCATGGGCCTCCTGCAGGCCGTATGATCCATGGGCCTTCGTCCGGCCGTAGGATCCATCGACCTTCTATACGGGCCTTAGGGTCCATGGGCCTTCTACGGGCCGTAGGGTCCATGGGCCTTCTACGGGTCATACGATCCATGGACCTTCTACGGGCCATACTATCCATGGGCCTCATACGGGCCGTAGGATCCATGGGCCTTCTACGGGCGTATCATCATTTCACCAATCATGGGACGTACTATTCGTGGACCATAACGGGCCGTTAATAGGCCGTATTTGATAACTCTATGAAAATAACCCAACGGGTTTTTTTGACATGAAAACGGCCCAACGTATTAACGATCCGCAAACGGGCCGACTATAACGACGGGCTGAATTTGGCCCACAAGCAGAAAATGACTGTAACGGGCCATATGTAACCGAATGCTACAAATGAGCCCAAGAATCAATGGGCCCTGAGAAGGCCGAAAGATAACTTGGGCTGGAAACGGCCCAATGGAATAACGGGCCGTTAATGGGTATAAAGCGATACACCGTTCATTACGGGCCAGTTTCACCACGGGCCGTTAATGGGCCAAGAGTTACAAAGGTCCTCATATGGGCCGAAAGAAGTCATGGGCCACACATGGGCCAGAAGTTAAAATGGGCTGAATCATATTGGACGGCCCAGATGACGCTATTGGGCCTAATTCGGATAGGGCGTAACGGGCGCTGGGTTAGCGGGCTGTAAATGGGCTATATGCGAACATGCCGTTAATAGGCTTTCCATGGGCCGGCCCGCCACCTTTTGACCAAGTCAAATGGGCCGGCCTTTTCACAGGAATGAGCCTCTGTTGGGCCATGCCACGTGTCGCCGTATCATAGGCGCCTTCGGTCCAATGAGCGGATGACATTTGTCCCAATGGTGAGCCGACACATGTTTCCTCCAGCCAATGATGATTTTACACGTGGAAAATCCCCATTGGTCGGGGCTGTTAACGGGTTATTGGATCCAAAACCCGACCCGATAGCTTAACGGTGTTCCGTTATGGTGGATGCCACGTGTCGGTCACCCTTGACGAAAGCACTTCTGTGACGCGTGATTTATCGTCATGGAAGTGGACACTTCTGTGATGATAATTTTGGTAATGTCATGGAACACTTCTAAGACAGCACAAGTATGACTATCTTGATTATGTCATAAAATCATCATGGATGTACATGCATGACAAAAAACGCGACCTACTGTGACAAACACGTATCATCACGGAAGTGTATTTTTTTGTAGTTCAAGTTCGAGGAACTTCACCAAAGAATATCTGCGTTGCAGAGAAGAACGAGCTACATCTGTTGAAGACATGTAGAAGGGAAGATTGATGTGAAGGATTTAACCCCTCGAAGATTTATTGCTGATGTGAAGCAATTGGTTTGGAGATTCTGTCCGAAGAACATTGACTGCAGCAAATGGAAGTCGAAGACAAAGTGAAGACGTAGTATTCATTTCGTTGTTCCTCTTTCATTTATTTGAGTCATAGGACCTCCGTACTATTAAGAGGGGTATAGGTTCTCGAAGCTTAGATTCGATATGATGCTTAGCCTAAAACCTATGCGAGACTAAGAGAAATCTCTTTATGTTTCAAATGATTACCTGGCGCAGTAGACATCATTCTTCGTGTTGCAGGAGATATCTTTCGAACTGAGGAGTTAGCATTACTTGCTCCGCAAGGAATGTTACCGTTGTGCTCAATTTTTCCGACCATTGGACTCGTGTCGTTTGGCCATTGGCTGATCCACATGTATAATTTGGTCATTTCCCTTCAGGGAAGGCTGCGGTTATAAATAGCCACCCCACTCCAATGATGCCCGTTGGCTACTCCTCTTAATATTTCTGAGAAGATTGATTAAGCATCCCCTCTCCAAGTGATTTGAGTTTAAGATCCACCGAGAGAAAAATCAAGAGCCCAAAACTTAGACGGTGGTTGAGCATCACAGTAGTTCTGAGTCTAGAGTTCTTGTACCTGTTACTCTTGAGAGTTGCGCACTCTCTAGACGGACAGGTGTCGGCTCGAGTGTTGAAGAGTTGTTGTCTTCACCAAGCAAGATGTCAGCAACCAAGAGTCATTGTGGTCACAGAGAGGTCTGTCAAAGCTTTGGAGATCGCCGACAAGTATTTACCGTGAGTGAAATCAACTGGAGTCTGATCAGCTCCTAGTTGAAGGAGAATAGGGCTAATAGAGTTTATCTTCTATGTTAAATCACAACCCCTCCAACCAGACGTAGTCCTTTGGCAGAAGGGCGAACTGGTCTACCAAATCCATCTGTCGCCATCGAGCACCACTGGTTCACTCTACCTTACTGCATTACATTCAACTGTTTACTTTCATGCTCTGTGATGATAGTTTACCTGATCAATCATCGGCTATTGCATATCGTTCGTTTCTATCATCTTAGTCGTTCCATCTATAATCATTCATTGCTCACCATGGCGCATTCTCATCATTCAGTCTAGTCATCCTAGTCGTATGAATTACTCTTTGCATTTATCTTATTAAGACTGGCATGCTTTTCTTTCACAGTTCATACCCTGTTTTCCCTCATGGTGTTGCATCTGTTCACATACTGCACTACCATTGTGTTCGTCAAACCTATCATTTCCTATGATCGTACTATTATTGCTTCCTACCTCGACAGAAACGTTCCTCAATAGCATGCTTGCTTAAGTTCATTTCTATCGAACCTTATTTCCGTTGTTGTGTTTGGGATTAGCTCAAAACATTCGCAAGAATTTTTGAATCTCCCATTCACCCCCCTCTGGTTGATATACTCTCGGTCCTAACAACCCATTCATATTTTATTATTGCATAATACGAACTATATTCTAATTTTTTTCATGACTTATACCCCCCGATACAATACATAGATTCAATAAAACAAGCAAACTATGCAACAAAAATAGAAACTGTCGAAAACAAAACAATTTGTAATGATCTGAACAAATGCAATACTTCTGTAACTCCAAAACTTCTGAAATAACAGGACAATGTGGGAAATTTGTATATTAATCATGTATAAACAATTCAGAATTTTATCTCATTCCAGTGAATTTAAACAATTCTGCTACTGGGCGCAAAAGTTTCTGTTTTTTCACAGAATCAAATCAACTATCAACCAAATCATCCCAAAGTCTTTACTTGGCACGAATACTAATTAAAACACAAAAACACAATCATAACAGTAGCATAATTGTATGAACACTCAAAAACATAAACTATTGGGTTGTCTCCCAACAAGCTCTTTCTTTGTCGCCATTAAGATAGGCTTGAGATTTTATCGATGTTCACATGAAAGATAAGAATTGAAGCATTGAGAGAGCATCATAAAACATGTGACAAGTACATTTAAGTCTAACATACTTCCTATGCACAAACATTTTATATGAAACCAAATTATCAAGACAATTAATATCTAGCAGCAAGGAAGAAGAAGGAAACAATAGCAATCTTAACATGAAGATAGGTAATGTAGTAACATGGAGATTTCTACAACCACATTTTCCTCTCTTATAATAAGAACACTGACAACTTGAATCGCCGCACGATGGGAAGGTTCCGCCGCCTCATCAATGACCTCACGCTCAAGGAGGTATACCTCAATGGAAGAAGATTCACGTGGTCCAATGAGCAAACTCCGCCCACCCTGGTGCACAAGGACCGTGCGTTTTGCACTGTGGAATGGGAGGACACGCACGGGGACTGCCACTTGAGATGCCTCACTTCCATTTGTATGACCATTGCTCGCTCCTCCTCGACTGCGCGCCCATGCATGTGGCGCATCGGAGGTTCCATTTTGAGGACTTTTGGATGCGGCTAGACGGATTCAACGACATGGTTGCCGTGGCTTGGGGATCGGTGCACGACCCGGACCCTTTCCGGCGTCTCATGCTGCGCCTCTAGAGCACTGCCTGCCGACTCACGAGTTGGAGCGCCAAGTCCAAGGGGAGCATATGTGACAAGATGGCCATCTCCCGCGTGCTCATATCACGTTTTGACAAAGCCCAGGAAGACCGCGCGCTCTCCCCTCCGGAGGATTGGCTGCGTAAACAACTCAAGATCTCATACTTGGGGCTGGCTTATCTCGAGCGCACGATCGCGAGGCAGCGAGCGTGGGTCACCATGCTCAAGGACGGCGATGCTAACATGACCTTCTTCCACCGGCAATGCTCATTCCGCCGACAGAAGAACCACATATTCAGCCTCGTGGTCGAAGGACACGTGATCACTGACCAGGAGGGAATGGCCCAAGCAGCCTTCACGCACTTTGACAAGCACCTTGGCTCCTTCGTTGCCCGCAACCACACACTGGACCTATCGCGGCTCATCGAACCGCATGACCTGACCGACCTCAAGGCACCATTTAGCCCGGAGGAGATTTGGGATGCCGTCAAGCACCTCCCGGCCCGTAAAGCACTGGGACAAGATGGTTTTACCGCGGAATTCCTGTGGGCCTGTTGGAGCATTGTTAAACAAGACTTCATCGACGTCTTCCAGCAGCTTTTTGAGCTGCACGGTCGCTGCTTCAGCAAGCTCAACCAGGCCCTCTTGACATTGCTCCCGAAGCGTGCAGACGCCTGCCGGGTCCGTGACTACTGACCGATATTCCTAATTAACCTCGTGGCGAAGATCTTCGTGAAGGTGCTATCGCTCCGCCTCGCGCCCAGATTGGGAGATATGGTTAGCCGCAACCAAAAAGCTTTCATCCCGAGACGGAGCCTGCATGACAACTTTTTCCTCGTCAAGCAATCGATGAGGCTGTTGCACCAACTAGGAGCTCCGAGAGTGATGCTCAAGCTAGACCTAATGCGAGCCTTCGACTCCCTGTCTTGGACCTTCCTCTTTGAGGCTCTTGGCCAGTACGGATTCAGACCTTGCTTCAGGGAGTGGCTTGTGATCTTGATATCATCGTCGAGCACTCGGATCATGATCAATGGTGAGCCGGGACCACCAATTTCGCACCGCTGTGGGCTGCGTCAGGGCGACCATGTATCACCGCAGCTCTTCGTGCTCGACGTGGGCATCCTTGGGTACCTGATCAGCCACGCCCACGACGTCGGCATCTTGTAGCGGCTGCACCCCCGATGAGACATACCGGCCATATCTCTGTACGCCGATGACATGATGCTCTTCTGCCATACCACGCAAGGTGACGTGGAGGCCGTCCGTGGGGTCCTGACCCTGTTTAGTGAAGCAAGCGGCCTCCGCGTGAACTATGCCAAGAGCTCTGCTACTACCCTCAGTGGTGACCCCGAGGCAGATGCTACAATTGCTCAGGTGGGATGCACGAAAGCGGAGCTGCCCGTTACTTATCTCGGCATCCCGCTCATGCTACGCTGCCCCTCTGCCGCCCAACTACAACCCCTCGTCGACTCGGTGGCCGCTAATACGTCTCCAGCGTATCTATAATTTATGAAGTATTCATGCCATGTTTACAATGGTTTTATATGATTTTGGTATGATTTGATTACAACTAACCCGGACTGGCGCTGTTTTCAGCAGAACTACCATGGTGTTGTTTTTGTGTAGAAATAAAAGTTCTCAGAATGTGATGAAAATTAACATAGAATTTTTTTTTGAAAATATAAAAAATACTGGAACAAAAATCTACTGGAGGGGAGTCCTGTGGGGCCCACGAGGGTAGGGGCGCGTCCATCCCCCTAGGCGCGCCCCTATGCCTCGTGGACTTCCCGTGGGGCCCCCTAACTTGTTCTCGACACAACCTCTCCTATAAATGCCCAAACCTCCAAAAAATAACCTAGATCGGAAGTTTCGCCGCCGCAAGCCTCTGTAGCCGCAAGAAATCAATCTAGGCCCTCTCCGGCACCCTGCCGGAGGGGGCCATCATCACCGGAGGCCATGGAGAAGGATCCCGGAGGGGCCATCGTCGTCATGAAGGCCAAGGACCATATGGAGAACCTCTCCCCATCCAGGGGGGAGGCCATGGAGGAGGAAGCACAAGGGGGAGAACCTCTCCTCCTTTCTCTCGGTGGCACCAGAGTGCCATCGGGAGGGGAATCATCGCCGCGGTGATCGTCTTCATCAACATTGCCATCATCATCACCATCCTCATCTCTTTTACGCGGTCCACTCTCCCGCACCCCGCTGTAATCCCTACTTGAACATGGTGCTTTATGCCACATATTATGATCCAATGATGTGTTGCCATCCTATGATGTTTTGAGTAGATTTCCTTTGTCTATGGGTTGATTGATGATCTAGATTGGTACGGGTTGTATGTTTTATTTTGGTGTTGTCCTATTGTGCCCTCCATCTCGCGCAAGCGTGAGGGATTCCCATTGTAGGGTGTTGCAATACATTCATGATTCGCTTATAGTGGGTTGCTTGAGTGACAGAAGCATAAACCCGTGTAAGGGGGTTGTTGCGTATGGGATAAAGGGGACTTGATGCTTTAATGCTATGGTTGGGTTTTACCTTAATGATCTTTAGTAGTTGCGGGTTCTTGCTAGAGTTCCAATCATAAGTGCATATGATCCAAGAAGAGAAAGTATGTTAGCTTATGCCTCTCCCTCATATGAAATTGCAATGACGACTATCGGTCTTGTTAACAATTGCCTAAGACAATTCCGCACACCGACCCATCATTATTCCACACTCGCTATTTATAATATTTAGTAATATATTCTAACTTTATGATAACATCACCTACTTTTATGTTTTAGCTCTCCGATATCATGCATTATCCTCTTCATACCCACAACATAGTTTTATTTCTCGTTTCTAGTTGGAAGCAAACGTTCGGTGTACATAGAGTCGTATCAGTGGCAGATAGGGCTTGAGAGAATATTGATCTTACCTTTAGCTCCTTATGGGTTCGACACTCCATACTTATCACTTTCACCATTGGGAAGTGCTACGATGATTCCCTGCACTTGGGGATTATCAGCCGCCCGGCTCCCCACATGGAAAGCATGGCTCATGAACAAAACCGGGCGGCTGGCTTTGGTCAAATCGGTGCTCGTCGCGATCCCGATACATTAATTGCTCACGTTTGCGCCACCCAAGAAGACCCGGAGGCGGCTCAAAAAGATCCAGCATGGCTTCTTGTGGGCTGGGCGCGCTGCTGCTAACGGCGGGCACTGTCATGTCAACTTGCGCCGTGTGTGCCGTCCGCTTGAGTACGACGGGCTGGGGGTCCAGGACCTGGAGCACGCTGGCCTCGTGTTGCACCTACGCTGGCTGTGGTTCTCGCACACGAACGACGACCGCGCATGGCAAGGGCTTGACCTCCAGTTTTCCCGCGAGGAGCGCGCGTTGTTCTTTGCATCGACGACCATGGCGCTTGGCGATGGATTGACGACACTATTTTGGGATGACCGATGGCTCAACAGTCAGCCCGTGCGTGAATTCGCACCGGCACTCCACCAGTGCATACCCAAACGGCGACGCAAATCAAGAACGGTGGTCATAGGCCTTGGGGGCAACGCTTGGGCTCATGACATATAAGGAGTGCTCGGGATTCATGAGATTGGCCAATACCTGATGCTTTGGCAAGCCGTGCAGCACATCAGCCTATCACACATGCATGGCCGAATGCTATGGGGATGGACGGCTAGTGGCACCTACCCGGCACAGTCCTGCTATGCTGCAACCTTCCATGGGTCCATGAAATGCCCCTCTTGGAAGCTTACCTGGAAGAGCTGGGCACCACGCCGCAGCCGTTTCTTTCACTGGGTGGCCAGCCAGGACCGGTGTTGGATGGCAGAAAGACTCGCCCGTCGTGGCCTACAACACCACCCACGATGCGTCCTTTGCGATCAGGCCCCAGAGTCAATGCGGCACCTGCTCCTAGAATGCCCGTTTGCGCGGCAAACTTGGCACGACATCCTGGCTAGGCGAGGATACCTTCACAGCCGCCGAACAACGAGCCCACCCTTACGGACTGGTGGCAGCGAACAAAAGGGTAGACCCCACATGTGCTACGGAAAGGCATGCAATCCATCGCCATGCTAGTTCCTTGGATGATCTGGAAGCAGCGGAATGAGTGCGTCTTCGAGAACGCGCGCCCCACGATTCACACACTCGTAGATAGGATTAAGGCCGAAGGCAAATGTTGGGCACAAGCCAGCGCAATGGGCCTCAGGGTAGTCCTCTGCACTAACTGGGATGTTCACTGATAGGGTGCTAACCCATGTAACCCTCGCCTCCTAGGAGGATTGTATCTTCTCATCTTTTCAATGAAATGAAACACAAAGGTCCTTTGCCTTTTCTCAAAAAATAATAGGTTAGATGTAGGATCATAATCAAATTCAACAATATAGCTATCACATTAAATATTCTCTTCATGATCCACATGCATAAAAGTCTTATAATCTTCCAAGACAGTGGGATTAACATTAACTAAAGTCTTGACCTCTCCAAACCCACTTTTATAAAAAAAATCATAAAATTGAGCACTCTCTGAATATGTGGGATTCTTTTTACCTAAAGTTGACGCTCTTCCAAACCCACTTTCAATATTATTGCGAACATCAATATCATATTCATTGTGAGGCTTGAATAAATTTTCAAGATCATAAGAAGCATTATCACTCCAACCATGATCATTACAATAAGTAGTGGACATAAAAGATTCATCATCCCCTTGTAGTTTTGCATATCATTAACATAATTGGCATTAATATAATTTATATTGACATCATTGCAATCATGTTTTCATTCAAGGAGCTATCATGAATCACTTTACAAATTTCTTATTTCAACACTTCATCACAATTTTCAGATTCATGATTTCCAAGCAAAAATTCACAGAGATAATCAAGTGCACTCAACTCACTAGCAATTGGTTCAATATATTTAGATCTTTTGAAAAGATTAGCAAGTGGATGACGATCCATATGTTTTTTACTTTTACTTTGTGTTTTTGAGTGTTCACATGAAGGCAATTAAAAGCAAGCAAACGAGTAAAGTGTAACATCGTGGTTTTTGCCCTTTTCTTTTTTGGTGATTTTCTTGGATTTCTTGATTTGATTTGCTTTTCCATGGCTATGTGGTTCTTAAACTTGGGAAGATCATGCCTTCCTAGGTTTTATAGTGGCTTGTCATCCTCATCATCATCCCAGATCATGTCATTTTCATCCTAACCCAAATTCCAATATTCTTTTTTTTGGGAATATTCCTTTTCTATTAAAGGAATAACCCTTTAAACCCTAGGTTGTGAAGCAACCTATCTTTCTCTCACTCCATAAATCCCCAAATAATTATCATAAATTATTTGGGTCCTATATTGCTCAAATATGGAAAAATATTTCATTGCCATGTTCAAAAATCATCCTCCAATAATTATTTTCCTATTCTGCCCTAAATGGCACTTTGTGTAGGAAGTGCTATCTATCTTTGCTTGATTGATCCCAAACTTTTTGGACACCTTTTCATGTCCATATCATTGCCCCATGCTAAAATTAAACTCAATTTTCCTAGTAAATATTCTTGAGAAATTTTTCAAAGTTCCTTGCTTTGGGAAGCCTTTGTGATGGAAGTACTAGCTAGGAATATCCAAATGAGTTTAAACTTTGCAAGGTCCTTGATATGATAAAATCATGACTCTCCACCAAATTTCAGATCATGTCCTCACTCTATGTGAGCTACGCATAAAATCTTAGTCTCTGGTCAGATTTTCAGTTTGTGAAGCAACCATATTTTATATTGCTACAATTAAGCTGAAAATTTACCAGGACATTCTCCTATCCATATCAACTCTATCCACCAAGTTTTGGCTCAATTTATTAATCCATTTGCCCTGTGCAATTTTTCCAAGTTTTTGTCTAGAGAGTAGCTTTGTGAAGCAAGTGTCACTTTGGTATTTCCAAATGGCCTGAAACTTTTTGGGCATCCTCATATTCCTAAATCATGGAGCCATGACCATTTTCAGCTCAATCCAATCAACTATGTGAGTGCCCCTTCATCATCTCTTAATATGGCCATTATGACACTTTCTACAGCAAGTACCATCTAAACTCCTTCTCTTAAGCTTATTTTTGATGATCAACATCATCTTAGTATGTGATCATCACCAGACAAATCCTTTCCTTTGTTCCCAAGCTGATGTCCCCACTGCACAGCACAAACACTTGGCTGTTGGTTTGCTTTGGGGCCATCTACAAATCTCTTCTTTGACCCTAGGATCTTTTCTTCTTTCATTGCACCTAAGGGCACTAAGGACGGCTCGACCTCCATTCATGTCTAGTAGATGCCCCGTGAGCTCCTGCGTCACCCTGTGCCTCTGCCTCGTCCTGGTTCGCCATAAATGCGCCGCTAGCTCCATGCCCATGTCGCGCCCAGCCACTGTCCTCCATTAGAGCTTGGCGTGAGCTTGCCCGTGATGCTCTAGAGATCTCCCCCGCGCCTATTTAAGCTCCCCTGAGGTCCTCCGCACCTCACTCATCCCTCCCCCGCCTCTCTAGTCCATCGGAACGGCCTCATCTCGCCTTGGTTCGCATGGCCGCCTCGGCCTCGGCTTGAGTCCGGCCACCTCAGGCCTCCCCTCGTCTCCCCTCCATGTTCACCGAGTCCCCCTCCTCCCACGAGTCGCCCCACACCTTTGCCCCCTCGCCGGAGTGCCCGCCTTACCGGCAACCACCACAACTGGCCGCCTCTACCTCCTCTCGGTTCCCCTCCACCCCTGTGTCCTCCACTCCTTCCCGGCGGCCTCCATCCCTCTAAACGGGTGCGGCGCGGCCCCGCGGTCCCACCGGTACCCTCGGCCGGGTCGGGGATCACCGGAGCTGGCCGACCCCTTGGCCATTTCCCTCCTCCGTCGCCGCTCTGCCTCACGTGAGGCACGGGCGTGGGAGGAAGGAGACGAGCACCCGTGCCCTCTCCCCCTGCCTATGGGTCCCCCCTGTAAGCCTCTCCAGACCAGGCCTAGGTACATTAAGTGGAGACGGTTTTGCTGGAATACGTTTTCGAAGTCAGAAGGCGTATTCTGTTCCTATTGCGGCTGAAAATATGTTTTCCTATTCAGTAAACGTAATCTGCCCGAAGGCGCTTTCTATTTTCAGCCGCCAGGGACCTGTTTGTGAGGATCTTTTTACATATTGGTCCCTGGTCTTCATCACCTCATAACTCTGCAACTATAACTCCTATTTAGGTGAAACCAATGCTCACTTCTTCGTCTTGTCGAGATCTTTCTGTTGGTATCATTTTCACTATGTCGGTGGAAACGACACCTATGGGGTCACTGGGATCCCTTCTACAGTTGGCGGGCGCGAGGTTGTGCGAAGAGCGGGTCTGACAGGGAGCACACGGATCGTTTACCCAGGTACGGGCCGCGAAGATGCGTAATACCCTAGTCCTGCTTTGGTGGATGTATTTGGGTGTTCTTGTGTTCTGGAACTAGCTACGAGGTGCAACTTTGCCCAAAAGAGCCGAATCCCCCTCCTGGTCACCTCGGGCCTCCTTTTATAAAAAAGGGGTTGCCACAGTGGCACACAGGAGGTGGAAAGGTCTACAGTGGATGAGTCTATCCTCTGAGACCATCGGACAAACGCATTTAATGCGCTGCCGACGTGCCCTCCTTGCTTTCTCAGGGACGCCAGGGAAGCACGTCCCAGCTGTCGCCGCCTCGCCTGGCCTCGACACGTGTCCAAGCTGATGAGGCATCATGGCGTCACGTTGGCTGGCTGCTGGGCTGGCACGGTAGCGGAGCCTTCATGAAGGGTCGCATGCCACCACGCAGGTGCCTGCTGAGTCGGTGTAGAGGCTGCCCATCACCATGCAGGTGCCTGCCCAGCTGGTTGAGCTAGCAGCTGCTTGGGGACGATGGTGGAATCTTGGCTGGCGCGGGCCTGTCAGTGGCCCTTCTGATGCTCTCGGCAAGGGTCTTGCCAGGGGGCCGACAAGGGCCTTGCCGTGGCATTGTAGTTGTCCCCAGCAAGGGTCTTGCCAGGGGTCTTGTGGATTTCCTCGGCTAGGATACCGCCGAGGGTCGCCGTCTTCTGGTCCTCATCTGATCTCACATGTTGATGATCTTGACGAAGATTTGCATGCCACCACAGAGGCGCCTCCCGAGCCCTGGTTCCAACATAGTTGGTTGGGTTGGAGCCTGTGGGCTCAAGGGTGGATCACTCCACTGGCATCGGGCAAGTTGCCCCGGCAAGGCTCTTGCCGGGGCTGCGGAGGCTGCCTCGGCAAGGATCTTGCCGAGGGAGTCCACCTTGCCCTCTTGCTCTCCTGTGTTTCTGGTCTTGGGGTTGCCTTGGTTGCTTCGTACTTTGGCTTCTCTCTGGCTTCCCTCCTCTGCCCTGCTAAGTGTAGCCGTGGCGCGCGGCTCTAACTGCCCCTGCACAAGTAAAAGGGTCAAAAGAAGAGCCCCTACTTTTGTACACCGACAGGAGCCCCCGGGCCTGGGCCACACATAAGCGTGCCGCATTGTTGGGCCAGGCCCAGAACGATGCGCGGGCAGGTGGGGCGGATTTTACCGCAGTAACTCCTCGCCCGCTGCGCTTCCCCACGACCTACGTTGAACGCGCGACATGGAGGGGCGTGTGTGACGTGGGGGTCATGCGTGGGGCGGTTTCCGCACGCATGCGTCACATCATGGTAAAGAGGCGGCCCGCTCATTTACCCCCTGTGTCTTCTCCAATCTCAGAGCCGTCGTTCCTTCCTCCTTCCTCCTCAAGCCCCTGCTCTTGCTTCCCGCCGCTGTGTCTTCGCTTCCCTTTCCTTTCCACCTTTCGCAGCCGCCATGGCACCCAAGACTAGCAAGGGCAAGGGAGCGGCCAAGAACGCCGGATGGGCGGAGCCGCCGGAGAATGAGTTGGCGGCGCGGTGGACGGAGCTTGCCTACTTTCCCTTGAAGATTGATGCGGCCCACCTCCGGGACAACTTCAGGCCGCTGTGGGGGGTCAAGACGGGGGGAGAAATAACAGGGCATCCTGCCACACGCGTCATCCCCGCCAACTGCGGCAAAGCCGCCCCGAATCGGTACCCGTTCTTCGTCGATTACTTCTCCTGCGGCCTTTGCCCCCCTTCTCCGATTTCTTCAATGACATCATGAATACCTTCGGCTTCCACCTCCTGGATTTCACCCCAAATGCCGTGACGTGCATGGATCTTTTCGCCCATCTCTGTGAGGGCTTCGCTGGAGTGCATCCCAACACGGCGCTCTTCCGCCACTACTTCTTCCCTCGGATCCAGCAGGGAGGCGCAATCTCTGGTTGTGTCACTTGGATCCCGAGGTCCAAGGGGACATACTCGGAGGGCGCTCAGAAGGAGAGGTGGGAGGAGTGGTGGGGCCGGTGGTGCTGGATTGAAGAGGAGGATCCACAAGAATTCTGCCGGGTTCGCCAGGCGCCGCCGGTTCGCGGAAACAACTGGAGCAGTGTCGACGCCGACGACGCAAAGCTCACGGTTGCCACCACCAGAATTCTTCGCCTCACCGAGGCAGGGCTCACCCTCGAGATGATTGGGGCGGATTTCATCCGCCGCCGAATCGCTCAGCTGCATAACAAGGGGAGGCCGGCCTGGCTCTTCACGAACGCGGCGGACATCATGTGACTCTGCCTTGGCCTCGACCACAACTTCACCGTGTTGGCGCATGCTCACTTCTGTCAGCGGCTCTTCCAGCTTGATGTGGACCGCGACGGCAAGGCCGAGAGGTCCAGCAAGGCCGCGAAGGTTGGCAAGGTCGCCAAGGGGTCCTTGTTTGGGTTGCCGGCGGGGTGGTCCCGCTGAGCAATAACTCGCGCCGAAGCGACATCATCGCCATGATGCCAGAGTTCAACGTGCACGGCCTCATCCCGAATTGGTCTGAGCCACCGGAGGATCAAGTGCATGAGTTTTTTGACACCCTGGAGGAGAAGTACATCCGCGAGGAGCCGCGGCTCGTCCAGGACACCACCCAAGCAGAGCTGGACTACATTGCTGCCAGGGCGGCGGAGGCAGAGCTCGCCAAGGAGGTCGGCAGCGCCGGCGGCGTGGAGGACAAAGACGCGGAGGCCGCAGAGGAGAAGGAGCTTGCCTAGTGGGCGGAGTCCGCTGGGGAGGCCAGCAGCGCCGGCACCGTGGCTTCTCTTATTGGAGACGATGACGAGCCGTCGAGGAGGAGGCTGAAGCTGTCGAGCCCCCAGCCGCGGGTAAAAAGTTCGAGACCTACGGCGGGCCAGCTCTGGCGAGCCGGTTCGGCCCAGTAGGGCCGTGCAACCTCGGCAAGCCCAGGAGACGTCCACGCGCCAAACGAGGGCCGCGGCGGCGAAGAAATTGGTGAAGGCCGCAGTGGCAAAGAAGAAAGCATCTACTTCTTCTTCGTCTAAGCGTTCCCCAACTCCACCTGCTTCCCCTCCTCCTGCAGGTGATGACACAGAGGTCTTCTTCGACCTTGGGTCTCTCAGCCCGAGGAGGAAGAGGAAGGCAGCGGAAGAAGAAACGGAGGACGAGTAAGTGCTTCAACTCTTGTAATCTCCGTCCCTCCGGGCTGTATCGCTTTTCTTGACTTGTCTTCATCTTGGCAGGGATACGGAGACACTGGCCCAGAGGGTGAAGAGGGCCAGGTCTTCGGTGGTCGGGAACCTCTAAGGCGCCACTGGTGGTGGTGAGAAGCCCGGACAGCAGCCCCGGCACAACCCCCAATGTAAGCTCATCACCCGCCCCTCATCAACGTGTGTCGTGGGTACGATTCTTGGTACTGGCCTTGCCGTGATCGCAGGAGGGGGACAATAGCAGGAGGAGCCACTGAGGGCTACCCCCAACACGCCACCTTCGTCGACCACGCGGCCCGAGGGGCATCCCCGGCAAAGGCATCTGATACGTCTCCATCGTATCTACTTTTCCAAACACTTTTGCCCTTGTATTGGACTCTAACTTGTATGATTTGAATGGAACTAACACGGACTGATGCTGTTTTCAGCAGAATTGCCATGATGTTGTTTTATGTGCAGAAAACAAAAGTTCTCGGAATGACCTGAAACTCCACGGAATACCTTACAATAAATAATAAATAATCCTCGCCAAAGATGAAGACTAGGGGGCCCATACCCTTCTCACGAGGGTGGGGGCGCCCCCCTAGGGCGCAGCCCCTACCTTGTGGCCCCCCTGGAAACCCCCCGACTCCAACTCCAACTCTATATAACTGCTTTCGGGGAGAAAAAAATAGGAGAGAAGAAATCATCGCGTTTTACGATACGGAGCCGCCGCCAAGCCCTAAAACCTCTCGGGAGGGCTGATCTGGACTCCGTTCGGGGCTCCAGAGAGGGGGATTCGTCGCCGTCGTCATCATCAACCATCCTCCATCACCAATTTCATGATGCTCACCGCCGTGCGTGAGTAATTCCATCGTAGATTTGCTGGACGGTGATGGGTTGGATGAGATTCACCATGTAATCGAGTTAGTTTTGTTAGGGTTTGATCCCTAGTATCCACTATGTTCTGAGATTGATGTTGCTATGACTTTGCTATGCTTAATGCTTGTCACTAGGGCCCGAGTGCCATGATTTCATATCTGAACCTATTATGTTTTCATCAATATATGAGAGTTCTAGATCCTATCTTGCAAGTCTATAGTCACCTATTATGTGTTATGATCCGTTAACCCCAAAGTGACAATAATCGGGATACTTACCGATGATGACCGTAGTTTGAGGAGTTCATGTATTCACTATGTGCTAATGCTTTGTTTCGGTTATCTATTAAAAGGAGGCCTTAATATCCCTTAGTTTCCATTAGGACCCCGCTGCCACGGGAGGGTAGGACAAAAGATGGCATGCAAGTTCTTTTACATAAGCACGTATGACTATATTCGGAATGCATGCCTACATTACATTGACGAATTGGATCTAGTTCTGTGTCACCTATGTTATGACTGTTACATGATGAACCGTATCCGGCATAATTATCCATCATTGATCCGATACCTACGAGCTTTCCATCTACTGGTTTACGCTTATTTACTTTCCCGTTGCTATTGTTACAATCACTACAAAACACCAAAAACATTACTTTGCTTTCATTACTCTTTTGTTACCGTTACCATCACTATCATATTACTTTGCTACTAAACACTTTGCTGCTGATACTAAGTTTCCAGGTGTGGTTGAATTGACAACTCAGCTGCTAATACTTGAGAATATTCTTTGGCTCCCCTTGTGTCGAATCAATAAATTTGGGTCGAATACTCTACCCTCGAAAGCTATTGCGATCCCCTGTACTTGTGGATTATCAAGACTAATTTTGGGCGCCGTTGCCGGGGAGCATAGCTCTATTCTTTGAGTCACTTGGGATTTATATCTGGTGGACACTATGAAGAACTTGAGAGATCCAAAAACCAAGATCTATCCCTCAACTATGAGGGGAGGTAAGGAACTGCCATCTAGCTCTGCACTTGATTCACCTTCTATTATGAGTAAGCTTGCGACACCTACACCTGCTTCTGCTATTCGCTCTGATATGTCGCATGTTATTGATGATGCTACTTCTGCTATGCATGATACTTATGATGAAACTATCTCTATGCTTGATACTACTATGCCACTTAGTGATTTTCTAGAGGAATGACTTGCTAGGGCCAGAGAGATTGAAAATATTGAATCTGATTATGAAGATGAAAGTGATGATGAAGAATCACTTGTTATTCCTGAGGGTTATTTATTTGATCAAGATGCTTCTTTAGCTATTTTAGCCTGCAAAGATAGATATGAACTCAAAAGGTTATTAGCTAAATGGAATAAGCAATCTCCAAATGCTAGGATGAGACCTGACCCTGCTTTTGCTACTTCACCTACATGTATTGCTGATAAGGATTATGAATTCTCTGTTGATCCTAATATAATTACTTTGGTTGAATCTGATCCTTTTCATGGCTATGAATCTGAAACTGTTGTAGCACATCTTACTAAATTAAATGATATAGCCACCCTGTTCACTAATGATGAGAGATCTCGCTACTTTTATATCCTTAAAATATTTCCGTTCTCATTAAAGGTGATGCTAAGATATGGTTTAATTCTCTTGATCCTGGTTGTGTGCGTAGTCCCCAGGATATGATTTATTACTTCTCTGCTAAATATTTCCCTGCACATAAGAAACAAGCTGCTTTAAGGAAATATACAACTTTGTGCAAATTAAAGAAGAGAGTCTCCCACAAGCTTGGGGGGAGGCTTCTCAAGTTACTTAATGCTTTTCCTGATCATCCTCTTAAGAAAAATGAAATACTTGATATCTTTTATAATGGACTAACCGATGCTTCCAGAGATTATCTGGATAGTTGTGCTGGTTCTCTTTTCAGGGAAAGAACACCGGATGAAGCTGAAATCTTATTGAATAATATGTTGACAAATGAAAATAATTGGGCACCTCCTGAGCCAGCTCCTGAGGCAGCTCCTGCTCCAATTAATGATCCTATTCCTAAACCAACTCCGAAGAAGAGAGGTGTTCTATTTCTCAGTCCTGAAGATATGCAAGAGGCAAAGAAATCTATGAGAAAAAAGGTATTAAAGATGAAGATGTTAAGAATTTACCTCCTATTGAATAAATACATGGTCTTAATTTACCGCCTGTCGAAGAAACATATGATCTTAATCCTTTATTTATTGAAGAACCTCCAGACCTCGATAACCCGACACAGGTAGTAAAGGTAAATTCTCTCTATAGATATGATAAAGTTGAAACCCTTCCTACTAAAATTGCTAGTCAATGCTTGGATGAGTTTGATAATTTTATGTTTAAGCAAGAAGACTTCAATGCTTATTTTGGTAGACAATTAAAACAAGAAGCTAATATGATTAAATACTTGGGTGATTATATGGCTAATATTAGAGGTGAACTTAAACTTGTTAGCAAACATGCTTCTATGGTTACCACTCAAGTAGAACAAGTACTTAAAGCTCAAAAAGAATTGCTCAATGAGATGAATAGTAAGAAAAATAATTATGCTGTTAAAGTGGCTACTAGAACTGGTAGAATGACCCAGGAACCTTTGTATCCTGAAGGCCACCCTAAGAGAATTGAGCAAGATTCTCAGAGAAATAAAATTGATGCACCTAGTTCTTCTAAAAAGAAGAAAAAGAAAAATGATAGAACTATGCAAACTTCTAGTGAACCTATTGCTGAACCACCTGATAATCCAAATGATATTTCTATTTCTGATGTTGAAACTCAATCTGGTAATGAACACGAACCTAATGAAAATGTTAATGATGATGTTCATAATGATGCTCAACCTAGTAATGATAATGATGTAGAAATTGAACTTGATGTTGATCTTGATTACCCACAATCAAAGAATCAACGTTATGATAAGAAAGACTTTGTTGCTAGGAAACATGGTAAAGAAAGAGAGCCTTGGGTTCAGAAACCCATGCCTTTTCCTCCCAAACCATCCAAGAAAAAGGATGATGAGGATTTTGAGTGCTTTTCTGAAATGATTAGACCTATATTTTTGCATATGCGATTGACTGATATACTTAAAACAAATCCTTATGCTAAGTACATGAAAGATACTATTGCAAATAAAAGAAAGATACCGGAAGCTGAAATTTCCACCATGCTTGCTAATTATACTTTTAAGGGTGGATACCAAAGAAACTTGGGGATCCAGGAGTACCTACTATACCATGCTCCATTAAAAGAAACTATGTTAAAACTGCTTTATGTGATCTTGGAGCCGGTGTTAGTGTTATGCCTCTCTCTTTATATCGTAGACTTGATTTGAATAAGTTGACACCTACTGAAATATCTTTGCAAATGGCTGATAAATCAACTGCTATACCTGTCAGTATTTGTGAGGATGTGCCTGTTGTGGTTGCAAACGTTACTATTTTAATGGACTTTGTTATTCTTGATATTCCCGAGGACGATAGTATGTCTATTATTCTTGGAAGACCTTTTCTTAATACTGCAGGGGATGTTATTGATTGCAAAAAAGGCGATGTCACTTTTCATGTCAATGGTAATGAGCATACGGTACACTTTTCGAGGAAACAACCTCAAGTTCATAGTATCAATTCTATCGGAAAAATTCCATCGATTATATTTGGAGGTTTTGAATCTCCTCTTCCTACTATCAAGAAGAAATATGATATACTTATTATTGGGGATGTGTATATCCCCGTTGAGGTAACCTAGTGTTATTCGAAATTTCTCCGGTTTCATGTTAATCGGAATGGGTTTGTTAACAAGACTTGATCAACCTTGTTAGTGGATTCCTTTTGACGAGCATGAGATGGATGAAACTAGAAGCACAACCCTCTGTACCCTTTCTATACTTTCTGATATTTAGTTGAAATAAAGTAAAAATAAATAATTTTCTGTCTGTTATCTGATTATCCGTGCAATATAAAAATACCTCAAAAATAAAAGTTCTCCAAATGCCCTAAAAATTAAATATGGTTTTTTTTAGAATATTTGAGGATTTATGGAACAAAAAACACACCAGGGGGGCCAACCACCTTGCCACGAGGGTGGAGGGCGTGCCGCCCTACCTCGTGGGCCCACGGTGGCCCTCCTCTACTTATTCTTCCAGCCACACACTTCATCTTCCTCCCCCAAACATGAAAAACCAACTCAAACCCGAGTCCAAGCTTGTTTTGCTACCATTTTCGATCTCCTTGCTCAAAGCACCTCTCACAAAACTACTTGGGGAGATTGTTCCTTGGTATGTGACTCCTCCATTGGTCCAATTAGTTTTTGTTCTGGTGCTTTATTCATTGCAAATTTGTGTTGCTTAGGTGACCCTGTTCTTGAGCTTGCATGTCAAATTTATATGGTCAAAAGTAGTTTTGATGCATGATATAGGCCTAGGCACTTGTAGGAGTAGTTGCTATCAATATTATTGAGTTTGGTTTACTTTTATTTTGAAGTTACTAAAAATTTCAGAATCTTTCAGAAAATGATGAGGAGATTATTGAGGGGCTCATCGAGCCACTCGAAGGAAAAGGCACCGAAGCCTAAGTATAATTTGCCGCGCACCGTGGAGGTTCGGGCGTGTGAATGGCCTTCTGAGGATTTCTTGAGAGCAGCCGGGATTTATGAAGATTTTCATGAGTTGGCTCATAATGCAGGCCTCACCGCTTTCCTCCACGACCAAATGCAATCTGTATCTCTTGCTCACAAATACCTTTGTGCAAAACTTTCATTTTCATTCTAGGAACTCACCACCTACGGTGGAGTTTCATTTATATGATGAGCATAAGGATATGTCACTTTATGATTTCTGTCAGACTTGTTTAGTCCCTTTTGGGGGCAAGACATAAGAACCACATCATGATGATGTGGAGGGATTTAATAATACTATCATTGTAGGGGAAACTAGGAAGGTTTCCGATGCACGAATCACTAGCATACATTTTCCTGTCTTACGTTACTTTGCATTATTTGCTAGTCGTTGCTTAATTGGTCGCGGAAATTGTCGAAACCTTAGTATCCCTGATATTATTATTTTGCTCCAAGGTTTATACAGTGATAACACTTTTAGTATGGGCGGCATTATTGCTAGACGATTAAGTATGAACCGTACTAAGGGTCCCATCTTTGGAGGCATCTATGCTACACGCCTAGCTGCGCATTTTAACATTCCTATTAGGCATGCTGAGAAGGAGGAAAAAGTGCTGCCTCGTATTTATTTTGATTATAAAAGTATGGTGGCACATGATTTTATTGTTAAGAATAGGGCAGGAGAGCTTAAATATCAATTGTTCTTTAATAAACATCATCCTGAGACCATTACCTTGCCTGCTCCTACTTTGTTTGATTTGACTGTAGGCAAGTACCTTGTTCCGTTGACGGCTATCCACGCCTATCGGAACCCTGCACCAGCCGAGGAGCCAGAACCGGAACCACAATTTGATCCTTCACGACAATCTAACTATCAGTGGGATCCGGAGATGATTGCCAGCCAGTGGCAATCGGGGCCTTCTTCTTCCTCATCACAGTACGACCCCAACAACTATTATCATGGATATCAGCCAGGCCAGCCGTGGCCATAGACCAACTTAGGCCAAAAGCCTAAGCTTGGGGGAGTACGTATTTCTCACCGACATTACATTTATGTTCACACACACTCATTGCTAGATGTCGGTGCTCATACTTTTTCATTGTATCACCCATGCTAGTTTATTTTCTTTTATGCTTTCTTATTGTGTGTTTGATAAACCTTAAGAAGAACCAAAAAAATAGTTTTATCTTTTAATTAATTTACTTTCCATGCTTGTAGTAGTAATTAAAAATCAAACCCAAAAATATTTCCCGTTCTTCTTTTGCTTGTTGGGAGCTTTCCCGTGTAAATAGTTTTATTTATTTTCTTTTCTTTGGGGGTCAGTAGGAGAGGACCATGATTAAATTGTTGAAGTGGCTCTTATATGCATTATTTTTTATCTGACAAAAGAACCCATATTGCCTTGTCTTCTCCTATTTATTGAATGCTCCAGATTCTAGCTTAGTCCAATGCACGTGCACTCTTATTATTATTCACATCATTCGGTCGTGCAAGTGAAAGGCAATTATGATGATATATGATGGACTGACTGAGATGAGAAAAGCTAGTACGAACTCAAACTCTTTTGTTTTTGTAAATATGATAAGTTCATCGTTCTTGATTCAGCTTGTTATGAATAAACATGTTTGCAATGACAATTAGAGATCATAGTTGCTTGTTCCATGCTTGATTAGCTATGAGTTATAATGGTTTACCTTGCGTGTCAACATGCTATTAAAATGGTTATGATGTGGTATGATAGGGTGGTATCCTCCTCTGAATGATTTAAGTGACTTGACTTGGCACATGTTCACGCATGTAGTTGAAAAAAATCAACATAGCCTTCACGATATTTATGTTCATGGTGGATTATATCCTACTCATGGTTGCATCCAATGTTTATTAATTTTAATGCATGTACATGGCTGTTGTCCCTCTCTAGTTGGTCGCTTCCCAGTCTTTTGCTAGCCTTCACCTGTACTAAGCGGGAATACTGCTTGTGCATCCAAACTCCTTAAACCCCAAAGTTATTCCACATGAGTCCACTATACCTTCCTATATGCGGTATCTACCTGCCGTTCCAAGTAAATTTGTATGTGCCAAACTCTAAACCTTCAAATAATCATCCTATTTGTATGCTCGAATAGCTCATATATCAACTAGGGATGTCTGTATCTTCCATGTTAGGCGGGTTATTCTCAAGAGGAGTGGACTCCGCTCCTCACTCATGAGATAAAGGGCTGGTCACCGGGATGCCCAGTCCCATGCTTTATGCAAACTAATCAAAATAATTGCAAACAAAACTCCCCCTGGGACCTGAAGTATGTTGGAGGCACTCGTTGTTTCGAGCAAGCCATGGATTGATGTTTGTTGGTGGAGGTGGAGTATAAACTTTACCATTCTGTTTGGGAACCGCCTATAATGTGTGTAGCATGGAAGATATTGTCATCTCTTGGTTGTTATGTTGACAATGAAAGTATACCGCTCAAAATATTATTCACCTCTATTTTAAAACTGAGCTCTGGCACCTCTACAAATCCCTGCTCCCCTCTGCGAAGGGCCTATCTATCTACTTTTATGTTGAGTCATCACCCTCTTATTAAAAAGCACTAGCTAGAGAGCGCAGTTGTCATTTGCATTCATTGATGTTAGTTTACATTGGGTGTGACTATGATTGGATCTCTTTTACCATGAATTACAATGTCTAGTCAGTCCTTGATCTTTAGAGGTGCTCTGCATTTATGTTTTGCGGTCTCAGAAAGGGATAGCAAGATACCATCTTGTTATATCATATTATGATTGTTTTGAGAAAGTGTTGTCATCCGAGATTTATTATTATGGCTTGCTAGTTGATTATGTTATTGATATGAGTAATCATGAGACCTGAGAATTATTGCAAATGTGGTTAGTTATAATCTTTGATGAAAACTTGAATGCTAGCTTGAGATATTTACAATAATCGGGATACTTACCGGTGATGACCGTAGTTTGAGGAGTTCATGTATTCACTATGTGCTAATGCTTTGTTCCGGTTCTCTATTAAAAGGAGGCCTTAATATCCCTTAGTTTCCATTAGGACCCCGCTGCCATGGGAGGGTAGGACAAAAGATGTCATGCAAGTTCTTTTCCATAAGCATGTATGACTATATTCGGAATACATGCCTACATTACATTGACGAATTGGAGCTAGTTTTGTGTCACCCTATGTTATGACTGTTACATGATGAACCGCATCCGGCATAATTATCCATCATTGATCCGATGCCTACGAGCTTTCCATCTACTGGTTTACGCTTATTTACTTTCTCGTTGCTATTGTTACAATCACTACAAAACACCAAAAACATTCCTTTGCTTTCATTACTCTTTTGTTACCGTTACCATCACTGTCATATTACTTTGCTACTAAACACTTTGCTGCAGATACTAAGTTTCCAGGTGTGGTTGAATTGATAACTCAGCTGCTAATACTTGAGAATATTCTTTGGCTCCCCTTGTGTCGAATCAATAAATTTGGGTCGAATACTCTACCCTCGAAAGCTGTTGCGATCCCCTATACTTGTGGGTTATCAGCGTCAAGCATTGAGCCCATGCACACGGAGGAGGAGGAGAACTTAGGCTCCGGCGGCTCCACCTCGGCACCAAATGCTGGCGAGGAAGGGGCTACTTCTTTCCAGCCCGGCACGGGTAAGCCACTCGCCTTCCGTCCCTTTTCTTTTTCTGTTCTTTCTGAATCTTGGTCTTGGTTTCGCTTCATCCCCTTCACGATATCCAAATCCTCCGTCGGCGGGCCAGGAGGACATAGACACAGTCATCGAGGATGTCGCCAAGGCCGCCGAGGCGGAGGCTAAGAAGATCGCCGCCGAGGAGGCCGCCCAGGGCGCTGCTGAGGACGCCGCCAAGGGGCCTACTGGGGAGCCCAGCAAGGCTACGGCCGAGGAGGCCGGCAATGGGCCTGTCGGGGAGCCCAGCAAGGCTACGGCCGAGGAGGCCGGCAAGGGGCCTGCCGGGGAGGCCGGCAAGTCCATTGCCGAGGAAGAGGTGGCTGATGACCAACCTTCCTCCTCCGCGGCCTCTGGCTCCGGCAGGTATCTGAAGGTGGGCGGCGATCTTTTCGTCCACCTTCTAGGGGCGTCAAGCTCCAGGGCGCCCATCAAGGGAGAGGTGTTCGACGAGGAGGTGCTTGCCGCCGCCGGGCTCGAGGTCGTCGACGAGCCAAGCGCCGGTGGTGACGGTTCTCAGGAGGAGGAGCTTCTCCAGGCCATGGGCGCCGGCTTTCAAAAGCTCCAGGCACTCCATCGCGCCCGCCTGGACAAGGCCAAGTCCAGGATGGCAACGGCGGACAAGGCGGAGGCGGACCTCAAGGGACGCGTCGCTGAGGCGCAGACTTAGTACCGCCAAGCTTGTGAGGAGCTGAAGGCCGCCCAAGGCGAGCTGGCCAGGCGCGAGGTGGAGCTCACCATGGAGCGGGCCGACATCGAGAAGGCCCAGGAGACGGCGAAGAACCTGGCTGCCGCAGCCGAGGCTGCTCGAGCCCAGCATCAGGCCATGCTGAACTCCCAGGAGGAGGACCTTGTCGCGCGTGAGGAGAAACTTGCCGCAATGCTCCGCGGCAAGGACGAGGAAGTGGAGAAGCTCGTTGTGCAGCGGACCAAGGAGCTGGAGCAGAGGCACAGGGACGCACTCGATGCCCAGGCTCTGGTTCACGCCGACAAGACGAAGGAGCTGGAGGTGGAGCGGGATGAGCTGAAGGATCAGGTCCTGAAGCTGTCCAAGGAGGACACGCTCAACGGTGCCTTGGTTGAGGCACAGGGTGCAGTCCTCGACAAGGTCGGGCAGCTCTCCGAGGCCAACAACTCCGTCAAAGACCTCAAGCTAAAGCTGGAGGGTCTCGAGGGGATGCTGTCGGAGGGCAAGGCCCGGGAGGAGGCCCTGGCCAAGGACCTGGAGACTGAGAAGCAGTTGCGGAAGAATGAAGCCGCCAACCACAAGGATTTTGTGGAAGGCGAGAACCGCTGGATCAGGCGTCTCGAAGGCATCGCTGGCAGGATCACCATGCAGCTGGCTACCATGGGGATGCCAAATGTCAGGTATACCCCAGAGCGCAACGCGAGACCCAACGCCAAGCTAACCATCTTCTTCGAGGGCATTCTCAGGGCCCTGGAGCAGCTCCACTCCAACCGGACGGCCTCCCTGGCCGATGAGTCCCGGAGGCTTTGCCGGGTTGCCCTGACCAAGGTTCTCACCAAGGTGGCGCACTGGAACCCCAACCTCGACTTCGACGCTGCGCTGGAGAGCTTGCCGGAGGATGCAGACCTCGCGACGCTCAAGGAGCATATCAAGCCCATCATCAGCTGCATCAGCGGAATCGAGAGGGTGGAGGGCCAGCGCCGGGATTAGGAACCCCGTTTCTCATTGCCGCTGCAGGTTCATGGCCAAGACAATTCATATCTTTAGTTAGAACCGCAACAACAATCAATGTAATATAACTCTACATTACTTTTGATACAATGCATGTTATTTTCCTGTCTGATCTTCCCTTGTATGTCCGCCCTATGTTAACCGGGTAGGCTCGCCGGCACATAAACCCAGGGCGGCACCTTGGGGACGGATCCCCAATAGCCTGCCGGGTGTGCTTGCTGTCAGGAGAACCACCTTACCGCTCTTAACGCGGCCGCTCGAACTGTCAAGCTTGACTCGAGTTAGAATCGAGAGTGTTGCCAATTGCAGAAGGCTACCCCGCCACTCTCGATGCAGCCGCTTGAGCTGTTGAGCGGACTCAAAACAGAACAAGGGCGTTGCCAATTGTGGAAGGGCCCCTTTGCGTGCAGGTTTTCCATACACAGGGCAGGACCTTCAAGGATAATAACCATATATATAAAAAGAAATTGCTTAAAGTTTTGCATGACTTAGCTTTTCTGTCGTTGCACAGGCATCCACCGCATTCGCAGATGGCGCCGTCAAGCTCGGTCGTCTTCTTCCTTGGAACGACGGCCACGACGAAGCCGCTGCCCCGATCAGACCAGATTCTCATGACTGCGGGCCCTACCTGGTGTGCCAGAGATGTTGGTGGAAACGACACCTATGGGGTCACCGGGATCCCTTCTACGGTTGGCGGGCGCGGGGTTGTGCAAAGAGCGGGTCTGACAGGGAGCACACGGATCGTTTACCCAGGTTCGGACTGCGAAGATGTGTAATACCCTAGTCGTGCTTTGGTGGATGTATTTGGGTGTTCTTGTGTGCTGGAACTAGCTACGGGGTGCAACTTTGCCCAAAAGAGCCGACCCTCCTGGTCGCCTCGGGCCTCCTTTTATAGGAAAAGGGGGTTGCCACAGTGGCACACAGGAGGTGGAAAGGTCTATAGTGAATGAGTCTATCCTCTAGGACCGTCGGAAAAACGCATTTAATGCGCTGCCGACGTGCCCTCCTTGCTTTATCGGGGATGCCAGGGAAGCACGTCCCAGCTGTTGCCGCCTCGCCTGGCCTCGACACGCGTCCGAGATGATGAGGCATCGTGGCGCCACGTTGGTTCGCTGCTGGGCTGGCATGCCGCCACGCAGGTGCCTGCTAAGTCGGTGTAGAGGTCGTCCGTCGCCACGTAGGTGCCTACCCAGCTGGTTGAGCTAGCAGCTGCTTGGGGACGGTGGTGGAGTCTTGGCTGGCATGGGCCTGGCAGTGGCCCTGCTAATGCTCTCGGCAAGGGTCTTGCCGGGGGCCCGGCAAGGGCCTTGCCGTGGCGTTGTAGTAGTCCCCGGCAAGGGTCTTGCCGGGGGTCTTGTGGATTTCCTTGGCTAGGATCCCGCCGAGGGTCGCCGTCTTCTGGTCCTCATCTGATCTCACATGTTGATGATCTTGACAAAGATTTGCATGCCACCATAGAGGCGCCTCCCGAGCCCTGGTTCCAACATAGTTGGTTGGGTTGGAGCCTGCGGGCTCAAGGGTGGATCACTCCACTGGCATCGGGCAAGTTGCCCCGGCAAGGCTCTTGCCGGGGCTGCGGAGGCTGCCTCGGCAAGGATCTTGCCGAGGGAGTCCACCTCGCCCTCTTGCTCTCCTGCGTTTCTGGTCTTGGCGTTGCCTTGGTTGCCTCGTACTTCGGCTTCTCTCCAGCTTCCCTCCTCTGCCCTGCTAAGTGTGGCCGTGGCGCGCGGCTCCGACTGCCCATGCACAAGTAAAGGGGTCAAAAGAAGAGCCCCTACTTTTGTACAGCGACACACTAGGTGGTCCCATAGTGAAAATGACCATTTTGCCCTTGCTTCTAATCAGCCCCCTCCAAGAGAGAACCGTTCGCCGTTTCGTTCTGCGGCTTCACCACACTTCTTCCCGGAGTCTCCGTTACCCCAGGCAAGCAACAACAACCACTTGCATGATAGCCATGTAGTAGCCATGGTTCCTACTTGAATATTTAATAAAAGTTTGCTCGTTATCTATCTGCTTGTTTACTACTACTGTTGTTGTTTCGGTTATGCTCGTGGTTTCATGTTCACCTTCATGCTATGTTCCGATGCTTCTTTTATCTTATGCTACTTGCTAGTATCATGTTCACATGTCATGCTTGGTAGTAGTAGTACATGCTGGTAGTAACGATGTTCATTCTGCTGCATGTTTATCGTCTGTTATCAAGTATTGTTGTTATACATGTTCTTTTGCATCTAGTTGGTTATATGCTTACTTGGTAGTGTTCTTGCTCTACACTTGCATGGTATTTATTTATGATGATGGTAGTCATGCTATGCTCATGGGTAATGTTATGCTTATGCTTGTCAATATGCCATGCTCATTTGGTTATATGATTCATTGTTGTTATGCTCGATGATTGTGTTGCACCTCCATGCTTATGTTGATATCATGCTCATGCATTATAGTGTTGGGGAACGTAGTAATTTCAAAAAAAATCCTATGCACACGCAAGATCATGGTGATACATAGCAATGAGAGGGGAGAGTGTTGTCCACATACCCTCGTAGACTGAAAGCGGAAGCGTTAGCACAACGCGGTTGATGTAGTCGTACGTCTTCACGATCCGACCGATCAAGCACCGAACGCACGACACCTCCGAGTTCTGCAGACGTTCAACTCGATGACATCCCTCGAACTCCGATCCAGCCGAGCTTTGAGGGAGAGTTCCGTCAGCACGACGGCGCGGTGACGATGATGATGTTCTACCGACGCAGGGCTTCGCCTAAGCACCGCTACGATATGACCGAGGTGGATTATGGTTGAGGGGGGCACCGCACACGGCTAAGAGATCCAAGGGATCAATTATTGTGTCTCTAGGGTGCCCCCTGCCCCCATATATAAAGGATCAAGGGGGGAGGTGCGGCCGGCCAGGAGGGGCACGCCAGGAGGAGTCCTACTCCCACCGGGAGTAGGACTCCCTCTGAGGGAGTCCTGGATTAGGGGGTGTTCGGATAGCCGAACTATACGTTCAGTCGGACTCCTAGACTATGAAGATACAAGATTGAAGACTTCGTCCCGTGTCCGGGAGGGACTTTCCTTGGCGTGGAAGGCAAGCTTGGCGATACAGATATGTAGATCTCCTACCATTGTAACCAACTCCATGTAACCCTAACCCTATCCGGTGTCTATATAAACCGGAGGGTTTTAGTCCGTAGGACGACGTACACATCAACAATCATACCATAGGCTAGCTTCTAGGGTTTAGCCTCCTCGATCTCGTGGTAGATCTACTCTTGTACTACCCATATCATCAATATTAATCAAGCAGGACGTAGGGTTTTACCTCCATCGAGAGGGCCCGAACCTGGGTAAAACTTCGTGTCCCTTGTCTCCTGTTACCATCCGGCCTAGACGCACAGTTCGGGACCCCCTACCCGAGATCCGTCGGTTTTGACACCGACATTGGTGCTTTCATTGAGAGTTCCTCTGTGTCGTCGCTGTCAGGCTCGATGGCTCCTACGATCATCGATAGCCATGAGTTCCAGGGTGAGATCTTCCTCCCCGGACAGATCTTTGTCTTCGGCGGCTTCGCACTGCGGGCCAATTCGCTTGGCCGTCTGGAGCAGATCGAAAGCTACGCCCCTGGCCGTCAGGTCAGATTTGTTAGTTTAAACTACACAGCGGACATCCGCGGGGACTTGATCTTCGATGGATTCGAGCCACTGCCGAGCGCGCCGCACTGTCACGACGAGCATGATCTAGCTCTGCCGCCGAATAGTGCCCTGGATGCCGCACCCGCATCGGCTCCGACCCTTAATTCGGAGCCAACGGCGATTGAGCCAAACACCAGCCCTGTACTCTGCGAGACTCGTGACTCCAAGGAGTCGGACTCCTCTCCGGACTCCGAACCCTCCACGCCCCTGCTAATCGAATCCGATTGGGCGCCGATTATGGAGTTCACTGCCGCCGACATCTTTCAGCACTCGCCTTTCGGTGATATCCTGAATTCACTGAAGTCTCTCTCTTTATCAGGAGAGCCCTGGTCAGACTACCGTCAGCAAGGTTGGGGTATGGACGATGAAGAAATTCAAAGCCCACCCACCACCCACTTTGTAGCCACTGTCGATGACTTAACCGACATGCTCGACTTCGACTTCGAAGACATCGACGGTATGGACGCCGATGAAGGAGATGATGAAGAACCAGCGCCTACTAGGCCCTGGAAAGCCACCTCGTCATATGACATATACATGGTGGACACCCCAAAAGAGGGAGATGGCGATGGAACAGCGGAGGATGACCCCTCGAAGAAACAGCCTAAGCACCGGCGTCAGCGGCGCCGCTCAAAATCCCACCAAAACAAATACGGTGATTCCAGCACGGGAGATAATAATATTTCGAAAAGTGCCGAAGAAAACCCCTCCAGCAAGACTTAGCACAGGAGGATGGAGAAACCAGCCCTCATGAGAGAGCGGCAGACAAAGAGGTCGAGGACGATAATTATATGCCTCCCTCCGAAGACGAGGCAAGCTTTGACGATGACGAATTCGTCATGCCAGAGGATCCCGTTGAGCAAGAGCGTTTTCAACGCAGGCTTATGTCCATGGCAAGAAACCTCAAGAAAAAACAGCAACAGCTTAGAGCTGATCAAGATTTGCTGGTCGACAGATGAACTGAAGTCCTTGCGGCCGAAGAGCATAAACTCGAACGCCCCTCCAAGAGCTACCCAAAGCGCAGGTTGCTACCCCGATTAGAGGAGGAAGCACTTCATGCGGCCGACCGGCCACCTCGTGGCTGCGACAGAGAGGCCTCCCGGCCCTCCACTCAAGCCACACCCCGTACCAAGGCACGGGAACATGCGCCGGACTTACGAGACATGTTGGAGGACAAGGCAAGGCAAACACGCTCGATCTATGGATCGCGTGGGCGCCCCACGGATCGAGACGGTAACCGTCACGCGGCCACAAATTCGGCCGGGCCGAACACAGCTCATTGGAGCTACGTCATGATATCGCCCAGTACAGAGGCGCCGCACACCCACTATGCTTTACAGACGAAATAATGGATCATCAAATCCCTGAGGGTTTCAAACCCGTAAACATCGAATCATATGATGGCACAACAGATCCTGCGGTATGGATCGAGGATTATCTCCTTCATATCCACATGGCCCGCGGCGACGATTTCCAAGCCATCAAATACCTCCCACTCAAGCTTAAAGGACCAGCTCGGCATTGGCTTAACAGCTTGCCAACAGGATCAATCAGTTGTTGGGAGGACCTGGAAGCCGCATTCCTCGGCAATTTCCAGGGCACTTATGTGCGACCCCTAGACGCCGATGACCTAAGTCACGTAATTCAGCAGCCAGAGGAATCGGCCAGGAAATTCTGGACACGGTTCCTAACAAAGAAAAATCAAATAGTCGACTGTCCGGACGCTGAGGCCCTAGCAGCCTTCAAGCACAATATCCGTGACGAGTGGCTGGCCCGGCACCTTGGGCAGGAAAAGCCGAAATCTATGGCAGCACTCACGACACTCATGACCCGCTTTTGCGCGGGAGAAGACAGCTGGCTTGCTCGTAGCAACAATATGACCAAGAACCCTGGTAATTCGGACACCAGGGACAATAGTGGCAGGTCGCGTTGCAACAAGCAGAAGCGCCGCATTAACGACGACAATGCTGAGGATACGGCAATTAATGCCGGATTCAGAGGCTCTAAATCCGGTCAGCGGAAAAAGCCATTCAAAAGGAATCCTAGGGGCCCGTCCAGTTTGGACCGAATACTCGACCGCTTGTGCCAGATACATAGCACCCCCGAAAAGCCGGCCAATCACACCAACAGGGATTGTTGGGTGTTCAAGCAGGCAGGCAAGTTAAACGCCGAAAATGAAGACAAGGGGCTACATAGCGATGACGACGAGGAGCCCCGGCCGCCGAACAACAGTGGATAGAAGGGTTTTCCCCCACAAGTGCGGACGGTGAACATGATATACGCAACCCACGTCCCCAAAAGGGAGCGGAAGCGCGCGTTAAGGGACGTATACGCGGTAGAGCCAGTCGCCCCAAAGTTCAACCCATGGTCCTCCTGCCCGATCACCTTTGATCGAAGGGACCATCCCACTAGCATCCGTCATGGCGGATTCGCCACATTGTTCCTAGACCCAATTATTGACGGATTTCATCTCACTAGAGTCCTTATGGACAGCGGCAGCAGCCTGAACCTGCTTTACCAGGATATAGTGCGGAAAATGGGCATAGATCCCTCGAGGATTAAGCCCACCAAAATGACCTTTAAAGACGTAATACCAGGTGTAGAGGCCAACTGTACAGGCTCAGTCACACTTGAAGTGGTCTTCGGATCTCCGGATAATTTCCGAAGCGAGGAGTTAATCTTCGACATAGTCCAGTCTCGCAGTGGTTATCAAGCACTGCTCGGGCGAACCGCATTTGCTAAGTTCAATGCGGTACCACACTACACATACCTTAAGCTCAAGATGCCAGGCCCTCGAGGAGTAATTACGGTCAATGGAAACACCGAACACTCCCTCCGAATGGAGGAGCACACGGCGGCCCTTGCAGCGGAAGTAAAAAGCAGCCTCTCCAGGCAGTTCTCCAGTCCGGCCACTAAACGACCGGACACCGTCAAGCGCGCCCGAAGTAACCTACAACAAGACCGCCTGGCACGATCCGAGCAGGCGTAGCAATGCGGCCCCAACCCCAACCCTCGCAAAAAGGCGACGCCAGTACTTCGCGTACATAACTACGCTCTAGAGATACCATGGGTACAGGGGGAGGGGCACCATCACGGCACGCCCAAAAATACGGCTTAAACCATACCAGGGGCTGGCGATTTTTTTTAATTTTCTCTTACTTTCAGGACTCCATCCTTCGGAAGGCCTGTTCGGCAGTTCAATTGCCGCACAAACGATGCAAGAACCAGGGAAGCAGACAAGCCACACCGCAGTACGGAACCCCCAGGTGATCTCTATCACGAGCAGTATACCTGTTCCGCATACTATTCCACAGCTTGCCCCTGGAATGGACATGTTAACTAGTCCAACCTTCAACTTATCGCATTATTTGTATCGTTCTGCTTTGATCGCAGCCCTTTTTAATAAACAATGCATAGCTTTCGTCTATTTTTGCATTACCTTTTTTTCTTTATATATGTTCCTTAAACGACATGTTGCACCCGTACACGTTGGTACGGCCAAAATACGCTAGGGGCTTTAGTACCCCTCAATACTGTGTGAGAAGTCCGAACACTTTAACAAGTGCGGCACCCCGAACTTATAGCATTATATGCATCGGCTCCGAATCATGTCTTGGGTCAATAGTTGGGTTTGCCCGGCTCCTATGTTTTGGTGCCTTACGTTCTGCTATATCGGCTAAGGTAGCACTAGGAGAACCACTGCGATTGTGCCCCAGTTGAGCTGGGTCGAGCACCTAAGTGGAGAAAGCTAAAACTGATTGTCATGATGAAGCGAGAGCTGGTCGCTGTTCGAGAGGTTTTTTCAAGTCCCGAAAGACTTATGCCGCTTAGGGCGAGGAGCCGGCTCTGTCCGGCCAAGGCATGGATAGCGCCCCGAACTCGGTCTTCCGAATACCAGGGGCTTTGCCGAAATTTAAAATTATAGAATTCTATGGCTAAGTGAGAGTGTTCACGCATTATAGTCCGATTGCCTTGTTTGTTGGGCCGAGCGCCTCCCTCGAAGGACCCAAACATGGGAAAAAGAGCGCTCAGGTTTATCCCCGAACACCCCAGCACTAGCGGCACGGGGGCAGAAGCCGACGACTTGCCATCTCTCAGAATTGATAAAGAGCCGCACAGAAGGTAATATTTTAAATTCCAGCAGCATTGCTTAGCGCATATGAACAAGTTTTCAGCGCACAGGACAAAACGAGAAAGTTTCACTCAAAAATTACATCCCTAGAACATTCATCCGCCACAAGGCAGGCACCCTTCAGAACATCCTTATAATAATTCTCGGGCTTGCGATGCTCTTTCCCCGGTGGTGGCCCGTCCTTCACAAGCTTCTCAGCATCCAGCTTGCCCCAGTGCACCTTAGCACGGGCAAGGGCCTACGGGCACCTTCAATGCAGACGGAGCACCTGATGACTTCGAGCCTTGGACAGGCCTCCACCAGCCGCCGCACCAGCCCGAAATAGCTCCCAGGCAGAGCCTCTCCAGGCCACAGCCGAACTAGGAGGCCCTTCATGGCCTGTTCGGCCGCCTTGTGGAGCTCGACCAGTTGCTTCAGCTGGTCGCTCAGGGGCACGGGGTGTCCAGCCTCAGCATACTGAGACCAGAACACCTTCTCTGTTGAGCTGCCCTCCTCGGCTCGATAGAATGCGGCAGCATCGGACACACTCCGGGGAAGATCTGCGAACGCTCCTGGAGAGCTCCGGATTCGGGTAAGTAACAAGTAACTCACGTTTATCTGTTTGCTTTGCATAAAGAATGCCTTACCCGCCGCTATCTTCTTCACCTCATCCAACTCCTGGAGGGTCTTCTGGGATTCGGCCTTGGCAGACTTAGCATTTTCAATAGCCGCTGCGAGCTCGGATGCTCGCGTCTTCGAGTCAAGCTCCAAACTCTCATGTTTTTTCATGAGAACCTGGAGCTCTTTCCGCACCTTGTCAACCTGGGCCTCATATTTCTCCCGCTCGGTGCGCTCCATGGCCGCCTTCTTCTTGGCCTCGAGCAGCGCTTGCTTAAGGGTCGCCACCTCAGACGTGGCCCCTACAATAGCCACGATAGTCCTGTCATTTTTTGCAATTGCACCTTTTTATATATATTTAAATGAGGTACTTCTTACCTTCATTGTCCTCGAGCTGCTTCTTGGCACGCCCGAGCTCTTGCTCGGACCGCTCGAGGTTCTGCTTTAACGTGTCCACTTCCGCAGTCAGTGCGGCGAACGCAAGCAGGGAAGCCTACATACGCATATTAACTCCTTTTTGTTAGACTCCTGCGAATTTTATTTGATCCTCTATTCGGCTTTTCTTCCCGAACGCCAAACAGAGCATCAGGGGCTACTGTCTATGCGGTAATATTATTTACACATTCTTTAATTACCTCAAAGCCTGTTAAAAGGCTAGTACAAGCTTCACTCAGTCCGCTCTTGGTGGACTGAACCTTCTGGACCACCGCACTCATAATAGTGCGGTACCCCTCGTCGAGGGAGGCGCCTTCGAGCACCTCCAACAGATTGTCCGGCGCCCCTGGTTGGACGGGGGTCACCGGCACAATGGGCTTGCTCCTCTTGGAAGGAGGTCGCCCGCCGGACTCTGGAACCTTTGAAGGTTCCGGAGCGGTGTCCGGCCTTGAGCCGGACTTGGAGCCCTGGGGGTTTCATCCCCTTTACTCCTGGAGTCTGGGAGGTTGCCTTGCGGTGCCTCCAGGACCACCTCCTCCCGACTTGGAACCTGTTGGGACAACACTTCGGTGTCGTCCGTAGGGCGGGGGAGGAAGCCGTCGGAAGTGAGTTCACATCCGACGAGTCCAGTGAGCCGCTCGACGACGCGTCGAGCCGGTCTTTGGGTGGGCTGCATAAACATATTCGATGTAAGGGAAAGCTGTGCAATAAATGAATACTATGAATTACTCTGGTATCTGGATACTTACAATTTTGCCATGGGCTTGGCCCTGGGCTGCCACTCCTCTCCGTCGTCGGCGTCGGTGGAGTAGTCCGGAGGAAGGGTTTTCCCCTTCTTGGACCCTCCGGCCTCCCCAGAGAGGGCGGCCTTCCTTTTCTTCTCTCCTCCCGCTGGAGGGGGAGAGTTCTCCTCTTCTTCCTCCTCATCTTCACGGGAGGAATGCGCCTCGGAACCATCGGATGATGGATCCGACACCTCCTGGCGCCGGGCACTCTTTCGAGTCCCCGCGGCCTTTTTCGCGGCCTTCTTCTCCGGCACCACATAGGGTGCCGGAACCAGCAGCTTCGCCAAGCGAGCATCCGCTGGGCCTTCGGGCAAAGGAGTCGGACAGTAGATCTGTCCGGACGTCACCTGCCAATCCTGTCAAAGGTAAGGGAGCTTAGATCCCGCATGGAGTCAAACTATGAAAAACTGATACCCTGTAAAAGGAAAAAAACAGCTTACCGCGAGAGCGTGACACTGCGCACTGAATCTGCGATCCTCGGTAGCAGATGCGGGAGCCTCGGCGCCTTTGAAAAGCACCTTCCAGGCATCTTTGTACATCGTGTCAAAGAGCCTGCTCAGAGTTTGGTGCCGCGCCGAGTCGAACTCCCACAGGTTGAAAGCCCGTTGTTGACATGGGAGGATCAGGCGGATGAGCATAACCTGGACTACGTTGACAAGTTTGAGCTTCTTGTCCGCCAGGGTTTGGATGCATGTTTGGAGTCCGGTCAGCTCTCCTTTTTTACCCCAAGACAGGCCCGTCTCCTTCCAGGAGGTGAGCCGCGTAGGGGGTCCGGATCAGAACTCGGGGGGTGCGACCCATTCGGCGTCACGCGGCTCGGTGATGTAAAACCACCCCGATTGCCACCCCTCCAGGGTCTCCACAAAGGATCCCTCGAGCCATAGGACGTTGGCCATCTTGCCCACCATGGCGCCTCCGCACTCCGCCTGGTTGCCCCGCACCATCTTCGGCTTGACGTTGAAAGTCTTGAGCCATATGCCGAAATGGGGGCGGATGCGGAGGAAGGCCTCGCACACGATGATAAACGCCGAGATGTTGAGGACGAAGTTCGGGGCCAGATCGTGGAAATCCAGGCTATAGTAGAACATGAGCCCCCGGACAAATGGGTGGAGAGGGAAGCCCAGTCCACGGAGGAAATGGGGGAGGAACACCACCCTCTCATGGGGCCTAGGGGTGGGGATGAGCTGCCCCTTTTCGGGGAGCCGGTACTGTCGGTGTTCTGGGAATGGGGGTCCCCAGACTTGCCTGCCTGCTGTAGGATCGAAAGTATGTCTAGAGGGGGGTTATTAGACTACTTGACCAAATAAAAACTTAACCTTTTCCCAATTTTAGTTCTTGGCAGATTTTAGCTATTGTAGGACAAGTCAAGCAATCATCACACAATTCAAGCAAGCATGCAAAGAGTATATTGGCAGTGGAAAGTAAAGCATGCAACTTGCAAGAATGTAAAGGGAAGGGTTTGGAGAATTCAAACGCAATTGGAGACACGGATGTTTTTCCCGTGGTTCGGATAGGTGGTGCTATCCTACATCCACGTTGATGGAGACTTCAACCCACGAAGGGTAACGGTTGTGCGAGTCCACGGAGGGCTCCACCCACGAAGGGTAATGGTTGCGCGAGTCCACGGAGGGCTCCACCCATGAAGGGTAACGGTTGCGCGAGTCCACGGAGGGCTCCACCCACGAAGGGTCCACGAAGAAGCAACCACCCACAAAGGGTCCAGGAAGAAGCAACCACCCACAAAGGGTCCACAAAGTAGCAACCTTGTCTATCCCACCATGGCCATTGCCCACGAAGGACTTGCCTCACTAGCGGTAGATCTTCACGAAGTAGGCGATCTCCTTGCCCTTACAAACTCCTTGGTTCAACTCCACAATCTTGTCGGAGGCTCCCAAGTAACACCTAGCCAATCTAGGAGACACCACTCTCCAAGAAGTAACAAATGGTGTGTAGGTAATGAACTCCTTGCTCTTGTGCTTCAAATGATAGTCTCCCCAACACTCAACTCTCTCTCATAGGATTTGGATCTGGTGGAAAGAAGATTTGAGTGGAAAGCAACTTGGGGAAGGCTAGAGATCAAGATTCATATGGTAGGAATGGAATATCTTGGTCTCAACACATGAGTAGGTGGTTCTCTCTCAGAACATATGAGTTGGAATTATGTATGTGTTCTGATGGCTCTCTCCACGAATGAAGAGGAGGTGGAGGGGTATATATAGCCTCCACACAAAATCCAACCGTTACACACAGTTTTCCAATCTCGGTGGGACCAAATCAACAAACTCGGTCGGACCGAAAAGGTAAACCTAGTGACCGTTAGAGATTTTCGGTGGGACTGACATGCAACTCGGTAGGACCGATATGGTTAGGGTTTGGGCATAACGTAATCTCGGTGAGACCGATTACACAAACTCGGTGAGACCGATTTTGGTAATTAGCTAACCAGAGAGTTGGTCAGGCAAACTCGGTGGGACCGATTTGCTCTTTCGGTGAGACCGAAAAGTTACAAAAAGGAAACACTGAATTTACATTGCAATCTCGGTGGGACCGATTCGCTCTTTCGGTGTGACCGAAAAGTTACGAAAGGGAAACAGAGAGTTTGCAATACCATCTCGGTGAGACCGAGATCCCTATCGGTAGAACCGAATTGCTAGGGTTTGGCAGGCTTATGACAAGTGAAACTTGGTGGTGCCGGATAGAAAGAATCGGTATGACCGAGTTTGGCTTAGGGTTTAGGTCATATGTGGATATGGGAAAGTAGCTGAGGATTTTGGAGCATATCATTAAGCACATGAAGCAAGAGGCTCATTAAGCAACACCTCATCCCTCCTTGATAGTATTGGCTTTTCCTAAAGACTCAATGTGATCTTGGATCACTAAAATATAAAATGAAGAGTCTTGAGCTTTTGAGCTTGAGCCAATCCTTTGTCCTTAGCATTTTGAGGGTTCCACTTTCACATCCATGCCATGCCAATCATTGAGCTTTCCTGAAATAGTCATCTTGGAATAGCATTAGCTCAATGAGCTATATGTTGTTATGAATTACCAAAACCACCTAGGGATAGTTGCACTTTCAATCTCCCCCTTTTTGGTAATTGATGACAACATATAGATCAAAGCTTCGACAAATGATAATAAGCATGAAATATATTGTCGCTTTGAGAAGTATGTGACAAGTAAGAGCTCCCCCTAAATTTGTGCATATTTAAAATTTGCTTTGGACTGCAAATGCACAAAGAGTTAGAGTCATGGGTTACTCTTCCATGTCACATACATCTTGGTGGAGCGCTTAAAATGATAAGAATGAAATACATGCACTCATCACCAAGAATAGTGAATGATCACATAAGATAGATAAGATATATCAAGCATGCATAAGCGTAGCTTATGATCAAACACATGATCATCAATGTCTCACGAGCAATGACATAGTATCTCAAGCACTCAAAAGCAAACAAAGTTCGAAAAACCACCAAATAAAGCAAGAGAGAAAAAAGCAACACTCTCTCTCTCTCGAAGCCTATGATCTATACATTTTCTCCCCCTTTGGCAACAAGTTACCAAAAAGTTCCTAGAAAATGCATAGTGCTAAGTCGACACTCAGGCTTGATCTTCAGGTGGTGGTGGAGTCCGGAGCACTCCAAGGACGAAGCCTTCTGTAGACGTGGTCGGAGTCGAGGCTGAAGTGGACGCTGGAGCTGGTGGAACTGAGGCTGTAGCTGGTGCAGACGTGGTGGCTCTGGGGTCAGCAACTGGCACTGCAGACGACCTCGGACCTCGTGGCACTCTGGCAAAGGCATCAGTTGTAGTCTTGCCTCTCCTCTCCTGCATGTCATCCTAGAGCTGCTCCACTGCAGTCTGAATCTCTATCACTTTGACATCCAAGTCATAGAACTTTTGTTCCATGATCCTCTCTAAGCTTGCCTGGTTCTGAGTTAGGGTAGCTAGTCCTTGCTCAATCCGCAGGGTGGATGCAATCAAGTAACCAAGCTGCTCTTGTTTGGTTTTCAGAAAATACTCATATGCCTCCTCTTGAGTTGGCATCTTGGCAGTTTTCTCCTTCCTCGCCTTCTCCTTCTTTGCTTGTGCTTGTGCAGATGATGGTTCATTCTCAGTCATGACCACTTGATTATCTTCAAAATCTGGACGAATAAGCAAATGTTCCTTGTCCAATAAGTATATGCCTGTGCCCATCTTGGAGTTAATGAGCTCCTGAATTTGTGGGGCATATCCGCAACTCCTCTTCTGATCTGCTTCAGTCCTCTTAATGGTCTCTACCATGAGGCTCATCACCTTGAACTTCTGTGGCACATCAAATATGTGAAGCAAATTGATCGCATGGCCTCTGATCATCTTGTGATCTCCAGACTTGGGCAATAGGGTGTGCCTAAGAATCCAGTTGATGGTTGGCAGCCCTGACAGAAGATAGTGTACTGAGCCAAACTTGAACGTATCAAGTGCTTCATTTGGAATCTCCTTGTACGTGTTTGACATTGAGTTGTGGTCCATCTTCTTCTTGGCATAAATGTCCAAGTCATCTTCCTGCTCTTCTGGGGCATTGATCAGCTGAGCCCATTCAGCAACTATAGACTAGTACCTCGTACCCTCTGACATCCATATAATCCTGTCATCTGGATAGAAATGGGCTGTGGAGTAGAACTGCATGATGAGTTCCTCGTTCCACTTTGTGAGCATCTGCCCAACAAAGTCCTCTACTCCACATGCCTTGAAGCTGTCCTGCACTCCAGGGTAGTACTCTTCGTTGTCCTTGATGTATTGCCAATCAACCCATCTCATATCACAGACAATTGGCTTCTTGTCTAGCAGCACTGTCTCATAAAAGTCTTGCTGCTCCTTGGTGTCAAGCCTGTAGTCAACTGCAGTCCTTCTCCTTGAAGCATACGGGTCTGCTTCTCTCCACTTCCGGAGCCCTGAATGTCTCCTGAGTTTCATATCCTCAGCCATAAGATGAGCATCGTTGTGGTCTGGGATCTTGGGCTTGAGCTTTCTAAGAACATTCTCTTCTTCTTCTTCTGCAGCTTCAGGCACTGGGGCCTTGTTCTTCTCAGTAGCTGGGATGCTTCTTGTGTTCCTCTTTGGCTTTGGCTTTGGAGCTGGCTTGGCCTTGGAAGCAGCTGCCCCTGTTCTTATGGCATCACCCATCAGCTTGGGTGCCTTAGGTGCTGGTGCAGCTACCTCTTCTTCTTCCTCTTCTTCCATGATGGAAGCCTTGCCAAGCACTCTGGCTATAGTTTTCTTCACCCTTTCTTTCCTCTTCTTGCCTTCAGCAGCAACTGGCTCAATGGGAGTGGGCTTCTCAGTTGAAGATCTGGCCTTTGACATAGGCTGCCTGCCTGCTGGCCTTTTGATCTTCATCCCTGGTTTTATGCCCTGTGCTGGCTCAACTCTCATGGAAGTTGCTTCCTCTTCCTCTGCCACATAATCTTCATCCTCAGAATCTGAAGTTCTCTTCTTCCTCTGTCTGGTGGCAGCTTTTGGCAGATTGCTAGGAGTACTTCTGCTGCCATCATCTGAAGAACTGGAGGGACTAGTGCCCTCACTCATCTGCACTTGCTCTTCTGACATGTTCTGGCTATCACTTTGGTCTGACATGATGAACAAGCTGACTGCTGACCCTGTGAATAGTTTATAGATGAGGTAGAATAGATGAGCATCACAAAATGCAGAGATTTTGCAAAAGAATGATCCAAAACTTAGTTTTAGTTTCCCACTGAAATCATCTCGGATCTACCAATTTTTAAACTCGGTGATACCGAAGCAGTTTTGGAACCTAAACTAGTGAACTCGGTCAGACCGAGTCATAGTTCGGTGGCACCGAGACTGCTAGGGTTTCACAGAGTTCCAAAATCGGTCACACCGATAAGTAATTCTCGGTCAGACTGAGTCTCACTTGTGCAATGGCATGAGCCAAATCGGTGGGACCGAGTTTTTCAACTCGGTGGGTCTGAGATGGTTTCGGCGGAAACCTAACCCTAAAATTTTTGAATCAAACCTAATCTACGAACGCATTGACTGGATAGGAGTGTTTCAATCGTGGCAAGAATCATGATGATCACAATGTGCTAAGAATCGGATTGGGGAATAGCACAAAGATCGAGTCCATACCCTATTTCGGCGGAGACTCGCTACGGCGGCAACGGCGGGGTTGAATTTCCATTGACGGCGATGGAGACCAGCGACTGGAGGCGGCTGGCGGCGAGGAGACGATCCAGAGACCAAGTTGGCAGAGCAGGATATCGCGCGGGCGAAGGGGTTCGGAGAAATTTCCAAATTTTTGCCCGTGACTATATATAGCCCGACCCTGTCGGTGTGACCGAGTGGAACAACTCGGTGGCACCGAGATGCAAAACTGTATACAGTTGTTGCAACTCGGTGTGACCGAAAGGTTCAAATCGGTTGCACCGAGATCGAAAACATAGATCAACTTAATGATCTCTGTAGGACCGAAAGTAGGGTATCGGTCAGACCGAGAATCATAAAGAGGTTTTGGAAGTTTAAGTCTATGACGAATCGGGGACTCCGAGCGCTCCTCACGCAGAGTGGTTCGAATCTGACTTGATCAAATTTTGTGATGTAGCATGAATAGAGTTTGAGACGAGAAAAGCATAGATAGCTAGAGGAGGTTCTTAGGCATTCTTGTCCATCCACTTGGCAAAAGGAAATAAAACCGAACAATCAAAACAACAAGTGGATGTCCTCGAATGAGTAAAATATGCAACCAGCATGCTCACACAATAAGATGGCAGATGAAATATGTGACAAGGCATGCACAACCAATTCTAGCATCTACCAAGCAATTTGCGATGACAAGGTCATCTATATATGAGTATATTGACTTAGGAGTCAAGTGAGAACACTTGATCATAGGTCATACTCATCGTTTAAGCTCAAGTGGGGTTACCACTTTTACATAAAGCATTGTTGTGTTCACATCTTTAGAGTTGCTTTAGCTCAAGTCTTAGAGTAAAGCTCCCCCTAGATGTGATATCCCCCCTTTGAGGGATGAACTAACCTCGGGTTTTGTCGATGATGACTTCATGTAGATGTTGAAGATGTGGATGCTCAATGTTGATGTAGATCACTTGGAGCTATCCCTTTGAGTGAATTGCACTTTCAATACCTACATGGGTTAGTCCCGCAAGGAACAAACAAGGATATCCATAGACATAGAGTGATGCACACACAAGATGATGTCCATGAAAACTTTTAGGTTACCTTGTCCCTTGTCTTACCAACAAGAGGGTTTGTGACTCCTTGAACTAGTGCAAGATGTGGAAGTTGATTGCACTTGTTCTTGCCAAAATGATAAGAGTGAAGTATGTTGGCGGAGTCACCCTCAAGAACTCTCTAGTTCTTCTTCTTTTGGATCCACACCATCTTGATGGGAATCCTTGGAGTTGTAGTCGTACTTGATGAAGTGGAACTTGAAGTAGTCTTGGGAATCCACTTGACTAAGGTCTTAGGAGCTTCTTCAAATGCATCAATTTCCTTTTGAAGCTTGTCCTTGCCTTTTTGCTTGTAGTCTTGTGGTGGAAGATCATCTTGAGCTTGTGTCCCCTTGAAAGAAGTATCATACTTTTCTTGTTGAGGAACAAACTTTGTCTTGGGGTATTGATCTTATTCCCACTCAACTCCATTGGCATTGAACTTTCGTTCAAAACCAACACCTTGATTCTTCTGGTGCATTCCTTGCTTGCGCACAATTTCCTCGAATTGCTTACTCCCGGCAAGGCTTTTGTACACTCCTTTCTCTATAATTCCCTTCAATAAGCTATTTTCTTGCTCAAGTGTAACTTGGCTAAGAGAATCATTAGTGGAATCAAGAGAACTACTAGAAGCAACAATATTGGATTTAGCATGATCATTGTTACTGCTAGAGGAAGAATCTTTCTTGTTCTTGTTACTAGACTTGACTTGAGGCATGTAAGTGGATAAGAGTAAACGCTTGGCAATGTAAGGAGAACTTTTCTTGCAGAGATCATCATTGATTGCTTTTAAGAACTCATGCTCTTGCTCAAGATTGAGCTTTTCAAAGCGTAATTTCTCATGAGCTCTTAAAAGTTCTCGATGATCTTTGAACATAGTTTCATGAGCTAACTTAAAAGTGTTTAGTTCTTTAGTTAGAGCCTCAATCTTCTCCTTACCATTGTCATTCATTTTATCTTGATTAGCATGATTAATTGATGTTTCATCATATATTCATCACTAGAGTTGTCAACAAGCAAATCATCACCTAACAAGTCATCTTCATCACTATTGAAATCAACATACTCGGGGTGTGTTACCTTAGGACCTTTGGTCATGAAGCATCTTCCAATTCCTTCATTTGGTGAGTCAATGATGTCGTAGGAGTTGGTTGACACAAGTGCTAGACCGGCAACACGTTCATCTTGAGTATCTTCGGAGTCGAAGTGATAACTTCTCTCGGAGTGGCTGTCGGAGTCGGAGCCAGATACCCATTCACCAACATGAGCTTGATGTCTTCGTTTCGTGTAGCTCCTTGATGATTTTTCCTTCCTTTCCTAATCCTTGCTTCTTCGTGAGTATCTTCGTTCATAACGATCATCTCTACTCCTTCTCTCTCTTGGTGGTGATTCTTTGCTTCTTCTTTTTGGAGAATCTTCTCTTCTCTTGTAGGGAGCCGTACACTCATTGGAATAGTGTCCGGGTCTTCGACAACTGTAGCAATTTCGCTCTCGACTAGAAGATCTTTTGTCATTGTAGGACCTTGACTTGAAGCTTCTATCTTTGCTTCTACTCTTGTAGAACTTGTTGAAGTTCTTCACCATTAAGCTCAATTCTTCATTGAAGTTTTGTTTCTCACTTGATGATGTAGGGGCTTCACATGAGGCTTTGTAGGCACCACTTGATTTGTTGTGAAGTTCCTCTTTATCCTTAAGTGACATCTCATGAACAACTATTCTTCCAATCACCTCCGTTGGCTTGAGATCTTTGTAATTGGGCATCATTTGGATCAATGTGCACACGGTATCATATTTTCCATCCAAGGCTCTTAGAATCTTCTTGATGATGAATCTATCGGTCATCTCTTCACTTCCTAAGCCGGCAATCTCATTTGTGATGAGATCAAGCCTAGAGTACATTTCAGCGACACCTTCACCATCCTTCATTTTGAACTTGTCAAGTTGACTTTGAAGCACATCCAACTTGGATTCCTTGACGGAGTCGGTACCTTCATGCATATCAATCAAAGTGTCCCAAATTTACTTTGCATTCTCAAGACGGCTGATTTTGTTGAATTCTTCGGGGCACAATCCGTTGAAGAGAATATCACAAGCTTGAGCATTGTATTGCAACATCTTCAACTCATCCGCGGTAGCTTCACGGTTTGGTTCTTTCCCATCAAAGAAGTCACCTTGCAAACCAACACACACAATAGCCCAAACGGCGGGGTTATGTCCAAGAATATGCATTTTCATTTTATGCTTCCAACTAGCAAAATTAGTACCATCAAAGTAAGGACCTCTACGGTGATAATTTCCCTCGCTAGACGCCATACTCTCCTAGGTTGTGAAACCAAGACTATGACCACCAAAAGCTATGGAGATCAAAGAAAATGGAGACCAAAGCTCTGATACCACTTGTAGGATCGAAAGTATGTCTAGAGGGGGGGTGATTAGACTACTTGACCAAATAAAAACTTAACCTTTTCCCAATTTTAGTTCTTGGCAGATTTTAGCTATTGTAGGACAAGTCAAGCAATCATCACACAATTCAAGCAAGCATGCAAAGAGTATATTGGCAGTGGAAAGTAAAGCATGAAACTTGCAAGAATGTAAAGGGAAGGGTTTGGAGAATTCAAACGCAATTGGAGACACGGATGTTTTTCCCGTGGTTCGGATAGGTGGTGCTATCCTACATCCACGTTGATGGAGACTTCAACCCACGAAGGGTAACGGTTGCGCGAGTCCACGGAGGGCTCCACCCACGAAGGGTAATGGTTGCGTGAGTCCACGGAGGGCTCCACCCACGAAGGGTAACGGTTGCGCGAGTCCATGGAGGGCTCCACCCACGAAGGGTCCACGAAGAAGCAACCACCCACAAAGGGTCCACGAAGAAGCAACCACCCACAAAGGGTCCACGAAGTAGCAACCTTGTCTATCCCACCATGGCCATCGCCCACGAAGGACTTGCCTCACTAGCGGTAGATCTTCACGAAGTAGGCGATCTCCTTGCCCTTACAAACTCCTTGGTTCAACTCCACAATCTTGTCGGAGGCTCCCAAGTAACACCTAGCCAATCTAGGAGACACCACTCTCCAAGAAGTAACAAATGGTGTGTAGGTAATGAACTCCTTGCTCTTGTGCTTCAAATGATAGTCTCCCCAACACTCAACTCTCTCTCATAGGATTTGGATCTGGTGGAAAGAAGATTTGAGTGGAAAGCAACTTGGGGAAGGCTAGAGATCAAGATTCATATGGTAGGAAAGGAATATCTTAGTCTCAACACATGAGTAGGTGGTTCTCTCTCAGAACATATGAGTTGGAATTGCGTATGTGTTCTGATGGCTCTCTCCATGAATGAAGAGGAGGTGGAGGGGTATATATAGCCTCCACACAAAATCCAACCGTTACACACAGTTTTCCAATCTCGGTGGGACCGAATCAACAAACTCGGTCGGACCGAAAAGGTAAACCTAGTGACCGTTAGTGATTTTCGGTGGGACTGACATGCAACTCGGTAGGACCAATATGGTTAGGGTTTGGGCATAACGTAATCTCGGTGAGACTGATTGCACAAACTCGGTGAGACCGATTTTGGTAATTAGCTAACCAGAGAGTTGGTCAGGCAAACTCGGTGGGACCGATTTGCTCTTTCGGTGAGACCGAAAAGTTACAAAAAGGAAACACTGAATTTACATTGCAATCTCGGTGGGACTGTTTCACTCTTTTGGTGAGACCGAAAAGTTACGAAAGGGAAACAGAGAGTTTGCAATCCCATCTCGGTGAGACCGAGATCCCTATCGGTAGAACCAAATTGCTAGGGTTTGGCAGTGGCTTATGACAAGTGAAACTTGGTGGCGCCGGATAGAAAGAATCGGTATGACCGAGTTTGGCTTAGGGTTTAGGTCATATGTGGATATGGGAAAGTAGCTGAGGATTTTGGAGCATATCATTAAGCACGTGAAGCAAGAGGCTCATTAAGCAACACCTCATCCCTCCTTGATAGTATTGGCTTTTCCTAAAGACTCAATGTGATCTTGGATCACTAAAATATAAAATGAAGAGTCTTGAGCTTTTGAGCTTGAGCCAATCCTTTGTCCTTAGCATTTTGAGGGTTCCACTTTCACATCCATGCCATGCCAATGATTGAGCTTTCCTGAAATAGTCATCTTGGAATAGCATTAGCTCAATGAGCTATATGTTGTTATGAATTACCAAAACCACCTAGGGATAGTTGCACTTTCACCTGTGGCCTGCGGCGTGGCTCAAAGGAGGGGCCCAGCACGGTCCATCTTCACCAGCACAAACCCAAGACCCTCGCAAGGGGCCAAGCCTCGCGGGGCGGACGACACGGAACTTCCTCAGGCACGGCCTCGTCAGGCTGGCTCACGAGGAGGCGGAGAGATCAAGGCGGGGTACCTCGCGAGGTGCCCGTGATGCAAGCCATGACGATTCAGGGCGCCAGGCGGGTGCCAGCCCGCGCAGCGTCCTCCTTTCTTCTTTGGTGCAAAGGGGGCAAGCGCAGCCGCGGAGTACCGAGGCATCAGGCAAAGGTTGTCGTTTTGGTGCAACGAGACCAAGACCAGGAGGACTACGAGACGGAGGTCACCGTGGAGCCCAAGACGGCTTCATCACCAGAGCTTTGCGCAGGCAAAGACTACTTTTGTCAGGATAGTTGATACTTGCTGTCCCCCTTCAAATTAGGCCGCCATTGTTGGATCCCTTCCCGCTCAATATTTGGGGAGAGGACCAGGGCCACTATAAATAGGACCAGCCACCCGCGTAGCAAAGGGGTTCGGCTCAGTCTCCTCCAAGGGCTCGACAAGTAGAGAGGTGGTAAAGAGAGAGAGAGATAGAGAAAGGTGGCTGAACTCCTCCCAGCAGTTCATCGCCCCAGCCAAGAACAGACCCTCGCGAGGCTGTTCTTCCTTGTACTGTCCATTATCATCAGCCCAAGAGGCAATCCACCACACCACACACTGGAGTAGGGTATTACACCACAACGGTGGCCCGAACCAGTATAAACCTTGTGTCCCTTGTGTTGTTCTTTTCGTAGCTTTGATCCTAGCGTGGCGGAGGGGTGCAGGGAGGTAGGAGGCAAAATCTCCGCACGCACCCCGGTGTTCGAACCTCAAGGGTCTGCCGGAACCCGAAATCCGACATTTGGCGCGCCAGGTAGGGGTGCGCCAGAGTTCGTCTTCCACCGCTCCGTTCTCCTCCGACCATCACGCCCATGTCTGACACACGTCGGGCCCGCGCCGAGTGCCGGGCCACCCTCGCTTCCCGCGTCGCCCAGACAGCCCCTGTCGGCGGGCGTCCTCGCCGTTCCCCGTCGCCCGCCATCAACGCCGCCACCGGCCGGGCGGGGGACGAGCAGCAAGCATTGTCTCAGCATCCATCCGTGCGCCAGGCTGGATCTTCGTCCCGCGCGCTTCACGCGCCCATGGAGGCCTGGGCTGCACTCATAGCGGCAAACGAGCTCCTGCGCTACCGTCCCGTCGACGACGTCTACGAAGAATGGCTCGACCGCGTCGTCGAACTCGTCCGCGCCGCAGGGGGCTCCCCCGCGCCGTCCGCTCCCTGCACCGCACCCCGCCCCGCGCGGGCGACGAGGCTCCGGCGGCGCCCCGGCCGCCTCCTCCTCAAGAAGACGCCATGGCTCCAAGACGCGTGGCCCCTGGGCGGAACCCGCTCCGTCAGGTGCCAGCGCGGAAAGAGCAGAGCTGCCAAGAAGTCCCTCGCCCGCCAGAAGCTGCCCGGGCACTCCCTGCTCCAGCACGTCGCGACCATCCTCCTGCTCCGGCGCGTGGGGACATGCAAGACTAGGCTCTCCATCACCCAAGGCCCCCCGTGGCCATAGCAGGCTGCCGCGCTTACACCACCGAACTGCGCAGTGTCGCGTGGCCGGGCAAGTTCAAGCTGGACCTGCCTCCTCGCTATGACGGCACGGCCGACCCTGCGGAGTTCCTCCAACTCTACGAGCTGGGCAGCGAAGCTGCCAACAGAGACGAGAAGGTCATGGCGAACTTGTTTTCCATGGCGCTCAAGGACGGGGCCCGCACCTGGCTCCTGAACCTGGCTCCAGGCACAATCTCCTCCTAGGAAGAGATGCGCACCCGCTTCATCGCCAACTTCCAAGGTACTCGCGACCGGCCACCCGCCGTGAGCGACATGCGCCGCATCAAGCAACAACCCGGGGAGACCCTGCAGAAGTACATCCAGCGCTTCAACAACGCACGCCTCAAGATTCCCAAGGTGACTGAAGAGGCCATCATCTCAGCCTTCTCCGACGGCATGTGCGACGTCAAGATGAAGGAGGAGCTGGCGATGCATGAAGACTTGTGCACTTCTTTGGAGATGTTAAACTTGGTGAACAAGTGCGCCAGGGCTGAGGAAGGGCGTCTCTCCCTCCTTGAGCTGCCTGCCGCAGACCCGGAAGAGAAGAAGCTCAAGGCCAAGGAAGTGAAGCGCAAGGGGGCTGCCATGCTCGCGGCAGAACCAGACACCAAGCGGGGCAGAGATCAGCCCGAACCTCCCAAGGGCAGCCGGTACTGCGTGTACCACGACCTCCACACCCACAACACCAGCGAATGCCAAGAACTCCAAGCCGTGCGTGAAGGAAGGATCGGTCGTCGCCCAGACCGTGGTGACCGGGGATACGGCCGAGGAGGAGGAAGGAACACAGGGCGCTGGGAAGACCGTGGCCCGCGCCAGGGATGGCGCGACCAACCTCGCGAGGATCGCTGGCAAGACCCACCTCGCGAGGGAGGCTGGAGGGATCAGCCTCGCAAGGATCGCCCGCAAGGCAACGCAGGGCTCCCACCGCTGCCGCCGCAGCCAAGGAGAAATGAGGACCGCCGCCAGGACGAGGAGGCTGGGGGCTTCCAGGAGCCACGCGCGATCGCCTGCATCCTGGGCGGAGCTTAGGCCCCAGCCTCTCAGCGCATCTTCAAGCAGTTCGCCCGTGAAGTGAATGCAGCCCTCCCCAGGCTCGAAGCCACACGCCCTCTCAGGTGGTCGGCGTGTTCCATCACCTTCAGCTCAGCAGATCAACTCAAGTGTGCGGCTATAGCCGGAGTCCTCCCGATGCTTTGTTCCCCAATCATCAGCAACGTGGTGGTCACCAAGACCCTCATCGATGGTGGAGCAGGGCTCAACGTCCTGTCCGTGGAGACGGTCAACAACCTCCAAGTGCCCTACAGCCAGCTTCAGCCAACCAAGCCCTTCTCCGGTATCATCGACGGCTCTACAGTCCCGATCGGGCAGGCCCGCCTCCCCGTCACCTTCGGGGCACGCGACAACTACCGCACCGAGCTCATCGACTTCGACGTCCCTCACATCCGCCTGCCGTACAACGCCATCCTCAGGTACCCGGCGCTGGCCAAGTTCATGGCCGTGACTCACCACGGCTATAACATCCTCAAGATGCCAGGGAGCGGCGGAGTCATCACGGTGCCCTGTGAAGAGAAGGACGCAGCGTGTTCCCTGGGGCGAGCCTTTCAGGACGCATCACTGGAGGACCCAGATCGCGGAAGCAGGAGGCTTCCCGAGGCCGCCCCCAAGAAGAAGAAGACATCGTCCAGCCTGGCCCCTCGGGAGGTCGGCCCCTCTGGGCCCGTGCCTGCCCAGGGGGAACCTCCTTCCATCGCATAGGAAAGCGCGCCCGGCACCCTCCTCAGGCAGGGCTCGGGGGCTCTCCCCTGGAGGGCCACCGACCTAGCAAGGGTCACGAGGGAGGCGCTGGGGCACCACATGGAGGCGTGTTTCAGAGCACGTTTCCCTCAAGAAGGAGCAAGGCAAGGAGATCCAGACCCACAGGAGTTCGTCAGCAAGGCCATTCAGGAGCTACAGGAGTCCAGAGTCATGAGAGGCACCCGCCGCCTACCAGCAGTGGCTCCCCATCCAGGCAAGGATGGCGGGCTGCGTGTCTGCGTCGACGTACCAAGGCTCAACCAAATCGCCTCCCTGGAGCGCCTCTGGCCCTCGCGAGTGGGGCACTATGGAGGTCCACCCCACAGCTACGTTCGCATGCCTTACGGCTTGCCGAGCGCGGCTGATGCGTACCAGCGCCTCATGAGGGACATCGTGGAGGCGCAAGAGGCCAGGTGCTCCGCAGCCCTGGCGGAGATGAAGATGGCCCGCGAGGAACCGCCAGCGCCTCCGGAGCCTCCCGAGGCCCCTGGGCCTGGGGGCTCATGAGGATCGGCTTTCGCAGCCCACCGAGCCGGCTACACCAACACCCCTTCGTCTTCAACGTCATCAGGTGACATCTTTCAAGTTTCACTTCCAGCTGGGAGCGCCCCCAGGGCTGCATTATTCCCAGGCCGCGTGGGTACGTCCCTGTGGCGTATATCCCTTTTATTTCACGTCGTTAGCTTACCTTGTTGGGGGCGCCCCTCGGGCTGCATGATCCCCAAGCCGCTCGGGCCAGGCTGAGCGGCATGTACCCCATTTGCGCTCATTTCTGGTTATGCGTTAGAACTGCCATGCTTGATTATTTGATGCCGGTCCGCGGCGCCTCCTTTTCTCCATGCTGACCACTTGCACGTTAAAGGGGGGGTACCTGAGCATCGCGACTCAGGGCTCTTACTGGCTCTCCAGCCCTCACCCTCTGGCCTTGACCACGGCATCACGACCTGGCATACCAGCGACGGCTGAGACCAGCTCGAGGGCCGGGACCCGAGGACATAGAGTGCAGGCATCTAACCGAACTTGCAGGGACACAACACAAGATAAGGCCCAGTGCCAGGCGCAACCCGCCTAGAGGTAGGGCCCCGTGAGTCCCGCGCTGGCTCATGGGTGCCCAGATACACCTCACCAGGCCCTACCGTGCCAGCCACGTGTCAGGGCGGGGCTGTACACGCCCCGGGGGCTCCTCCCGGAGGCCCCCCCCCCACGCACCAGTGGAAGCACCATGCTCCGCGCTGGCTGACGACACTGCCGAGGAGCGGCTATGCCCGTACTCATACAGAAGCGCTATGCTCCGCGCTGGTGATAAACAACTGAGGGTGGCCTCCGGGCCGCATCAACCTCAGGGAGCCCAGTGCTCAGTGTCTAGCCTCATCGCAACGCCTCCCCTCGGGAGTGCCGCGTGAGGGGGCTGGGCACGGGGGCTGCGCCAGGGTCACGCCCAGACACACGCCGCCCAGCCAGGTCCCCACGGGCCTGGTTCGTCGCGCGCCTCTCCCCGAGCGGAGCCAAGGTATGAAAGCCGTTTGAGCGTCAAGGGGGACTCCTGAGCATCGCGACTCAGGGGCCTAACTTGTCACGTAGCCCCTCACTCCTTGGTCCCGTCCTGGTTTCCGTTCGGGGCTATTGCTGGGTGAGGTACGCGCGTGGCCGGGCTCTGCAGACGTAGAACGGTGGATCCGCCCACATCACACCTCCCTACATGCTGTTCGTGCGCCAAGGGGGACTCCTGAGCATCGCGACTCAGGAGCCTAACTTGTCATGTAGCCCCTCACTCCTTGGTCCCGTCTTGGTTTCCGGTCGGGGCTATTAATGGGTGAGGTACGCGCGGGGCCGGGCTCTGCCGGCGTAGAACGTAAGCAAGTAGGAAGGAAAAGCACAAATTGCAAAGGAATTCGAAAGCAAATATTACAGTCCACACTGTTATCCCAGTATCATGTGCAGGAATCAAAAGCAGGACAGGAGCCACGATGGAGTCACTTGACGGCGGGGGAGCGGCGCGGCATGGGTTTGCCTCACGGAGCAGCAGGGTCGACGGCGCCTTGCTCCGGCTTGGTGCCGAAGGCCCGGAACTTCCCCAGCAGAGCCTCTGCACGACCCTTCACGGCCTCGGCAGCAGCCGCCACGCGCTGGCCGCTCACGGGCTCCAGCAGGCTGTCAAGGTCGAACCCGGGATCGCGAAGGTGGATGTGGGTGAGAACCCGCGTCAGTGCTGCAGAAGACAGAACACGCGCCTCGGCCTCGGCCGTGGGGCCGAGGCCAAGGGCGACATCTTCAAGAGCGTGGACCAAGAAGGGAAGCAGCTTGGCGGGGCCGTCCTTAGCACCGGCCAGCGGGCTCTCCAGGCCGCTGTCGTAAAGCGTCCTCAGCAAGGAGCGAGCCTTCGCCTCCAGCTCCGTGAAGGCCGCGCGGTCTTCGGCGAGGACCAGGGCCTTGCCGACCAGCTCGGCCTTCCTCGCCCCCAATTCCTGCTCCAGCGCGCCTAGGCGGTCGCGGCGTTTCTTGAGCTTGGCCTCCCGGCCCTCGACGACCGCCTCGCGAGCCTTCACGTCCTCTTCCTGCTCTTGGCGAAGGTGAACCTCTTTCGCGAGCAGATCCCACAGGCCCTGCAGCTCGTCCTCCAGCACCTTGCAGCAACCACGGGCGTCGACCACCTCTTCCAAGGTTGCATCGCGAGCAGCCTTTGCCTCAAGGACGGCCTGCTTCTCCTTGTCGCATGCCGTCGAGGCCTGGACCAGCGCCGCCCGAATCGAAGCGTCGGAGCGAACCCATCCAGAAACCAGCTCCAAGCGCCCGGCCACCAGGCGGGGGTCGGCGCCAAGAAGATCCTGCCGTAGCCGGTCCAGCTCAGCAACAGCGCGGTCCAGGACGGCGGAAGGAGTCGGGGAGATAGCAGCCGGTGGAGTAGGAGGAGAAGGCGGCAGCACGGCCACAGCATCCTGAGGCGGAGTCCGCCGCGCCCCGACAGCTGTAGAAGTGGCGGCAGACGGGAGCACCTCGGGAGCCACTTGGGCCATGGGGGTTGAGCTCGCCCTAGCCGGCTCAGTCAGGCCCCGCGAGGATGACTGGGCGGGAGAAGCTTGTGTGTCGTGGTCACCTTTCTTCAGGGGCGCTGTCACGAACGAAACCTCAGGAGCCCCCTTTGACTTCTTCGCTGCGGGCGCCAACCTATCTAAAGATGCAGACGTCAAGCCTCAGAAGCAGAGCAAGAGATAAAGACAAGAATCGAACGCTTACGGGTCATCGCCAGTGAGCTCAAGCGGCCTCCGGCCAAATTTGAAGCCTGAAAGCCGGCTGGAAGGGTCAACCTCGGGAAGCTTGGAGGCGGAAGGTGCGTCTGCGGTTCGCCCCAGGGCCGGGGGAGACCCGCGGAAGATCAGCCCGGTCCTGTCCTTCTTCAGGATCGGGGGCAAGCTCCCGCCGTCCTGCTCGTTGTCGTCTTCATCGTCATCCTCGTCGTCATTGTTCAGAGAGAGGCGGAGCACGTGGGACCTGCACCAGGGGAGGGGAGCCCTCGACTCTCCGTCAGTCGCCTCGGAGTCAGGCCCTTTTCTGCGCTCCCCTCCTTCATCTTCTTTGCTGGAGTCGCCGGAGGGCACGTCCACCGGTCCCTCGGGAGCCTCCAGGGGCACGGGCCCTTCCCTGTTGAAGACGGGCATGGACTTCACTACCCGCTCCCAGTCGTCGCGGAGGAACAAGGGCATAGGAGCGCCCTCCAACCTCGCCACATTGCCCCCGACCAGAGATTGGAGAACCGCGGCCAAGTCTCCGTCGGCCCAGGCCGCGAGGCTCGGACGGGGCCTCCACATTGGAAGCGAGTACTGCCGAAGCGGAGCCAGCTGGTGCTCCAGGAACTCCCTTAGTAACGACGCGCCGGTCAGCTTCGCCGCCGCCATGTCGGCCGGCCTCAGATCCGCGTCCATCTTCTCCAACACCATCTTCGCGTGGGGATCCGTGAGCTCCGCTCGACCTCAGTTGCTGGAGCTCGTAGGCTGCTCGGTGGGCAAGATCAGCCGAGGGTGGATGCGCTCAGCGTCCACCAAGACCCACTTGCTCCTGAAGCCCTCGATCCTCTTCCCAGAGTTCGAGATGGCAATGGCGCCACCGTACGCGATGAAGCTCGCACACGCGGAAGCAGGACCACAAGAGGTACGGAGGGAGAAGTAGTGGCGCAGCAAGGCCACTGAGGGCTGCACCCCAACGTGGGCCTCGCAATAATAAGCAAAGATCGCGAGGAGAAGGACGGGGTTGGGATGGAGATGCAGAGCCTGCAACTTGTAATGGCGGAGGACAGAGAAGAAGAACTTGGAGAAGGGAGGCACCAGGCCAGCGACAATGGCGCTTACGAAGAGTGGATAGAAGGTGCTCCTCTGACCCTCAGAGGTGGCGGAGCCGGCCTTGAACACCTTCGCCCCGTCGATGCCTCACGCCGTCACTATCCGGCGCAACCGGGCAAGGCCCGCCTCCGACACGTTCGGCGGATCCAAGGCAGACGAGTAGCAAGTTGCGGCCGGGGGCTGGCGAGGCGCCATGGCTTCCTGGGTCGCACGGTCAGAGCAGATCTGGAGATTTCGGAGAAAGGGAGGAGAAGCGCAGGAAAGGGGATCTGAACGGCAACCGGGGGAAGCAAGAAGAAGGGCCTAGGCGGACGCCACTCTCTTATCAACTCGCGCGGCTGCTAAGGCGCCCACGTCCAGTCAACCGCCATGCGGCGCCCAAGGCCACAGGCTGTTAGGGCCCGCGGCGCTTCGCCCTTGCCCTTCCGCCTCCCTGCACAGCCAAGTCCGGGCATGCCTTGGGCCCGGGGGCTACTATCGGTGTTCTAGGAATGGGGGTCCCAAGACTTGCCTGCCTGCGGCCTGCGGCGTGGCTCAAAGGGGGGCCCAGCACGGCCCATCTTCACCAGCACAAACCCAAGACCCTCGCGAGGGGCCAAGCCTCGCGGGGCGGACGACACGGAGCTTCCTCAGGCACGGCCTCGTCAGGCTAGCTCACAAGGAGGCGGAGAGATCAAGGCGGGGTACCTCGCGAGGTGCCCGTGACGCAAGCCATGACGACTCAGGGCGCCAGGCGGGTGCCAGCCCGCGCAGCATCCTCCTTTCCTCTTTGGTGCAAAGGGGGCAAGCGCAGCCACGGAGTACCGAGGCATTAGGCAAAGGTTGCCGTTTCGATGCAACGAGACCAAGACTAGGAGGACTACGAGACGGAGGTCACCGTGGAGCCCAAGACGGTGTCATCACCAGAGCTTTGCGCAGGCGAAGACTACTTTTGTCAGGATAGTTGATACTTGCTGTCCCCCTTCAAATTAGCCCGCCATTGTTGGCTCCCTTCCCGCTCAATATTTGGGGAGAGGACCAGGGCCACTATAAATAGGACCAGCCACCCGCGTAGCAAAGGGGTTCAGCTCAGTCTCCTCCAAGGGCTCGACAAGTAGAGAGGTGGTAGAGAGAGAGAGAGACAGAGAGAGAGAGATACAGAAAGGTGGCTGAACTCCTCCCAGCAGTTCATCGCCCCAGCCAAGAACAGACCCTCGCGAGGTTGTTCTTCCTTGTACTGTCCATTATCATCAGCCCAAGAGGCAATCCACCACACCACACACTGGAGTAGGGTATTACACCACAACGGTGGCCGGAACCAGTATAAACCTTGTGTCCCTTGTGTTGTTCTTTTCATAGCTTTGATCCTAGCGTGGCGGAGGGGTGCAGGGAGGTAGGAGGCGAAATCTCCACGCGCACCCCAGTGTTCGAACCTCAAGGGTCTGCCGGAACCCGAAATCTGACAGGTACGCGATGTCGTTAGACAGCTATCCGGCCTTCCTCAGCTTTTTGATATGTACCTCCGTGACAGAGGAGACCATCCACTTGCCTCCCGCTCCGGACATGGCTGGAGGAGGTTGAGGTGGGGAGTGCGGACTTGGGCGCTGGAGCTCGAGTGCGCAAGAATGGATAGGCGAAGGAGGAAGAAGGCGTAGGTGAAAAGGTGGATCATTATCCCCTTATATGGGTGGACGCAACTACATGTCCCAACCAGCCTGGTAAAACTCGCTTATCTCCAAGCGTCATAATCAATGGCGCGGTTGGGTTACCCACGCCCGTATTGATGAGAATCCCGGGATAAGGGGACACGATCTCTACTTTAACAAGACGTGCCAAGGAAACCGCCTCGCATAACGCGCTGAGATGGGATAATGAAACGACTCGGATAAAGGCTTGGCCGTGGTGTGTCACGCTACGGAATACGTCAGCAGATTAGATTGGTGTAAATATTATTCTCTCTATGGCAATATGTGGAAACTTATTTTGCAGAGCCGGACACTATCTTTGTGTTCAAAATCTTCTACGAAATACTTGGAGGAGGAACCCGCCTTGCAATGCCAAAGACAATCTGCGCGCTAGACTCGTCATTGAAGCCTGGTTCAGGGGCTACTAAGGGAGTCCTGGATTAGGGGGTGTTCGGTTAGCCGAACTATACCTTCAGCCGGACTCCTGGACTATGAAGATACAAGATTGAAGACTTCATCCCGTGTTCGGGAGGGACTTTCCTTGGCATGGAAGGCAAGCTTGGCGATATGGATATGTAGATCTCCTACCATTGTAAATGACTCCATGTAACCCTAACCCTATCCGGTGTCTATATAAACCGGAGGGTTTTAGTCCGTAGGACGACGTACACATCAAAAATCATACCATAGGCTAGCTTCTAGGGTTTAGCCTCCTCGATCTCGTGGTAGATCTACTCTTGTACTACCCATATCATCAATATTAATCAAGTAGGACGTAGGGTTTTACCTCCATTGAGAGGGCCCGAACCTAGGTAAAACTTCGTGTCCCTTGTCTCCTGTTACCATCCAGCCTAGACGCATAGTTCGGGACCCCCTACCCGAGATCCGCCGGTTTTGACACCGACACACTCCCTTTTCCTTGTTGGATTAGGAGTGGAGGCGGGAAGAGGAGGGAGAGAGGAAGGAAAGGGGGGCGCCGCCCCCCTCTCCTTGTCCTATTCGGACTAAGGGGGAGGGGCGTGCGGCCCTGCCCTGGCCGCCTCTCCTCTTCTCCACAAAGGCCCACTATGGACCATTAAGCCCCCGGGGGGTTCCGGTAACCCCTCGGTACTCCGGTAAAATCCCGATTTCACCCGAAAAACTTCTGATATCCAAATATAGGCTTCCAATATATCAATCTTCATGTCCCGACCATTTCGAGACTCCTCGTCATGTCCGTGATCACATCCGGGACTTCGAACAACCTTCGGTACATCAAAACTCATAAACTCATAATATAACCGTCATTGAAACTTTAAGCATGCGAACCCTACGGGTTCGAGAATTATGTAGACATGACCGAGACACGTATCCGGTCAATAACCAATAGCGGAACCTGGATGCTCATATTGGCTCCAACATATTCTACGAAGATCTTATCGGTCAGACCGCATAACAACATACGTTGTTCCCTTTGTCATCGGTATGTTACTTGCCCGAGATTCATCGTCGGTATCTCAATACCTAGTTCAATCTCGTTACCGGCAAGTCTCTTTACTCATTTCGTAATACATCATCCCGCAACTAATTCATTAGTTGCAATGCTTGCAAGGCTTAAGTGATGTGCATTATCGAGTGGGCCCAGAGATACCTCTCCGACAATCGAAGTGACAAATCCTAATCTTGAAATACGCCAACCCAACAAGTACCTTCGGAGACACCTGTAGAGCACCTTTATAATCACCTAGTTACGTTGTGACGTTTGGTAGCACACAAAGTGTTCATCCGGTAATCGGGAGTTGCATAATCTCATAGTCATAGGAACATGTATAAGTCATGAATAAAGCAATAGCAACATACTAAACGATCGAGTGCTAAGCTAACGGAATGGGTCAAGTCAATCACATCATTCTCATAATGATGTGATCCCGTTAATCAAATGACAACTCATGTCAATGGCTAGGAAACATAACCATCTTTGATCAATGAGCTAGTCAAGTAGAGGCATACTAGTGACACAAGTATTATGTTTCCGGTTAATACAATTCTAGCATGAATAATAAACATTTATCATGATATAAGGAAATAAATAATAACTTTATTATTGCCTCTCGGGCATATTTCCTTCAGTCTCCCACTTGCACTAGAGTCAATAATCTAGATTACACAGTAATGATTCTAATACCCATGGAGCCTTGGTGCTGATCATGTCTTGCTCGTGGAAGAGGCTTAGTTAACGGGTCTGCAACATTCATATCCGTATGTATCTTGCAAATTTCAATGTCTCCCACCTGGACTAGATCCCGGATGAAATTGAAGCGTCTCTTGATGTGCTTGGTTCCCTTGTGAAATCTGGATTCCTTCGCCAAGGCAATTGCACCAGTATATTCACAAAAGATTGTCATTGGAGCTGATGCACTAGGTACGACACCTAGATCGGATATGAACTCCTTCATCCAGACTCCTTCATTTGCTGCTTCCGAAGCAGCTATGTACTCCGCTTCACATGTAGATCCTGCCATGACGCTTTGTTTAGAACTGCACCAACTGACAGCTCCATCGTTCAATGTAAACACGTATCCGGTTGCGATTTAGAATCGTCCAGATCAGTGTCAAAGCTTGCATCGACGTAACCATTTACGACTAGCTCTTTGTCACCTCCATAAACGAGAAACATATCCTTAGTCCTTTTCCGGTATTTCTGGATGTTCTTGACCGCTGTCTAGTGATCCAGTCCTGGATTACTTTGCTACCTCCCTGCTAGACTTATAGCAAGGCACACATCAGGTCTGGTACACCACATTGCATACATGATAGAGCCTATGGCTGAAGCATAGGGAACATCTTTCATCTTCTGTCTATCTTCTACAGTGGTCGGGCATTGAGTCTTACTCAACTTCACACCTTGTAACACAGGCAAGAACCCTTTCTTTGCTTGATCCATTTTGAACTTCTTCAAAACTTTGTCAAGGTATGTGCTTTGTGAAAGTCCAATTAAGCGTCTTGATCTATCTCTATAGATCTTGATGCCCAATATATAAGCAGCTTCACTGAGGTCTTTTGTTGAAAAACTCTTATTCAAGTATCCCTTTATGCTATCCAGAAATTCTTTATCATTTCCAATCAACAATATGTCATCCACATATAATATCATAAATGCTACAGAGCTCCCCCTCACTTTCTTGTAAATACAGGCTTCTCCAAAAGTCTGTGCAAAACCAAATGCTTTGATCACACCATGAAAGCATTTATTCCAACTCCGAGAGGCTTGCACCAGTCCATAAATGGATCGTTGGAGCTTGCGCACTTTGTTAGCTCCCTTTGGATCGACAAAACCTTCTGGTTGCATCATATACAACTCTTCTTCCAGAAATCCATTCTGGTTGCCTCTAGGGAATCCTTCCAGAAATCCAAATTTCATAATCATAAAATGCGGCAATTGCTAACATGATTCGGACAGACTTAAGCATCGCTACGGGTGAGAAGGTCTCATCATAGTCAATCCCTTGAACTTGTCAAAAACCTTTCGCAACAAGTCGAGCTTTATAGATAGTAACATTATCGGCAGGGTCAGTCTTCTTCTTGAAGATCCATTTATTCTCAATGGCTTGCCGATCATCGGGCAAGTCAACCAAAGTCCACACTTTGTTCTCATACATGGATCCCATCTCAGATTTCATGGCTTCAAGCCATTTTGCGGAATCTAGGCTCACCATCGCTTCTTCATAGTTCGTAGGTTCATCATGGTCTAGTAACATGACTTCTAGAACAGGATTGCCGTACCACTCTGGTGCGGATCTTACTCTGGTTGATCTACGAGGTTCAGTAATAACTTGATCTGAAGTTTCATGATCATCATCATTAACTTCCTCACTAATTGGTGTAGGCGTCACAGGAACCGGTTTCTGTGATGAACTACTTTCCAATAAGGGAGCATGTACAGTTTCCTCATCAAGTTCTACTTTCCTCCCACTCACTTCTTTCGAGAGAAACTCCTTCTCTAGAAATGATCCATTCTTAGCAACGAATGTCTTGCCTTCGGATCTGTGATAGAAGGTGTACCCAACAGTCTCCTTTGGGTATCCTATGAAGACACATTTCTCCGATTTGGGTTCGAGCTTATCAGGTTGAAGCTTTTTCACATAAGCATCGCAGCCCCAAACTTTAAGAAACGACAACTTTGGTTTCTTGCCAAACCACAGTTCATAAGGCGTCGTCTCAACAGATTTCGATGGCGCCCTATTTAACGTGAATGCAGTCGTCTCTAAAGCATAACCCCAAAACGATAGTGGTAAATCAGTAAGAGAATCATAGATCGCACCATATCTAGTAAAGTACGATTACGACGTTCGGACACACCATTACGCTGTGGTGTTCCGGGTGGTGTGAGTTGCGAAACTATTCTGCATTGTTTCAAATGTAGACCAAAATCGTAACTCAAATATTCTCCTCCACGATCAGATCGTAGAAACTTTATTTTCTTGTTACGATGATTTTCAACTTCACTCTGAAATTCTTTGAACTTTTCAAATGTCTCAGACTTATGTTTCATTAAGTAGATATACCCATATCTACTTAAATCATCTGTGAAGGTGAGAAAATAACGATACCCGCCGTGAGCCTCAACATTCATCGGACCACATACATCTGTATGTATGATTTCTAACAAATCTATTGCTCTCTACATAGTACCGGAGAACGACGTTTTAGTCATCTTGCCCATGAGGCACAGTTCGCAAGTACCAAGTGATTCATAATCAAGTGGTTCCAATAGTCCATCAGTATGGAGTTTCTTCATGTGCTTTACACCGATATGACCTAAACGGTAGTGCCACAAATAAGTTGCACTATCATTATCAACTCTGCATCTTTTGGCTTCAACATTATGAATATATGTATTACTACTATCGAGATTCATAAAAAATAGATCACTCTTCAAGGGTGCATGACCATAAAAGATATTACTCATATAAATAGAACAACCATTATTCTCTGATTTAAATGAATAACCGTCTCGCATCAAACAAGATCCAGATATAATGTTCATGCTCAACACTGGCACCAAATAACAATTATTTAGGTCTAATACTAATCCCGAAGGTAGATGTAGAGGCAGTGTGCCGACAGCGATCACATCAACTTTGGAACCATTTCCCACGCGCATCGTCACCTCGTCCTTAGCCAGTGTCCGCTTAATCTGTAGTCCCTATTTTGAGTTGCAAATATTAGCAACAGAACCAGTATCAAATACCCAGGTGCTGCTGCGAGCTCTGGTAAGGTACACATCAATAACATGTATATCACATATACCTTTGTTCACCTTGCCATCCTTCTTATCCGCCAAATACTTGGGGCAGCTCCGCTTCCAGTGACCAGTCTACTTGTAGTAGAAGCACTCAGCCTCAGGCTTAGGTCCAGACTTGGGTTTCTTCTCTTGAGCAACAACTTGCTTGTTCTTCTTCTTGAAGTTCCCCTTCTTCTTCCCTTTGCCCTTTTTCTTGAAACTGGTGGTCTTATTGACCATCAACACTTGATTCTCCTTCTTGATTTCTACCTCCGCAGCCTTCAGCATTGCGAAGAGCTCGGGAATCGTCTTATCCATCCCTTGCATGTTATAGTTCATCACGAAGCTTTTGTAGCTTGCTGGCAGTGATTGAAGAATTCTGTCGATGATGATATCATCCGTAAGATTAACTCCCAGTTGAATCAAGTGATTGTTATACCCAGACATTTTGAGTATATGCTCACTGACAGAACTATTCTCCTCCATCTTGCAGCTGTAGAACTTATTGGAGACTTCATATCTCTCAATCCGGGCATTTGCTTGAAATATTAACTTCAACTCCTGGAACATCTCATATGCTCCATGACGTTCAAAACGTCATTGAAGTCCCGGTTCTAAGCCGTAAATCATGGCACACTGAACTATCGAGTAGTCATCAGCTTTGCTCTGCCAGACGTTCATAACATCTGGTGTTGCTCCTGCAGCAGGTTTGGCACCTAGTGGTGCTTCCAAGACGTAATTCTTTTGTGCAGCAATGAGGATAATCCTCAAGTTACGGACCCACTCCGTGTAATTGCTACCATCAATCAAAGCAAGATAAGATGCATAAAAGATAAACATCACATGCAATCAATATAAGTGATATGATATAGCCATCATCATCTTGTGCTTGTGATCTCCATCTCCGAAGCACCGTCATGATCACCATCGTCACTGGCGCGACACCTTGATCTCCATCGTAGCATCGTTGTCGTCTCGCCAATCTTATGCTTCTATGACTATCGCTACCGCTTAGTGATAAAGTAAAGCATTACAGGGCGATTGCATTGCATAAAATGAAGCGACAACCATATGGGTCCTGCCAATTGCCGATAACTCGGTTACAAAACATGATCATCTCATACAATAAAATTTAGCATCATGTCTTGACCATATCACATCACAACATGCCCTGCAAAAACAAGTTAGACGTCCTCTACTTTGTTGTTGCAAGTTTTACGTGGCTGCTACTGGTCTTAGCAAGAACCGTTCTTACCTACGCATCAAAACCACAACGATAGTTTGTCAAGTTGGTGTTGTTTTAACCTTCGCAAGGACCGGGCGTAGCCACACTCGGTTCAACTAAAGTTGGAGAAACTGACATCCGCCAGCCACCTGTGTGCAAAGCACGTCGGTAGAACCAGTCTCGCGTAAGCGTACGCGTAATGTCGGTCCGGGCCGCTTCATCCAACAATATTGTCGAACTAAAGTATGACATACTGGTAAGCAGTATGACTTATATCGCCCACAACTCACTTGTGTTCTACTCGTGCATATAACATCAATGCATAAAACCAGGCTTGGATGCCACTGTTGGGGAACGTAGTAATTTCAAAAAAAATTCCTACGCACACGCAAGATCATGGTGATGCATAGCAACGAGAGGGGAGAGTGTTGTCCACGTACCCTCATAGACCGAAAGCGGAAGCATTAGCACAACGCAGTTGATGTAGTTGTACGTCTTCACGATCCGACCAATCAAGCACCGAACGCACGGCACCTCCAAGTTCTGCACATGTTCAACTCGATGACGTCCCTCGAACTCCGATCCAGCCGAGCTTTGAGGGAGAGTTCCGTCAGCACGATGGCGCGGTGACGATGATGATGTTCTACCGAAGCAGGGCTTCGCCTAAGCACCGCTACGATATGACCAAGGTGGATTATGGTGGAGGGGGCACCGCACACGGCTAAGAGATCCAAGGGACCAATTGTTGTGTCTCTAGGGTGCCCCCCTGCCCCCGTATATAAAGGAGCAAGGGGGAGGAGCGGCCGTCCAGGAGGGGCGCACCAGGAGGAGTCCTACTCCCACCGGGAGTAGGACTCCCTCCCTTTTCCTTGTTGGATTAGGAGTGGAGGGGGAAAGAGGAGGGAGAGAGGAAGGAAAGGGGGGCGCCGCCCCCCTCTCCTTGTCCTATTCGGACTAAGGGGGGAGGGGGGCACGGCCCTGCCCTGGCCGCCTCTCCTCTTCTCCACAAAGGCCCACTATGGCCCATTAAGCCCCCGGGGGGTCCGGTAACCCCTCGGTACTCCGGTAAAATCCCGATTTCACCCGGAACACTTCCGATATCCAAATATAGGCTTCCAATATATCAATCTTCATGTCTCGACCATTTCGAGACTCCTCGTCATGTCCATGATCACATCCGGGACTCCAAACAACCTTCGGTACATCAAAACTCATAAACTCATAATATAACCGTCATTGAAACTTTAAGCGTGTGGACCCTATGGGTTCAAGAACTATGTAGACATGACCGAGACACGTCTCCGGTCAATATCCAATAGCGGAACCTAGATTCTCATATTGGCTCCGACATATTCTACGAAGATCTTTATCGGTCAGACCGCATAACAACATACGTTGTTCCCTTTGTCATTGGTATGTTACTTGCCCGAGATTCGATCGTCGGTATCTCAATACCTAGTTAAATCTCGTTACCGGCAAGTCTCTTTACTCGTTCTGTAATACATCATCCCACAACTAACTCATTAGTTGCAATGCTTGCAAGGCTTAAGTGATGCGCATTACCGAGTGGGCCCAGAGATATCTCTCCGACAATCGGAGTGACAAATCCTAATCTCGAAATACGCCAACCCAACAAGTACCTTCGGAGACACCTGTAGAGCACCTTTATAATCACCTAGTTACGTTGTGACGTTTGGTAGCACACAAAGTGTCCCTCCGATAAACGGGAGTTGCATAATCTCATAGTCATAGGAACATGTATAAGTCATGAAGAAAGCAATAGCAACATACTAAACGATCGAGTGCTAAGCTAACGGAATGGGTCAAGTCAATCACATCATTCTCCTAATGATGTGATCCCGTTAATCAAATGACAACTCATGTCAATGGCTAGGAAACATAACCATCTTTTATCAACGAGCTAGTCAAGTAGAGGCATACTAGTGACACAAGTATTATGTTTCCAGTTAATACAATTCTAGCATGAATAATAAACATTTATCATGATATAAGGAAATAAATAATAACTTTATTATTGCCTCTAGGGCATATTTCCTTCATATAGTTGCATCATGTTATTTTTATTATGGCTCAGCTCATTGCATTCAAGTTTAATCGGATAATAATGAACTTGAACAACTGTTGGCTGAGTCATGGTGCCACCAAATCGAGCTGACCAGTGCAACCACATTTTCCTTTTATGGGAAGACCCTAATGTAGTCTATTATCGTGCCTCTCGCTGGTGCCTCCAAAGAGGGAGGTTATGGGTGCACGCTACCCTGATCAGGTAGGCGGACATGAACCTTGTGTGCCCGTTGTTGTTGTTGTAAGGATCCTTGTCCCCGTTTGGAACCGTTGCTTGTTTTGCCACGACGGTGGCCGTTGGATCCCAGGGGTTGACATCGGGGCCACCCAGGACTTAGCCCATAGGGGAGATTGTTGGAGTGGCTGGGAGGGTGTGACGACAATAGATCGGTTTTGTCAGAATGTCGTTGGTCCACCCGAATGGGAGTGCGAGTCCATGGATTCTGTGGTGTGGGTACAGTGTACTACCCTCTACAGAGTGTGCGTTAAATCTATCGATAGCCGTGCCCGTGGATGAGGGCCCAGTTCGTAGTCGGTCACACTATGGGTCAACAATAATAATAATAATGGGCTTAATAACAACCCTGGTTCGATGATGAGAAAGAGATTGGTTGTGATAAAGAGAGGATCACAGAGGTATCATGGATACCGAAGTTGGTTGATCTTTTATGTGATCATGAGAGGATCACTGTGGTATCGTGGATGCCGGTTTGATGGATATTTGTGATCGTGGGAGGATCACTGTGGTATCATGGATACCGAGTTGATGGATATTTGTGGTGTTATGTGAGAGTCAAGGATAAATGTCAAGCTCCTTGTGATCATGTATTGATTACTATGGTATTGTAACACCAAGCTTGATTGGATCCTGAGATGATCGTGTGATGTCGTGATGTTAAGCTTATTTATGTGATGGTTACGAGGTAACCCGAGCAGAGTAAGTTGGTGCGTGATAGTGTTGTCATGTTGCATGGTAGTATCATCATGTTCGTGTGTTCATGCCATGCTCGTATTGTTCTTGTTGTATCATGTTCATCGTGTCCATGCTATGATTGGTCTGCTAGTATCATGTTAATCCTTGTTAACCTGTAAATGCCATGATGTTATTTGTCTTGACTGCTTTTGGTTTATTGTGAGCCTGCAAGTACATTCAATGTACTGACCTGGCGTGTCATGCCAGTTTGCAGGTCATGCCTGGATTGCTTGCTTGTTTGGTGTGGTTCCCGTGTTCACGAGCTAGGATAAACGTTCCAGACAGAGTCCCTGCAGATTGGAGTCCATTGTTGTCGTTTGTTGTTCCACTGCCAATAGAGGTTCCGCTGCCCCGAGTTGTTATGCTGCTTGCATAGAGCAACTGTGGTTGGCGTAGCGTCGTCGTGCCGATGTTATTCATTGTAATATCGGAGACCTTGTATTCATATTTGTGTTGTAATAGAGAGCTGGTTTGTTCTATGCTAAGCAGTGTCGTATTCCAGAATACTTCACCCCGGTCTCTAGGCTGGAATACGGGTCGTTCCGGTTTCTCTGAGCCGGGGTGCCACACAAAGTAACAAGGCAAATATCTTTTTCTTTTTATAAAAAAATAGAAGTGGGGGAGATGAAAAGGAGAGGCAAAGGCAAATAAAAGGGCAAATAAAATAAGAGCAAGTAGATGATAGTTTGTGCGAAGGTACTTGATAGGTTTTGATGATGTCTCCCCGGCAATGGCGCCAGAAATTCTTCCTGCTACTTGTGAGCTGCGTTGGGATTTCCTCGAAGATGAGAGGATGATGCAGTATAGTAGAGATAAGTATTTCCCTCGGTTAAGAACCAAGGTTCTCAATCCAGTAGGAGAACCACACAAAACCTCGTTAGCAGTACCCGCACACACAAAAGCAAATACTTGCACCCAACACGAACAAGGGGGTTGTCAATCCCCTCAATGGTTATTTGCAAGGATCAAATCTCATAGTGGTAGATGGATAAAGTAAATTGAAAAATAAAATAAAGGAAATAAAATTGTAGGAAGGTAATTTTGGATTTTATATATGATAAAATTAGACCTGGGGGCATAGTTTTCACTAGAGGCTTCTCTCTTGAACACAAAGCATGCGATGGGTAAACAAATTATTGTTTGGCAATTGATAGAAAAGCACATAGTTATGAGGATATTCAAGGCAATGATCATGTATATAGGCATCACATCTGAGACAACTAGACCGACTCCTGCCTGCATCTACTATTATTACTCCACCCATCAACCGCTATCAAGCATGCATCTAGGGTATTTGATACGTCTCCGTCGTATCTACTTTTCCAAACACTTTTGCCCTTGTTTTGGACTCTAACTTGCATGATTTGAATGGAACTAACCTGGACTGACGTTGTTTTCAGTAGAATTACCATGGTGTTATTTATGTGCAGAAACAAACATTCTCAGAATGACCTGAAACTTCACGGAGCAACTTTTCAGAAAATATGAAAAATACTTGCAAAAGATGAAGGCCAGGGGGCCCACCACCTGTCCACGAGGGTGGGGGCATGCCTGCCCCCCTAGGGCGCGCCCCCTACCTCGTGGGCCCCCTGATGCCTCTCTGACTCCAACTCCAACTCCAACTCCATATATTGTGTTTCGGGGAGAAAAAATCAGAGAGAAGAATTCATCGCGTTTTACGATACGGAGCCACCGCCAAGCCCTAAAACCTCTTGGGAGGGCTGATCTGGAGTCCGTTCGGGGCTCCGGAGAGGGGAATCCGTCGCCATCGTCATCATCAACCATCCTCCATCACCAATTTCATGATGCTCACCGCCATGCGTGAGTAATTCCATCGTAGGCTTGCTGGACGATGATGGGTTGGATGGGATCTATCATGTAATCGAGTTAGTTTTGTTAGGGTTTGATCCCTAGTATCCACTATGTTCTGAGATTGATGTTGCTATGACTTTGCTATGCTTAATGCTTGTCACCAGGGCCCAAGTGCCATGATTTTAGATCGGAACCTATTATGTTTTCATCAATATATGAGAGTTCTTGATCCTATCTTGCAAGTCTATAGTCACCTATTATGTGTTATGATCCGTTAACCCTGAAGTGACAATAATCGGGATACTTACCGGTGATGACCGTAGTTTGAGGAGTTCATGTATTCACTATGTGTTAATGCTTTGTTCCGATTCTCTATTAAAAGGAGGCCCTAATATCCCTTACTTTCCGTAAGGACCCTGCTACCACAGGAGGGTAGGACAAAAGATGTCATGCAAGTTCTTTTCCATAAGCATGTATGACTATATTCGGAATACATGCCTACATTATATCAATGAACTGGAGCTAGTTCTGTGTCACCCTAGGTTATGACTGTTACATGATGAACTGCATCCGGCATAATTCTCCATCACCGATCCATTGCCTACGAGCTTCCCATATATTGTTCTTCGCTTATTTACTTTCCCGTTGTTATTGCTATCATCACTACAAAATACCAAAAACATTACTTTTACTACCGTTACCTTTTGGTACCGTTACCACTACTATCATATTACTTTGCTACTAAATACTTTGCTGCAGATACTAAGTTTCCAGGTGTGGTTGAATTGACAACTCAGCTGCTAATACTTGAGAATATTCTTTGGCTCCCCTTGTATCGAATCAATAAATTTGGGTTGAATACTCTACCCTCGAAAACTGTTGCGATCTCCTATACTTGTGGGTTATCAAGACCATTTTCTGGCGCCGTTGCCGGGGAGCATAGCTCTATTCTTTGAGTCACTTGGGATTTATATCTGCTTATCATTATGAAGAACTTGAAAGATCCAAGAACCAAGATTTATCCCTCAACTACGAGGGGAAGTAAGGAACTGCCATCTAGCTCTGCACTTGATTCACCTTCTGTTTTGAGTAAGCTTGCGACACCCATACCTGCTTCTGCTATTCGTTCTGATATGTCGCATGTTATTGATGATGCCACTTCTGCTATGCATGATACTTATGATGAAACTACTTCTATGCTTCATACTACTATGCCACTTGGTGATTTTCTTGATGAACAACTTGCTAGGGCTAGAGAAATTGAAAATATTGAATCTGATAATGCTGATGGAAGTGATGATGAAGAATCACTTGTTATTCCTAAGGGTTATGTTTTTGATCAAGAAGCTTCTTTAGCTATTTTAGCTTGCAAAGATAGAAACGAACTAAAGAGGTTATTAGCTAAATGGAATAAGCAATCTCTAAATGCTAGAATGAAACTTGACCCTGCTTTTGCTACTTCACCTATTTGTGTTACCGATAAGGATTATGAATTCTTTGTTGATCCTGATATAATTACTTTGGTTGAATCTGATCCTTTCCATGGCTATGAATCTGAAACTGTTGTGGCACATCTTACTAAATTGAATGATATAGCCACCCTGTTCACTAAAGATGAGAGAACTCGCTACTTCTATATTCTTAAAATATTTCCGTTCTCATTAAAGGGTGATGCTAAGATATGGTTTAATTCTCTTGATCCTGGTTGTGTACGTAGTCCCTAGGATATGATTTATTACTTCTCTGCTAAATATTTCCCTGCTCATAAGAAACAAGCTGCCTTAAGGGATATATATAATTTTGTGCAAATTTAAGAAGAGAGTCTCCCACAAGCTTGGGGGAGGCTTCTCCAATTACTTAATGCTTTGCCTGATCATCCTCTTAAGAAAAATGAAATACTTGATATCTTTTATAATGGACTAACCGATGCCTCCAGAGATTACCTGGATAGTTGTGTTGGTTCTGTTTTCAGGGAATGAACGCCAGATGAAGTTGAAATTCTATTGAATAATACGTTGACAAATGAAAATAATTGGACACCTCTGGAGCCAATTCCTGAGCCTATTCATAAACCAATTCCAAAGAAGAGGGGTATTCTATTTCTCAGTCCTGAAGATATGCAAGAGGCAAATAAATCTATGAAAGAAAAAGGTATTAAAGCTGAAGATGTTAAGAATTTACCTCCTATTGAAGAAATACATGGTCTTAATTTGCCGCCTGTTGAAGAAACATATGATATTAATCCTTTACCTACTTAATAAACTCATGGTCTTGATAACCCGACACAGGTAGTAAAGGTAAATTCTCTCTATAGATACGATAAAGCCGAAATCCCGTTTACTAAGTTTGCTAGCCCATGCTTAGATGAGTTTGATAAATTTATGGCTAAGCAAGAAGACTTTAATGCCTATTTTGGTAGACAATTGAAATACAATTCAAATATGCTTGAACACTTGGATGATTATATGGCTAATGTTAAAGGTGAACTTAAACTTATTAGTAAACATGCTTCTATGGTTACCACTCAAGTAGAACAAGTACTTAAAGCTCAAAATGATTTGCTCAATGAATTGAATAGTAAGAATAATGATAATGATGTTAGAGTTATGACTAGAGGTGGTAGAATGACTTAGGAACCTTTGTATCCTGAAGGCCATCCTAAGAGAATTGAGCAAGATTCTCAGAGAAATAATATAGATGCTCCTAGTCCTTCTAAAAGGAAGAAAAAGAAAAATGATAGGACTTTGCATGCTTCTAGTGAACCTGTTATTGAAACACCTGAGAATCCAAATGATATTTCTATTTCTGATGCTGAAACTCAATCTGGTAATGAACCTGAAACTAGTAATAATGTTAATGATAATGTTCATGATGATGCTCAACCTAGTAATGATAATGATATAGAAATTGAACCTGTTGTTGATCTTGATAACCCACAATCAAAGAATCAACGTTATGATAAGAAATACTTTGTTGTTAGGAAACATGGTAAAGAAAGAGAACCATGGGTTCAGAAACCCATGCCTTTTCCTCCCAAACCATCCAAGAAAAAGGATGATGAGGATTTTGAGCGCTTGCTGAAATGATTAGACCTATCTTTTTGCATATGCGGTTAACTGATATGCTCAAAATGAATCCTTATGCTAAGTATATGAAAGATATTGTTACAAATAAAAGAAAGATACCGGAAGCTGAAATTTCCACCATGCTTGCTAATTATACTTTTAAGGGTGGAATACCAAAGAAACTTGGAGATCCCGGTGTACCCACTATACCATGCTCCATTAAAAGAAACTATGTTAAAACTGCTTTATGTGATCTTGGAGCCGGTGTCAGTGTTATGCCTCTCTCTTTATATCATAGACTTGATTTGAATAAGTTGACAGCTACTGAAATATCTTTGCAAATGGTTGATAAATCAACTGCTATACCTGTCGATATTTGTAAGGATGTGCCTGTTGTAGTTGCAAACGTTACTATTTTAACGGACTTTGTTATTCTTGATATTCCCGAGGACGATAGTATGTCTATTATTCTTGGAAGACCCTTTTTGAATACTGCAGGGGCTGTTATTGATTGCACTAAAGGCAATGTCACTTTTCATGTTAATGGTAATGAGCATACAGTACACTTTCCGAGGAAACAACCTCAAGTTCACAGTATCAATTCTATTGGAAAATTTTCATCGATTATATTTCGAGGTTTTGAATTTCCTCTTCCTACTATCAAGAAGAAATGTGATATTCTTATTATTGGGGATGTGCATATCCCCGTTGAGGTAACATAGTGCTATTCGAAATTTCTCCGGTTCCATGTTATTCGGAATGAGTTCGTTAACAAGACTTGATCAACCTTGTTAGTGGATTCCTTTTGATGATCATGAGATGGATGAAACTAGAAGGCACAACCTTCTGTACCCCACTTTTACTTTCTATTATTTATATTAAATAAAATAAAATAAAATACATATATTTTTCTTTCTGTTATCTGATTATCCGTGCAATATAAAAATACCCCGAAAATAAAAGTTCTCCAAATGCCCTGAAATTTAAATATGATTTTTTCCAGAATATTTGAGAATATTTGGCACTGAGAACACAGCTGGGGAGTCAACCACCTGCCCACGAGGGTGGAGGGCGCGCCCTACCCCCTGGGCATGCCCCCTGCCTCGTGGGCCCACGGTGGCCCTCCTCCACTTATTCCTGCACCCACACACTTCTTCTTCCTCCCACAAACACTTATATCCAGCTCAAGCACGAGTCCAAGCTCATTTTGCTGCCATTTTCGATCTCCTTGCTCAAAGCACCTCTCACAAAACTGCTTGGGGAGATTGTACCTTGGTATGTGACTCCTCCATTGGTCCAATTAGGTTTTGTTCTAGTGCTTTATTCATTGCAAATTTTTGCTACTTAGGTGACCCTGTTCTTGAGCTTGCATGTCAAATTTATTTGGTCAAAAGTAGTTTTGATGCATGATATAGGCTCTAGGCACTTGTAGGAGTAGTTGCTATCAATATTATTGAGTTTGGTTTACTTTTATTTTGAAGTTACTAAAAATTTCAGAATTTTTCAAAAAATGATGAAGAGATTTTTGAGGGGCTCATCGAGCCAAAGCTCGAAGGAAAAGGCGCCAAAGCCTAAGTATAATCTGCCTCGCACCATGGAGGTTCGGGCATGTGAATGGTCTTCCGACGATTTCTTGAGGGCAGCCGGGATTTATGAAGATTTTCATGAATTGGCTAAGAATGCAGGCCTCACCGCTTTCCTCCACGCCCAATGCGATCAGTATCTCTTACTCACAAATATCTTTGTGCAAAACTTTCATTTCCATTCTAGGAGCTCACCACCTATGGTGGAGTTTTATTTATATGATGAGCATAAGGAGATGTCACTTTATGATTTTTGCCGGGTTTGTTTAGTCCCTTTTTAGGGCAAGACAGAAGAACCACATCACGATGATGTGGACGGGTTTATTGATACTATCACTGTAGGGAAAACAAGGAAGGTTTCCGATGCACGAATCACTAGCATACATTTTCCTATTTTACGTTATTTTGCATTATTTGCTAGTCGTTGTTTAATTGGTCGTGGAAACTGTGGAAACCTTAGTATCCCTGATATTATTATTTTGCTCCATGGTTTATACGGTGATAACTCTGTTAGTATGGGCGGCATTATTGCTAAACGGTTAAGTCTGAACCGTACCAAGGGCCCCATCTTTGGGGGCATCTATGCTTCCCGCCTAGCTGCACATTTTAACATACCTATTAGGCATTATGAGAAGGAAGAAAATGTGTTGCCTCGTGTTTATCTAGATTATAAAAGTATGGTGGCACATGATTTTATTGTTAAGAATAGGGAAGGAGAGCTTAAATACAAATTGTTCTTTAATAAACATCATCCTGAGACTATTACCCTACCTACTCCTTCTTTGTTTGATTTATCTATAGGCCAGTACCTTGTTCCGTTGAAGGCTATTCACGCCTACCGGAACCCTACATCAGCCACAGAGCCAGAGCCAAAACCACAAGTTGATCCTTCACGACAGTCTAATTACCAGTGGGGTTCGGAGATGATTGTCAGCCAGTGGCAATCGGAGTCTTCCTCTTCTTCTTCTCAGTACGACCCCAACTACTATTATGGATATCCGCCGGGCCAGCCGTGGCCATAGACCAACTTAGGCCAAAAGCCTAAGCTTGGGGGAGTATGTATTTCCCACTGTCATTACATTTATGTTCACACACTCATTGCTAGATGTCGGTGCTCATACTTTTTCATTGTATCATACATGCTAGTTTATTTCCCTTTTTATGCTTTCTTCTTGTGTGTTTAATAAACCTTAAGAAAAACCAAAAAAATAGTTGTAGCTTTTAGTTAGTTTAATTTCCATGCTTGTACTAGTAATTGAAAAGAAAACCCAAAAAGATTTCATGTTCCTCTTTTACTTGTTGGGAGCCCTCCCGTGTAAATAGTTTCATTTCTTTTCTTTTCTTTGGGGTCGATAAGAGAAGACCATAATTAAAATGTTGAAGTGGCTCTTATATGCATTATTGTTGATCTCACAAAAGAGCCCATATTGCCTTGTCTTCTCCTGTTTATTGAATGGTTGTAGATTCCAGCTTAGTCCAATGCACATGCACTATTATTATTATTCACATCGTTCGGTCATGCAAGTGAAAGGAAATTATGACGATATATGATGGACTGACTGAGATGAGGAAAGCTAGTATGAACTTCACCTCTTTTGTTTTTGTAAATATGATTAGTTCATCGTTCCTGATTCAGCCTATTATGAATAAACATGTTTGCAATGACAACTAGAGATCATAGTTTCTTGTGCCATGCTTGATTACCTACGAGTTATAATGGTTTACCTTGTGTGCTGATGACCCACAAGTATAGGGGATCTATCGTAGTCCTTTCGATAAGTAAGAATGTCAAACCCAACAAGGAGCAGAACGAAATGATAAGCGGTTTCCAGCAAGCTATTCTCTGCAAGTACTGAAATAAGTGGTAACAGATAGTTTTGTGATAAGATAATTTGTAACAAGCAACAAGTAACAAAAGTAAATAAGGTGCAGCAAGGTGGCCCAATCCTTTTTGTGGCAAAGGAAAAGCCTGGACAAACTCTTATAAGATGTAAAGCGCTCCCGAGGACACATGGGAATATCGTCAAGCTAGTTTTCATCACGTTCATATGATTCGCGTTCGGTACTTTGATAATTTGGTATGTGGGTGGACCGGTGCTTGGGTTCTGCCCTTACTTGGACAAGCATCCCACTTATGATTAACCTCTATTGCAAGCATCCGCAAATACAACAAAAGTATTAAGGTAAACCTAACCATAGCATGAAAAATATGGATCCAAATCAGCCCCTTACGAAGCAACACATAAACTAGGGTTTAAGCTTCTGTCACTCTAGCAACCCATCATCTACTTATTACTTCCCAATGCCTTCCTGTAGGCCCAAATAATGGTGAAGTGTCATGTAGTCGACGTTCACATAACACCACTAGATGAGAGACAACATACATCTCATCAAAATATCGAACGAATACCAAATTCACATGACTACTAATAGCAAGACTTCTCCCATGTCCTCAGGAACAAAAGTAACTACTCACAAAGCATAAACATGTTCATAATCAGAGGGGTATTAATATGCATATAGGATCTGAACATATGATCTTCCACCAATTACACCAACTAGCATCAACTACAAGGAGTAATTAACACTACTAGCAACCTACTAGCACCAATCCCGGACTTTGGAGACGAGAATTGGATACAGGATATGAACTAGGGTTTTGAGATGAGATGGTGCTGATGAAGATGTTGATGGAGATTGCCCTCTCCCGATGAGAGGAGCGTTGGTGATGACGATGGCGATGATTTCCACCTCCGGGAGGGAAGTTTCCCCGACAGAATAGCTCTGCCAGAGCCCTAGATTGGTTCCGCCAAGGTTCCGCCTCGTGGCGGCGGAGTTTCGTTCGAGAAGATGGCTTATGATTTTTTTCCCATAGAAAGATTCCATATAGCAGAAGATGGCCATCGAGGGCCACCAGGGGGCCCACGAGGTAGGGGGGCATGCCCTGGGGGGTAAGGCGCGCCCCCCACCCTCGTGGGAAGGGTGTGGCCCCCTGGTGAAGTTCTTGCTCTCAGTATTTTTATATATTTGGAAAACATCTTCTGTGAAGTTTCAGGACTTTTGGAGTTGTGCAGAATAGGTCTCTAATATTTGCTCCTTTCCAGCCCAGAATCCCAATTGCCGGCATTCTCCCTCTTTATGTAAACCTTGTAAAATAAGAGAGAATACGCATAAGTATTGTGACATAATGTGTAATAACAGCCCATAATGCAATAAATATCGATATAAAGCATGATGCAAAATGGACGTATCAACTCCCCCAAGCTTAGACCTTGCTTGTCCTCAAGCGAAAAGCTGAAGTCGAAAAATATGTCCACATGTTTAGAGATAGAGGTGTCGATAAAAATAAAATACGGACATGAGGGCATCATGATCATTCTTAGAACATCAACTTATATAATTCTTGCCATATGATCTCTAATGCTAGAGTAATAATTCAATCACAATATCAAGTATGAATCATAAACTTCATTGAAAACTAACAAGCTAAAATCACAGTCATTGAAGCAATTGCAATTTATCATAACATAGGAAAGAGTCAATGTATAAGAGCTTTTCAGCAAGTCCACATACTCAACAATCATATAATCTTTCACAATTGCCGACACTCGCACAATACTTATGGGTATGGAGTTTTAATCGGACACAAAGAAAGATAGGGGCTTATAGTTTTGCCTCCCAACGTTTTACCTCAAGGGTAATGTCAACAGTAATAGTTCATGAAAACTCACATCCAATTAGCCATATATACCAGGATCTTTCCAACATATTGTGCTTGCCAAAGGATAAAATGTAAAAAGGAAGGGTGAAGATCACCATGACTCTTATGCAATGTAGGAGATAAAAGTAAAAGATAGGCCCTTCGCAGAGGGAAGCAGAGGTTGTCATGCGCTTTTATGGTTGGATGCACAAAATCTTAATGTGAAAGAATGTCACTTTATATTGCCACTTGTGATATGGACCTTTATTATGCAGTTTGTCGCTTTTATTACTTCCATATCACACGCTCGTATAAAGCTTATTTCCTCCACACCAATCAATCATACATATTTAGAGGGCAATTTTTATCGCTTGCACCGATGACAACTTACTTGATGGATCTTGCTCAATCCATAGGTAGATATGGTTGACTCTTATGGCAAGACTGGTTTAAGGGTATTTGGAAGCACAAGTAGTATCTCTACTTGGTGCAATGAATTTGGCTAGCATGAGGGGGAAAGGCAAGCTCATCATGTTGGAAGATCCAAGACAATATAATTTATCTCAGATGTAAGAAAACATAACCCATTACGTTATCTTCCTTGTCCAATGTCAACTCTTTAGCATGTCATATTTTAATGAGTGCTCACAATCATAAAAGATGTCCAAGATAGTATATTTATATGTGAAGACCTCTCTTTCTTTATTACTTCCTATTAATTGCAACGATGGCCAAAACTGTGTTTGTCAACTCTCAACAACTTTTATTCATCATACTCTTTCTATGTGAGCTCATTACTCTCCATAAGACTCATATGATCTCTTTGTTTCTTTTTATTTCTTTCTCTTTTCTTTTATTCCTTTAGGATCATGGCAAAATAATCAAGCCCTTGACTCAACACTAATCTTTATTATATAGCTCACGGACTCGATTACATAGAAGAATAATAAAGCAAAACTCACAACTAAATCATACTAAGAACTTTTATTCTACTAGATAAAGCTATTATCAAAAGGATCGAACTAAGAAAAATGGTAAAGATAAAGGTGATGATGATACGATACCGGGGCACTCCCCCAAGCTTGGCAGTTGCCAAGTGGAGTGCCCATACCAGATACTCAATTCTTATTTGTTGGTGAAGAAGGTGGAGTTGTTGATGATGGATAGTCGTACATCAAGCGTAGGAGGTCTTCTAACTTGCGAATAATGCCCTTCAGTGCGATGATATGCTCCTTCAACAAAATATTTTCACGTGTGAGATACTTATTTTGTATACGAGCTAACTCAATCATCTTGAAAGCTTCGATTTCTGTTGGGGTAAGAAGATTGTGATCCAGTTGAAGGGTGTCTTCTGTTGTCGGAACTTGGTCTTCCATGGCCTTCTTGATCCCTTCATCCTTGTTGATCTCCATAGGTTCTTCTCTCTTCAGCTCTATCTTCATTAGCCAAGCATCATTGCCCTCATGATTGGAGGAGGAGGGAGACGACATAGTGCCTGGCCTTGACAACCCTGATAAAGAATAGCTCGACACAAAGACAGGAGATTTTTGCGTGATACGGGAGTCAAAAACCCCGGGAGATTATATAATGAATTTTTACCGACCAAAATATGTGTCGTGTATGAAAACGGAGTCCGGAGAGCACACGAGGTGCCCACGAGGTAGGGGGCGCGCCCAGTAGGGTAGGGCGCACCCTCCACCCTCGTGGAGCCCTTGTGTCCTTCCCGAACTGCTGCTTATTTTTCTATTTTTCTAAATATTCCAAAACGGAGAAAAATTGTCTTAAAAACTGTTTTGGAGTCGGTTTACTTACCGTACCACATACCTATTCCTTTTCGGTGTCTGAAACGTTCCGGAAAGTGTCCCTTATGTATTCCTCCGGGGTTACGGTTTCAATAACATTGGTTTCAACATTTATGGGATTACCTAAGATATAATGTTTGATTCTTTGACCGTTCACCACCTTCGGATTTGTGCCTTCGAAGTTGTTAATTTTTATGGCACCGGAACGGTAGACCTCCTCGATAATGTAAGGACCTTCCATTTAGAGAGAAGTTTTCCTGCAAAAAATCTTAAACGAGAGTTGTATAACAATACATAGTCACCTACATTAAACTCACGCTTTTGTATCCTTTTGTCATGCCATCTTTTAACTTTTTCTTTAAACAACTTGGCATTTTCGTAGGCTTGGGTTCTCCATTCATCAAGTGAGCTAATATCAAATAACCTCTTCTTGCCGGCAGGTTTAAAATCATAATTAAGTTTTTTAATAGCCCAATAAGCCTTGTGTTCTAGTTCGAGAGGTAAATGACATGCTTTTCCATAGACCATTTTGTATGGAGACATACCCATAGGATTTTTATATGCAGTTCTATAGGCCCATAATGCATCATCAAGTTTCTTGGACCAATTCTTTCTAGACCTATTAACAGTCTTTTGCGGAATTAATTTGAGTTCTCTATTACTCAATTCTACTTGCCCACTAGACTGAGGGTGATAACGAGATGCAATTCTATGATTAACGTCATATTTAGCAAGCATTTTACGGAAAGCACCATGAATAAAATGTGAACCACCATCAATCATTAAATATCTAGGGACTCCAAATCTTGGAAAAATAACTTCTTTAAGCATTTTAATAGAAGTGTTATGATCAGCACTACTAGTTGGAATAGCTTCTACCCACTTAGTAACGTAATCAATAGTAACTAAAATATGTGTATAAACATTAGAGGAAGGAAAAGGTCCCATATAGTCAAAGCCCCAAACATCAAATGGTTCAATAACAAGCGAATAATTCATAGGCATTTCTTGACGTCTACTAATATTACCAATTCTTTGACATTCATCACAAGATAAGACAAACTTACGGGCATCCTTGAAGAGAGTAGGCTAATAAAAACCAGATTGCAGTACCTTATGTGCAGTTCTATCTCTAGCATGGTGTCCTCCATAAGCTTCAGAGTGACACTTGCGTAGGATCTGTTCCTGTTCATGCTCAGGTACACAGCGTCTAATAACACCATCTACTCCTTCTTTATAAAGATGTGGGTCATCCCAAAAGTAATGCCTCAAATCATAGAAGAACTTTTTCTTTTGCTGGTATGTGAAACTAGGTGGTATAAACTTAGCAACAATGTAATTAGCATAATCAGCATACCATGGAGCAGTATGAGAGGCATTTATGACATTTAATTGCTCATCAGGAAAACTATCATCAATAGGTAGTGGGTCATCAAGCACATTTTCTAACCTAGACAAGTTGCCTGCAACGGGGTTCTCAGCTCCTTTTCTATCAACAATATGCAAATCAAATTCTTGTAGTAAGAGAACCCATCTAATAAGTCTAGGTTTAGCATCTTTCTTTTCCATAAGATATTTAATAGCAGCATGATCAGTGTGAATAGTTACTTTAGAATCGACAATATAAGGTCTAAACTTATCACAAGCAAATACAACTGCTAAGAATTCTTTTTTAGTAGTAGCATAATTTCTTTGAGCATTGTCTAAAGTTTTACTAGCATATTGAATAACATTTAGTTTCTTATCAACTCTTTGTCCTAGAACAGCACCTACAGCATAATCACTAGCATCACACATAATTTCAAAGGGTAAATTCCAATCAGGTGGTTGAACAATAGGTGCAGAGATCAATGCTTTCTTAAGTATTTCAAATGCTTCAACACAGTCATCATTAAAAACAAATGGTATATCTTTTTGTAATAAATTAGTCAGAGGCCGAGAGATTTTTGAGAAGTCCTTAATGAACCTCCTATAAAAACCGGCATGACCAAGGAAACTTCTTATACCTTTGATGTCCTTGGGACATGACATCTTTTCAATAGCATCAACCTTGGCTTTATCAACTTCAATACCTCTTTCAAAAACTTTATGCCCCAAGACAATACCTTCATTAACCATAAAGTGGTACTTTTCCCAATTCAAGACAAGATTAGTTTCTTCACATCTCTGCAAAACTCGATCAAGGTTGCTCAAGCAATCATCAAAAGAAGATCCATAGACGGAAAAGTCGTCCATGAAAACCTCACAAATCTTTTCACAAAAGTCAGAGAATATAGCCATCATGCATCTTTGAAAGGTAGCAGGTGCATTACATAAACCAAAAGGCATACATCTATAAGCAAAAGTACCAAAAGGGCATGTAAAAGTAGTCTTTGATTGATCATTGGCTGACACAGGTATTTGAGAGAAACTAGAATAGCCATCTAGAAAGCAAAAATGTGTATATTTGGACAATCTTTCTAGAATTTGATCAATAAAAGGTAAGGGGTAATGATATTTTTAGTAGCCTTATTTAATTTGCGGAAATCAATTACCATTCTATAACCTACAATAATTCTTTGAGGAATCAATTCATCTTTATCATTAGGAACAACAGTAATACCTCCCTTCTTAGGGACACAATGGACAGGGCTTACCCACTGACTATCAGCAACGGGATAAATTATACCTGCCTCAAGGAGCTTTAGTATCTCCTTTATTACCACTTCTTTCATTTTAGGATTCAGTCGGCGTTGATGATCACGAACTGGTTTAGCATCTTCTTCCAAATTAATTTTATGTTGACATAGAGTGGGACTAATGCCCTTAAGATCATCAACAGTATACCCAATAGCAGCACGGTGCTTCTTCAGAGTTTCCAATAATCTCTTCTTCATGTTCTGAAAGGTTAGCACTAATAATAACAGGATATATCTTTTTCTCATCAAGACAAGTATATTTAAGAGTATCAGGTAACGGTTTAAGCTCAAACATGGGATCACCCTTGGGTGGAGGAGGATCCCCTAGGATTTCAACAGGTAAATTGTTTTTCAGAATAGGTTCTTGTTTAAAGAATACTTCATCTAATTCCCTTCTTTCATTCATAAACATATCATTTTCATGGTCTAGCAAATATTGTTCTAAAGGATCATTAGGAGGTACGGCAATAGAAGCAAGACCAATAATTTCATCCTTACTAGGTAATTCTTCTTCACGGTGTTGTCTACTAAATTTAGAAAAATTAAATTCATGAGTCATATCATCTAAACCGATAGTAACAACATCTCTTTTGCAATCTATGGTAGCATTAACAGTATTTAAGAAGGGTCTACCAAATATAATGGGGCAGAAGCTATCTTGTGGGGAACCAAGAACAAGAAAATCAGCAGGATATTTAGTTTTCCCACACAAGACTTCAACATCTCTAACAATTCCCATTGGTGAAATAGTATCTCTATTGGCAAGTTTAATTTTGACATCAATATCTTCCATCTCAGCAGGTGCAATATCATGCATAACTTCTTGGTATAAGGAATAAGGTATTGCACTAGCACTAGCACCCATATCACATAAGCCATGATAACAATGATCTCCTATTTTAACAGAAATAACAGGCATGCCTACCACAGGTCTAGGTTTATCTTTAGCATAGGGTTTAGAAATTCTAGCAGTTTCATCACAGAAATAAATAACATGCCCATCAATATTATCAGACAAGAGATCTTTAACAATAGCGATATTAGGTTCAACTTTAACTTGCTTGGGAGGTGTATATGTTTTAATATTGCTTTTACGAACTACAGTTGAAGCTTTAGCATGATCCTTTATCCTAACAAGGAAAGGTGGTTTCTCAACATAAGAAGTAGGAACAATATGATCATTATAAGTGATAGTCTTTTCTTCAACTTTAATAGGTGGAGCTACTTTTACTTCTATGGGAGGATGATATTTAAACTACTTCTCCTTGGGGAGATCAACATAAGCAGCAAAAGATTCACAGAAAGAAGCTACTATCTCAGAGTCAAGTCCATATTTAGTGCTAAATTTATGAAAAATATCGGTATCCATAAGAGATTTAACACAATAAAAACTAGGTGTCATACCTGACTCCTTACCATTGTCGAGGTCCCAATCTTCAGAGTTGCGTTTAATTCTTTCCAATAAATCCCATTTGAATTCAATAGTCTTCATCATAAAAGAGCCAGCACAAGAAGTATCAAGCATGGTGCGATTGTTACCAGAAAGCCGAGCATAAAAAATTTGAATAATCATTTCTCTTGAGAGCTCATGATTGGGGCATGAATATAACATTGACTTAAGCCTCCCCCAAGCTTGAGCGATGCTTTCTCCTTTGCGAGGACAAAAATTATATATATAATTGCGATCACGATGAACAATATGCATAGGATAAAACTTCTGATGAAATTCCAATCTCAATCGTTTGTAATTCCAAGACCTCATATCATCACAAAGCCTATACCATGTCGATGCGTCTCCCCTCAAAGATAAGGGGAAGACCTTCTTCTTAACAACATCTCCGGGTACACCTACAAGCTTAAATAATCCACAAACTTGATCCACATATATCAAATGTTCATCAGGATGTTTTGTTCCATCTCCTAGAAAAGGATTAGCTAGCAGTTTTTCTATCATACCCGAAGGAACTTCAAAGCAAGCATTTCATTTTCATATTCATTTTCATTTTCAGTAGGTTCAGTAGGTCGAGGAGCAACTCTTTGCTCTACTGGTCGGGGTGAAGATACCCCGAACAAGCCCCTCAGAGGATTACCTTCCATGGTAACAAGTGACAGTAAATTTCAGCACACTATATGAATTTTTTCTTACCAAATTCCACCTACCAAAGGCTCTTCACTCCCCGGCAACGGTGCCAGAAAAGAGTCTTGATGACCCACAAGTATAGGGGATCTATCGTAGTCCTTTCGATAAGTAAGAGTGTCGAACCCAACGAGGAGTAGAAGGAAATGATAAGCGGTTTCCAGCAAGGTATTCTCTGCAAGTACTGAAATAAGTGGTAACAGATAGTTTTGTGATAAGATAATTTGTAACGAGCAACAAGTAACAAAAGTAAATAAGGTGCAGCAAGGTGGCCCAATCCTTTTTGTAGCAAAGGACAAGCCTGGACAAACTTGTATAATATGTAAAGCGCTCCCGAGGACACATGGGAATATCGTCAAGCTAGTTTTCATCACGTTCATATGATCCGCGTTCAGTACTTTGATAATTTGGGATGTGGGTGGACCGGTGCTTGGGTGCTGCCCTTACTTGGACAAGCACCCCACTTATGACTCACCTCTATTTCAAGCATCCGCAAATACAACAAAAGTATTAAGGTAAACCTAACCATAGCATGAAACATATGGATCCAAATCACCCCCTTACGAAGCAACGCATAAACTAGGGTTTAAGCTTCTGTCACTCTAGCAACCCATCATCTACTTATTACTTCCCAATGCCTTCCTCTAGGCCCAAATAATGGTGAAGTGTCATGTAGTCGACGTTCACATAACACCACTAGAGGAGAGACAACATACATCTCATCAAAATATCGAACAAATACCAAATTCTCATGACTACTAATAGCAAGACTTCTCCATGTCCTCAGGAACAAAAGTAACTACTCACAAAGCATAAACATGTTCATAATCAGAGGGGTATTAATATGCATATAGGATCTGAACATATGATCTTCCACCAATTACACCAACTAGCATCAACTACAAGGAGTAATTAACACTACTAGCAACCTACTAGCACCAATCCCAGACTTGGATACAAGAATTGGATACAAGAGATGAACTAGGGTTTTGAGATGAGGTGGTGCTGATGAAGATGTTGATGGAGATTGCCCTCTCCCGATAAGAGGAGCGTTGGTGATGATGATGGCGATGATTTCCACCTCCGGGAGGGAAGTTTCCCCGACAGAACAGCTCCGCCAGAGCCCTAGATTGGTTCCGCCAAGGTTCCGCCTCGTGGCGGTGGAGTTTCGTCTGAGAAGATGGCTTATGATTTTTTCCCATCGAAAGACTCCATATAGCAGAAGATGGCCACCGGAGGGCCACCAGGGTGCCCACAAGGTAGGGGGGCACGCCCTGGGGGGTAGGGCGCGCCCCCCACCCTCGTGGGAAGGGTGTGGCCCCCCTGGTGAAGTTCTTGCTCTCAGTATTTTTTATATATTTGGAAAACATCTTCTGTGAAGTTTCAGGACTTTTGGAGTTGTGCAGAATAGGTCTCTAATATTTGCTCCTTTTCCAGCCCAGAACCCCAGCTGCCGGCATTCTCCCTCTTTATGTAAACCTTGTAAAATAAGAGAGAATAGGCATAAGTATTGTGACATAATGTGTAATAACAGCCTATAATGCAATAAATATCGATATAAAAGCATGATGCAAAATGGACGTATCACGTGCCAACATGCTATTAAAATGGTTGTGATGTGGTATGATAGGGTGGTATCCTCCTCTGAATGATTTAAGTGACTTGACTTGGCGCATGTTCACGCATGTAGTTGAAACAAAATCAACATAGCCTTCACGATATTTATGTTCATGGTGGATTATATCCTACTCATGCTTGCATTCGGTGTTGATTAATTTTAATGCATATTCAGGACTGTTGTCGCTCTCTAGCTGGTCGCTTCCCAGTCTTTTACTAGCCTTCACCTGTACTAAGCGGGAATACTGCTTGTGCATCCAATTCCATAAACCCCAAAGTTATTCCATATGAGTCCACTATACCTACCTATATATGGTATCTACTTGCCGTTCCAAGTAAATTTGTATGTGCCAAACTCTAAACCTTCAAATAAATATCCTGTTTTGTAGGCTCGAATAGCTCATGTATCAACTAGGGTTGTCTGTATCTTCCATGTTAGGCAGGTTATTCTCAAGAGGAGTGGACTCCGCTCCTCACTCACGAGATAAATGGTTGGTCATCGGGATGCCCAGTCCCATGCTTTGTGCAAACTAAATCAAAATAATTGCAAACAAAACTCCCCCTGGGACTCTTGTTAGTTGGAGGCACTCGTTGTTTCGAGCAAGCCATGGATTGATGCTTGTTGGTGGAAGGGGGAGTATAAACTTTACCATTCTATTTGGTAACCGCCTATAATGTGTGTAGCATGGAAGATATCGCCATCTCTTGGTTGTTATGTTGACAATGAAAGTATACTGCTCAAAATATTATTCACCTCTATTTCAAAACCGAGCTCTAGCACCTCTACAAATCCATGCTTCCCTCTACGAAGGGCCTATCTATTTACTTTTATGCTGAGTCATCATCCTCTTATTAAAAAGCACAAGTTGGAGAGCACCGTTGTCATTTGCATTCATTACTGTTAGTTTACATTGAGTATGACTTGACTGGATCTCTTTTACCATGAATTACAATGTCTAGTCAGTCCTTGGTCTTTAAAGGTGCTCTGCATTTATGTTTTGCGGTCTCAGAAAGGGCTAGCGAGATACCATCTTGTTATATCACATTATGATTGTTTTGAGAAAGTGTTGTCATCCGAGATTTATTATTATTGCTCGCTAGTTGATTATGCTATTGATACGAGTAAACTTGAGACCTAAGCATTATTGCGAATGTGGTTAGTTATAATCTTTGCTGAAAAATTGAATGCTGGCTTTACATATTTACAACAACAAGAGCAAACAGAGTTTGTAAAAGTTTTTCTTTATCACTTTCAGTTTGTCAACTGAATTGCTTGAGGACAAGCAAAGGTCTAAGCTTGGGGGAGTTGATATGTCTCCGTCGTATCTACTTTTCCAAACACTTTTTCCCTTGTTTTGGACTCTAACTTGCATGATTCGAATGGAACTAACCCGAAATGACGCTCTTTTCAGCAGAATTACCATGGTGTTATTTATGTGCAGAAACAAACGTTCTCGGAATGTCCTGAAACTTCATGGAGCAACTTTTCAGAAAATATGAAAAATACCTCCAAAAGATGAAGGCCAGGGGGCTCACTGATAACCCACAAGTATAGGGGATCGCAACAGTTTTCGATAAGTAAGAGTGTCGAACCCAACGAGGAGCTAAAGGTAGAACAAATATTCCCTTAAGTTCTATCGACCACCGATACAACTCTACGCACGCTTCAAGTTCGCTTTACCTAGAACAAGTATGAAACTAGAAGTACTTTGTAGGTGTTGTTGGATAGGTTTGCAACATAATAAAGAGTACGTAAATAAATAGTCGGGGCTGTTTAGATAAATAAACAATAAAGTAAATATAGCGAGTGTGGAAAAGTGGTGGTAGGAGTTGCGAAATTTCCCCTTAAGCAATTGACTACTTTACTAGACTGATAGCAAGTATTATGTGGGAGAGGCCACTGCTAGCATGTCATCCCTGACTTGGAATTCTATGCACTTATGATTGGAACTATTAGTAAGCATCCGCAACTACTAATGTTCATTAAGGTAAAACCCAACCACAGCATTAAGATATATTGGTCCCCCTTCAATCCCGTATGCATCAATTTCTATGCTAGGTCGAAGCTTCTGTCACTCTTGCCCTCCAATACATAGTCCTATCAACATACAACTAACCCTATGGTGTGATCCACGCGCGCAATCATATGATGGGCACCAAAGGACAGCAACATAACCACAAGCAAATTAAATCAATCATAGCAATTCATCAACCACCAATAGGACAATGAAAATCTACTCAGACATCATAGGATGGCAACACATCATTGGATAATAATATGAAGCATAAAGCACCATGTTCAAGTAGAGGGTACAGCGGGTTGCGGGAGAGTGGACCGTTGTAGATAGAGGGGGGGAAGGTGATGGAGATGTTGGTGAGGATGGCGGAGGTGTTGGTGTAGATCGCGGTGATGATGATGGCCCCCGGTGGCACTTCGATGCCACCGGAAGCGAGGGGGAGAGAGCCCCCTGCTTCTTCTTCTTCCTTGACCTCCTCCCTAGATGGGAGAAGGGTTTCCCCTTGGGTCCATGGCATCCATGGCACGGGAGGGGCGAGAGCCCCTTCGAGATTGGATTTGTCTCTCTGTCTCTCTCTGTTTCTGCGTTCTCAGATTCTTCCCTTTCACTGTTTCTTATATTCCCGGAGATATGTAATTCCGATTGGGCTGAAATTTTGACACGATCTCTATCCGAAAATTAGCTTTCTTGCGGCGAAAGAAGGGCACCAACCGCCTTATGGGGTGGCCACGAGGGTCAGGGGCGCGCCTGACACCCTGGGGCGCGCCCCCTACCTCATGGGCCCCTCGAGCATCGTCTCACGTGGATTCTTCTTCCCAAAAATCATATATATTCCAAAAAAATCTCTGTTAGTTTTTATTCCGTTTGGACTCCATTTGATATGGATATTCTGCGAAAACATGCAACAAACAGGAACTGGCACTGGGCACTGGGCACTGGATCAATATGTTAGTCCCAAAAATAGTATAAAAAGTTGCCAAAAAGTATATGAAAGTTGAATAATATTGGCATGGAACAATCAAAAATTATAGATAAGATGGAGACGTATCAGCATCCCCAAGCTTAATTCCTGCTCGTCCTCGAGTAGGTAAATGATAAAAAAGATAATTTTTGATGTGGAATGCTACCTAGCATAATCTTGATCATATGTCTAATCATGGCATGAATATTGAGACACGAGTGATTCAAAGCAATAGTCTATCCTTTGACATAAAAACAATAATACTTCAAGCCTACTAATAAAGCAATCATGTCTTTTCAAAATAACATGGCCAAAGAAAGTTATCCCTACAAAATCATATAGTCTAGCTATGCTCCATCTTCACCACACAAAATATTCACATCATGCACAACCCCGATGACAAGCCAAGCAATTGTTTCATACTTTTGACGTTCTCAAACCTTTTCAACTTTCACGCAATACATGAGCGTGAGCCATGGACATAGCACTATAGGTGGAATAGAATATGATGGTGGAGAAGACAAAAAGGAGAAGATAGTCTCACATCAACTAGGCGTATCAATGGGCTATGGAGATGCCCATTAATAGATATCAATGTGAGGAGTAGGGATTGCCATGCAACGGATGCACTAGAGCTATAAGTATATGAAATCTCAAACTGAAACTAAGTGGGTGTGCATCCAACTTGCTTGCTCATGAAGACCTCGGGCATTTGAGGAAGCCCATCATCGGAATATACAAGCCAAGTTCTATAATGAAAATTCCCACTAGTATATGAAAGTGATAACTCAAGAGACTCTCTATATGAAGAACATGGTGCTACTTTGAAGCACAAGTGTGGAAAAAGGATAGTAGCACTGCCCCTTCTCTCTTTTTCTCTCTTTTTTTGTTTTTTATTATTATTATTTTATTATTATTTTGGTGGGCTTCTTTGGCCTCTTTTTTTTTGTAAAGTCCGGAGTCTCATCCCGACTTATGGGGGAATCATAGTCTCCATCATCCTTTCCTCACTGGGGAAATGCTCTTATAATGATGACCATCACACTTTTATTTACTTACAACTCGATATTACAACTTGATACTAGAACAAAGATATGACTCTATATGAATGCCTCCAGCGGTGTACCGGGATGTGCAATGATCTAGCATAGCAATGACATCAAAAAACGGGCAAGCCATGAAAACACCATGCTAGCTATCTTACGATCATGCAAAGCAATATGAAAATGAATGCTCAAGTCATGTATATGATGATGATGGAAGTTGCATGGCAATATATCTCGGAATGGCTATGGAAAGGCCATAATAGGTAGGTATGGTGGCTGTTTTGAGGAAGGTATATGGTGGGTTTATGGTACCGGCGAAAGTTGCGCGGTACTAGAGAGGCTAGCAATGATGGAAGGGTGAGAGTGCGTATAATCCATGGACTCAACATTAGTCATAAAGAACTCACATACTTATTGCAAAAATCTATTAGTCATCGAAAAAAAGTGCTACGTGCATGCTCCTAGGGGGATAGATTGGTAGGAAAAGACCATCGCTCGTCCCCGACCGCCACTCATAAGGAAGACAATCAATAAATAAATCATGCTCCGACTTCGTTACATAACGGTTCACCACACGTGCATGCTACAGGAATCACAAACCTCGACACAAGTATTTCTACAATCCACAACTACCCACTAGCATGACTCTAATATCACCACCTTTATATCGCAAAACTATTGCAAGGAATCAAACATATCATATTCAGGGATCTACAAGTTTATGTAGGATTATATGACTAACCATGTGAATGACCAGTTCCTGTCATCTCTCTAAATAGATATAAGTGAAGCAAGAGAGTTTAATTCTTTCTACAAAAGATATGCCCACGCTCTAACAAATATAAGTGAAGCAAAAGATCATTCTACAAGTGGCGGTTGTCTAAGTGAAGAGAAACAGGCAATCCATACTTCAAATGATATAAGTGAAGCACATGAAGCATTCTATAAAGCCATACTCAAAAGATATAAGTGAAGTGCAATGAGCATTCTATAAATCAACCAAGGACTATCTCATACCAGCATGGTGCATAAAAAGAAAAATAAAAACCTAAATGCAAAAGACGCTCCAAGACTTGCACATATCGCATGAACGAAACGAATCCGAAAACATACCGATATTTGTTGAAGAAAGAGGGGATGCCTCCCCAGCATCCCCAAGCTTAGATGCTTGAGTCTCCTTGAATATTTACTTGGGGTGCCTCGGGCATCCCCAAGTTTGAGCTCTTGCCTCTCTTCCTTCTTCTCACATCGAGACCTTCTCAATCATCGAACACTTCATCCATACAAAACTTCAACAGAAAACTCGGTAAGATCCGTTAGTATAATAAAGCAAATCACTACTCTAAGTACTGTTGCAAACCAATTCATATTTTGTTTTTTGCATTGTGTCTACTGTAATATAACTTTTTCATGGCTTAATCCACTGATATAAATTGATAGTTTCATCAAAACAAGCAAACTATGCATCAAAAACAGAATTTGTCTAAAACAGAACAGTCTGTAGCAATCTGAACATTCACCATACTTATGATACTTGAAAAATTCTACCAAAATTAGGAAAAATAAAAAATTTGTATAGGAAGACAGTTAAAAAAGAATAAGAACCATTTGACATTCCAGCTAAAAATGTAAAATCGCGCACTACAGCCAAAGTTTCTGTCCTGCACCGTACAAACCATCAAGCAAATGTAAACATCCTAAAGGCAAACCTTGGCACATTATTTTTATAATACAATGGAATTGTACAAGGGGATAATTATTTTTATTGAAAAGTTTCTGTAATCAAGATTCACAAAGTTGTCATGATCATGAACAAAGTTCAAGGAGCTCTCCCACTTCAACAGTGCTTGTCTTTCTTACTTTCACTTTCCTTTTTGAAAAGTTTTGGGTTCCCCTCTTTATTTTTGTTGTTTTTAAACTATATGAAAGCACTCAAAAGAAATAAATGACTCTCTAAAACTTCCGGGTTGTCTCCCTGGCAGCGCTTTCTTTAAAGCCATTAAGCTAGGCATATAGTGCTCAAGTAGTGAATCCACACGGATCCCAAGGTATATCAAAGCCAATTTTAATTAACAATGATTTGTAATTTAGTAGTGAGCACAAAGCAACATATATCAAGCAATGACGAAGTCTAACTCTCTTCCGATGCATCGGCATGTCATAAAAGAACAATTCATGCACACAAAGTAAAGGCCAATGCATAGTATATACAGTTTCTTGCAATTTTATCATGTTGGAAACATAGAGAGGTGGAGATATAGTTCCTCTCTCATAATAATTGCAAGTAGGAGCAGCAAGCACATGCATATTATATTTATCGAAATCATCATGTGCAACGGTAAAAGGCAACCCATCAATATAATCCTTAATAAGTGCAAACTTCTCCGATATAGTATAATCGGGAGAATTCAAGAAGATAACAGGACTATCATGCGTGGGTGCAATAGCGACAATTTCATGTTTAACATAAGGAACTATAGCAAGTTCATCTCCATAAGCATCATTAATATTGGCATCTTGGCCACAAGCATAGCAAGCATCATCAAAAAGGGATATTTCAAGATAATCAATGGGATCATAATAGTCATCATAGCAATCATCCTTCGGTAAGCACGAAGGGGAATTAAACAATGTATGAGTTGAAGAGTTACTCTCATTAGAAGGTGGGCACGGGTGATCACTCTGCTCTTCCTCCTTTTGTTCTTCGCTCTCCTCCTCATCTTTTTCATCCAATGAGCTCACAGTGTCATCAACTTCTTCTTCCATAGATTCCTGCAAAATATTAGTCTCTTCTTGGACAGTGAATACTTTCTTAATAAGTGCATTAATTTCATAATTGTATTCATAATTCTCATAGCAATATTTGAGGATAGCTAAATTTTCATATCTATAACAAGCATCATCAATATCATCAAACTCTTTAAACATAGATTCAATTTCATAAGCACCCATAAAAGCAACAAATTCTTCTATTTGTTCAACATCATAATAATCATATATACCTCTAGCATAAGAAGCCAAGGTTTCATTATCATTAAATTTGCATGAAAAGGGGAGGTGTGGAGAATTCATCCTAGAGCAACAAGTATAATCATATTCAGAGCATAGTTGTCTAGCATACCACTTCAATATATAAATTTGATCCCATAATAGTTTCCCTTTTTGTGTCAAGCAATAATCCCTGAAGTATTCACGTTGATCCAACGTTACTCCCATTACATAATTAAATGGGGTTTTCTCAGGATTATTAAATTAGTACATAATATCTTTCACATAACCAGCATCGAGGGTTTTAGGAGGTTCCCCATCTCCATGAGCAGAAAGTATACCTAATTTTTTTGGTATTTCGTGTTCCATATCCATAACTAAAGATAAAGAACAACTAAGAACAGCAAATAAAAATTACTTAGTGATAAAGCAAACAAGCACACACGAGAATATTCACCCTACGCTATTGCTCCCCGGCAACGGCGCCAGAAAAAGGTCTTGATAACCCACAAGTATAGGGGATCGCAACAGTTTTCCATAAGTAAGAGTGTCGAACCCAACGAGGAGCTAAAGGTAGAACAAATATTCCCTCAAGTTCTATCGACCACCGATACAACTCTACGCACGCTTGACGTTCGCTTTACCTAGAACAAGTATGAAACTAGAAGTACTTTGTAGGTGTTGTTGGATAGGTTTGCAACATAATAAAGAGTACATAAATAAAAAGCAGGGACTGTTTAGATAAATAAACTATAAAGTAAATATAGCGAGTGTGGAAAAGTGGTGGTAGGAGTTGCAAAATTGCCCCTTAAGCAATTGACTACTACTAGACCGATAGCAAGTATTATGTGGGAGAGGCCACTGCTAGCATGTCATCCCTGACTTGGAATTCTATGCACTTATGATTGGAACTATTAGCAAGCATCCGCAACTACTAATGTTCATTAAGGTAAAACCCAACCATAGCATTAAGATATATTGGTCCCCCTTCAATCCCGTATGCATCAATTTCTATGCTAGGTTGAAGCTTCTGTCACTCTTGCCCTCCAATACATAGTCCTATCAACATACAACTAACCCTATGGTGTGATCCATGTGCGCAATCATATGATGGGCACCAAAGGACAGCAACATAACCACAAGCAAATTAAATCAATCATAGCAATTCATCAACCACCAATAGGACAATGAAAATCTACTCAGACATCATAGGATGGCAACACATCATTGGATAATAATATGAAGCATAAAGCACCATGTTCAAGTAGAGGGTACAGCGGGTTGTGGGAGAGTGGACCTCTGTAGATAGAGGGGGGAAGGTGATGGAGATGTTGGTGAAGATAGCGGAGGTGTTGGTGTAGATCGCGGTGATGATGATGGCCCCCGGTGGCACTCCGGTGCCACCGGAAGCTAGGGGGAGAGAGCCCCCCTCCTTCTTCTTCTTCCTTGACCTCCTCCCTAGATGGGAGAAGGGTTTCCCCTCTGGTCCATGGCCTCCATGGCACAGGAGGGGAGAGAGCCCCTCCGAGATTGGATTTGTCTCTCTGTCTCTCTCTGTTTCTGCGTTCTCAGATTCTTCCCTTTCACTATTTCTTATATTCCCGGAGATCCGTAACTCCGATTGGGCTGAAATTTTGACACGATCTCTATCCGGAAATTAGCTTTCTTGCAGCGAAAGAAGGGCACCAACCTCCTTACAAGGTGGCCACGAGGGTTAGGGGCGCGCCTGACACCCTGGGGCGCACCCCCTACCTCGTGGGCCCCTCGAGCATCGTCTCACGTGGATTCTTCTTCCCAAAAATCTTATATATTCCAAAAAAATCTCCGTTAGTTTTTATTCCGTTTGGACTTCGTTTGATATGGATATTCTGCGAAACAAAAAACATGCAACAAACAGGAACTGGCACTGGGCACTAGATCAATATGTTAGTCCCAAAAATAGTATAAAAAGTTGCCAAAAAGTATATGAAAGTTGAATAATATTGGCATGGAACAATTAAAAATTATAGATATGACGGAGACGTATCACCCACCACCTGTCCACGAGGGTAGGGGGCGCGCCTGCCCCCCTAGGGCGCGCCCCTACCTCGTGGGCCCCCTGATGCCTCTCCGACTCCAACTCCATATATTGTGTTTCGGGGAGAAAAAAATTAGAGAGAAGAATTCATTGCGTTTTACGATACGGAGCCGCCGCCAAGCCCTAAAACCTCTTGAGAGGGCTGATCTGGAGTCCGTTTGGGGCTCCAGAGAGGGGAATCCGTCGCCATCTTCATCATCAACCATCCTCCGTCACCAATTTCATGATGCTCACCGCTGTGCGTGAGTAATTCCATCGTAGGCTTGCTGGACGGTGATGGGTTGGATGGGATCTATCATGTAATCGAGTTAGTTTTGTTAGGGTTTGATCCCTAGTATCCACTATGTTCTGACATTGATGTTGCTATGACTTTGCAATGCTTAATGCTTGTCACTAGGGCCCGAGTGCCATGATTTCAGATCTGAACCTATTATGTTTTCATCAATACATGAGAGTTCTTGATCCTATCTTGCAAGTCTATAGTCATGTAGCGACCAGACCTCAAACAGTCTGATCTCTGTGCTCCGGTGTCATCCCTGGATCAGTAATGCTGACACCACACAATACTTGGAGGATTTATAACAGAGTAGCAATCACACACTTATTACATCGAGTGTCTCAAATGAGAACTTAATACGATAAATATGGCTTAAGGCCATCTAATAACGATAACAGCGGAAGGCTTGGAAGATAAGTGAGTCCATCAACTCCAATGGCATCACTGAGTATAGAACCACGACCTAAAACTCCTTAATCGTCGTCTGAAGAGTCTACAACATTAACGTTGCAGCCCGAAACGGGTCAGCACATGGAATATGCTGGCAATGTAACACATAGAGAGTAATGGAATGAAACAGCTATACTATATGCATATTTGGCTGGTGGAAAGCTCTATGGTTACAGTTTTGCGTAAAGCCAATTTTTCCCTACTTCAAAGGAATAAAATTTATTTAACTATCATGGTAGTTGTTAAACATTGAGAATGGTTGACACCATCCTCAATCCCAATTAAGCATCATCATTAAACATAACCCAACAAAATTAATTTAGAGTAACATGTTGAGATTCACATGATAATACAAGTACTAGATACTCAAGATGTCCATACTCGGGGACACGGCTAACCATGATTAGTTTATTACACTCTGCAGAGGTTTGCGCACTTTTCCCCACAAGACTCGATCGTCTCCGTTTGGTTTCTCGCACTACATGGTACACTGTAAGAGTTCGCACGACTTAGTCAACTATGCTAGAGCCCATAATAGCTTGTGGCTACACACGGAAGTTTCTAGTATGAATAGTCTCATGATCCCTTTGAGCCTGGGTGGCGGTCCAAAAGAAAACAGGCAAGTCCTGGAATACCCAGGTGCCTCAATCCACCCAGATGTGTGTTTAAGTTGCCACCTTAGATAAACCATTAATTAACAAAACTCACATATGTCATGGATATCACTCACCCAATCCACGTCTACTAGCATAGCATAGCATAATAAGCAAACGTAGAAGTAACTCCCAAAGGTTTGATAATAAATAGGTAATAGGTACTACCTCATCTACTTCCCATCCCACAATTTAGTTATATCCTAACCATGCAATGTGTGAGGATTGATCTAATGCAGTAAAACTGGGTAGTAGAAAAGGTATGATCAAAGTGTTACTTGCCTTGCTGATGATCCGGGAAACCTAGCGATTCGAAGTAACAAGCGGCGCACTCCGGGTATTCTATCGCAGACAAACAAACAAGCATCCAATAAGTACTCATCTAATGCATGGGTAAAACTCAAATAAGAGATCTAACCAGAAGGTTCAACTTAAGAACTCCGGTTGGCAAAAAGAATCAAATCGAACGAAGCAACGAAAGTCAAACGGCGAAAGAAAACAACTTCGTTCTACTAATATGGACCTAGGGCAAATTTTGCAGTAGCAAAATCTTGTTTAAGTTGATTAAACGGATAGAGGGTTTCGAGACGAAACTCTAGGCGCTTGAATCGCCTGATTCCGATAAACGAGCGAAAAGTTATACTAAAACGAAAATCGGATCAGGAATCGTGATCAGAGAAATCGCGGATTTAATCCGAGAAAAAAAAACGACGAACCCTCGCTAAATTAAATAAACCGGAAAAGCCGATCTATTTAAAAAAACCGAATCTAAAAAAACCAAAAGAAAAAGCGAACGGTTTTTCGAAGAAAAAAATAAAAAAAACGGCGCGGATTTCGAGGCGGACCTCGGCGAGCGTGCGGCGGCGGCGGCTTGGGGCTGGGGCGGCTAGGGTTTTCCCGGGTGGGCTGCCCCGGCTTATAAAGCCTGCCCGGGCCGGTGTCCAGGTCGGACACGGCCCGTAGGTCGGTGCGCGTATTTTTTTTAATATTTACGCGCAGAAGAAAAATAGAAACAAATACTAAACGGACTCCAAAAATTCCGAAATAAATTTTCACGGGCTTCTAAAATCAAGCCGCACAAGGTGAACATTTATTTGGGACCTAAATGCAATTTTGAAAAACGCACATTTTTCCTAAATTCAAATAAAACACCAAAAAACTCCGAAATAAAATCTTATTTGATTTTATTATTAAATCCTCAATATTTCTCTACTTTGGGAAAGTCATTTTATTCCCTCTCCCATATTTTTGTAATAGAAATAATTGATGATAAAATAAATAAAATCAAATGATCCTATTCTCAAATTTTGAGAAAACTCAAATATGAAAATAACGAAATCCCCAACTCTCTCCGTGGATCATTGAGTTGCGTAGAATTTCTAGGATCAACCAAAATGAAAAATAAAATATGATATGCAATGATGATCTAATGTATAACACTCCAAATTGAAAATTTGGGATGTTACAAACCTACCCTCCTTAAGATGAATCTCGCCCTCGAGATTCGGGTTGGCTAGAAAATAGATGAGGGTGGTCTTTGAGCAAATCTTCCTCTTGTTCCCAGGTGGCTTCATCCTCTGTGTGGTGGCTCCACTGAACTTTGCAAAACTTGATAACCTTGCTGCGGGTAACTCAGCTGGCAAACTCGAGGATCTTAATTGGTTTCTCCTCGTAGGTCAAATCGTTATCCAACTGAATAGTTTCCAAAGGCACTGTATCTCTCAATGGTATGTCAGCCATCTCCGCGTGACATTTCTTTAACTGAGAAACATGGAACACATCATGAACTCCTGACAATCCTTCAAGCAATTCCAACTTGTAGGCCACTTCTCCCATATGCTCCAAAACTCGATATGGTCCTACAAATCATGGTGCTAACTTCCCTTTAACTCCAAAACGCTTTGTTCCCCGAAGTGGAGATACTCAAAGATAAGCTCTATCTCCGACTTCGTAAACTGTCTCCTTGCGTTTAGAATCTGCATAACTTTTCTGTCTGGACTGGGCTACCTTGAGCCTATCGCGAATCAACTTCACCTTCTATTCAGACTCTTTAATCAAGTCAGGTCCAAACAACTGGCGGTCTCCAACTTCGTCCCATGACAACGGTGTCCTGCACCTCCTTTCGTACAAAGCTTCGAAAGGGGCCATCTTTAAACTGGTTTGATAACTGTTGTTGTAAGAGAACTCTGCATATGGAAAATTATCGTACCAACTAGATCCATAATCTAGCGCACAAGCTCTCAGCATATCCTCCAAAATCTGATTTACTCTCTCGGTCTGTCCATCTGTCTGTGGATGAAAAGCTGTACCGAACTCTAGCCTGGTACCCAAAGTTTCGTGCAACTGCTTCCAGAACTTTGAGGTAAACTGGGTTCCTCTATCTGATACGATACTCGTTGGAACTCCATGCAGACATACGATCCTGGTCATGTATATCTTTGCCAACTTAGCACTGGTGTAAGTGGTCTTTACTGGGATGAAATGAGCTACTTTCGTCAAGCGATCAACTACAACCCAAATCGAGTCATAGCCTAAACAAGTCCTGGGCAATCCCGTGATAAAATCCATGCCTAGCTTATCCCACTTCCATTCGGGTATCGGCAATGGTTGTAACAATCCTACTGGCTTCTGATGCTCTGCCTTTACTCTCTGACATACATCACAAACTGCTACATACTCCGCAATATCCTTCTTCATTCCGGTCCACCAGAAAATATCCTTCAAATCCAAATACATCTTGGTATTTCCTAGGTGAATTGAATATGGTGAATCGTGTGCCTCTTGCAAAATCAACTTCCTGATCTCCGGGTCATTGGGCACATAAACGCGGTCTTCAAACCATAGGGTGTCGTGCTCATCCTCACAAAATCCTTTAGCTTTTCCTTTGCTCAGTTTCTCATTAATAGAGGCAATCTCCTTGTCAGTCTTCTGAGCTTCTCTGATTCTATCCATTGAAGTTGACTGAATCTCCAATGCTGCTACATAGCCTCTCGGGGCTATTTCTAAACATAACTCTCAAAGATTTTCTGCTAACTCCATTGGTATTCCTCCCGTCATTAATGTATTGACGTGGCTCTTACGGCTTAATGCGTCAGCTACTACATTAGCCTTTCCGGGGTGGTAATGCAATTTCATATCATAATCCTTGATGAGCTCCAACCATCTCCTTTGTTTGAAATTCAACTCCTTCTGGGTGAAAATGTACTTCAAACTCTTATGATCCGTGTACACCTCACAATGGTTTCCAATGAGGAAATGCCTCCATGTTTTCAAAGCATGCACTGCGGCTGCTAACTCCAAATCATGCATGGCATAATTTAACTCATGAGGCTTCAGTTGTCTTGAGGCATATGAAACAACTCTCCCTTCCTGCATAAGCACTGCTCCAAGTCCTCGACGTGAAGCGTCGCAATACACCTCATAATCTTTGGTCCGGTCTGGCAAAATCAACACTGGTGAGGTAACTAAGCGTTTCTTCAACTCTTGGAAACTAGCCTCACATTCCTCTGTCCATATGAACTTGGTATCTTTCTTCAACAACTCAGTCATAGGCTTCGCAATCTTTGAGAAATTCTCAATAAATCTCCGGTAGTATCCTGCGAGTCCAAGAAAACTCCGGATCTCTCCAACTGTTGTTGGGGCTTCCCACTTGGTCACGGTATCAACTTTAGTGGGATCAACTGCTATACCTTCTCCAGATATAACGTGTCCGAGGAATCCTACTTCCTTCAACCAAAACTCACATTTGCTGAACTTGGCATATAATTGATGTTCTCTGAGCTTTCCAAGTACCAAACGCAAATGCTCCTTGTGTTCCTCTTCATTCTTCGAATAAACCAGGATATCATCAATGAACACTACGACGAACTTATCCAAGAACTCCATAAACACTGTGTTCAACATATTCATAAAATAGGCAGGTGCGTTAGTCAGACCAAATGACATAACGGTATACTCATACAGCCCATACCTGGTGGTAAAAGCTGTCTTCGGAATATCCTGTTCTCGAATCTTCAACTGGTGGTATCCTGATCGCAGATCAATCTTGGAAAATACCTTAGCTCCTTGCAATCGATCAAACAGATCATTAATCATCGGTAGTGGGTACTTGTTCTTGATTGTTACTTCATTCAATCCTTGATAATCAACAACCACCCTTAACGATCCATCCTTCTTTTCTACCAGAAGTACTGGCGATCCCCAAGGCAAAGAACTTGGGCGAATATATCCCTTATCCAGTAACTCCTTAATCTGCTTCTTAATTTCCACCAAATCCTTTGCTGGCATCATATATGGTCTCTTTGATATTGGCCCTGTGCCTGGCAATAGCTCAATCAAAAACTCAATATCTCTATCCGGTGGCATGCCTGGCCACTCCTCTGGAAATACTTCAGGGAAATCCCTTACCACTGGTACTTCCTCCTGCACAACTCCTGTTAGGCAATTTACTTGAGTCCTCTTTGGCACATGCCAGGATACATACTTGATCCTTCTCCCTTCTGGGGTGGTAAGCAAAATTGACTTACTAGCACATTCAATATTCCCTTCATACTTTGATAACCAATCCATGCCTAATATCACATCCAATCCTTGGGATTCCAATACTATTAGGTCTAAGGGAAAAACATAGTTACCAATCCTTAATGGTAACCGATCACACCATAGACTAGCCACATACTCTGCTCCAAGCGAGGTTACTAACATGGGTGACCTAAGGGCTTGGGTTGATAGGTTATACTTATCCACAAATCCCCTTGAGATGTATGAATGCGATGCACCAGTATCAAAAAGAATGAGTGCAGTAAATGACTTAACCAAAAACTTACCTATTACTGCATCGGGCTGAGCTTCAACCTCCTCCACGCTAACGTGGTTCACCTGTCCCCTGTTGAAAGGGTTCGGCTTCTTTCCAGAACTTCCATTGCCATTTTGGCCTTCAGGACATTCATTAGCATAATGTCCGGTCTTCTCACACTTAAAGCAAGTGACATGGCTCAGGTCCTTCTTGGCTGGGGTTGATGGGTTGGTGCGATTCTGGCCGTTGCTTCCTCCATTGCCATTTCCATTCTTGGTGCCATTGTGATTGCGCGAGCTACCTCCTCCATGGGTATGCTGAAAATGTCCTCCCGGTCTAGGGGTAAAATGTGGCTTCTGCTGAGCTCCTGAATTGTACTTTCCTTGTCCATACTTCCTCTTGCGATTCTCAATTTGCTGCTGCTTGCCTTCAATCATAAGAGCACGGTCTACCAACTCCTGATAGTTGTTGAAGGTTGCTACCATCAACTGCATGCTCAACTCATCATTCAGTCCTTCCAGAAACTCATCATTCAGTCAATCCCGGGAGTACCCTCGTGCGCGGATGCGCACGCGTCTCCGTCGCCCAAAAGAGGTAGAAGTACTCCCTCGGCTCCTGCACGCCGAGCTGGGGGGAGAAGATCGCCCGCTCCTTCCGCAGCGCCGCGAGCCGCTGCGCCTCGACCGACTTCACGCCCTTTCCCTTGTCGGCTTTCGGAGCCATGGCGGAGGTGGTGGGGGAGGTCGACGGCGTTGGTGATGCTGGTGGCAATGGGGGGCGGAGCACTGCTCTCTCGGCTTTGAGAAGAAGGGGGGAGCGGCGGAGGTTCGTGAAGGTGGAGTAGTAGCAACCAGCGAGGGGGAACGAACTGCCCCTGTTTCCTCTGCTTATAAAGAGGGACGGGGCGGACGTTTCACCCTTCCGAATAAAGAACCACCCACGATCTCTCCCACGACGCCGCATTCAACGCGTGCCGTTAGGGGAGAGCACGGTGGATACGGAGTGAGATTCGGTGTGGCCCAGCCCGCGTGCGCCCGTGCCCTGTCTTGGGCCTGGCCCAACAGCGCTCGGCACCGTGTCTGGCCCAGGCCCGGGGGCTCCTGTCGGTGTACTAGAATAGGGGTACCCTAGTACCCCGAACTTGTGCACGGGCAGTTGCAGCACCCCGCGGCAAGGCTTGCCGGGCGAACGCCAAGATCCTCCGTGGTTCCCTTGGAGCCATTCAAGAACAAAGTATTTAAGCTCAGGAGACAAGGCCCCGGCAAGAGGAGCTTGCCGGGAAGGCCAACCAAGGCACTTCAAGGAACTTGCCGCGACGCGCCGCGCGCTCCGGCAAGGCAACAAGGCCCCGGCAAGAGGAGCTTGCCAGGAAGACCAACCAAGGTACCTCGAAGCCCGGTGAGCGACAAGCCTCCGGACCCGACAAGATAGCAGCAGCGGCAAGGCGCTTGACGCGGCAGGCGGTCACTCTGTGCCCACGCTCCAGCTCATCCGCCAACGTGTCGCTCTGGGGGCCTCTCCAGGCGCGCGTGGCGGGAGGCTGTGCAGCCAGCGGTGCGCAGTGGCATGCGAAGCTGACAAGATCGCCATCCTGGCGAACGGTGGCACCCCCAACGGTCCCTTTATGCACTGTTTGGGCGACTCAGACGGGCATTTAATGCCCTTGTCCCCTCCCGTCAGGGTTAGGTAGGGTGCATTGTACAAGTAACTGTACCAACCACCTCGCTTTTTACATTTGTACCCTTCTCTGCGTTGCCACCTGTCGGTCACCCCTTTAGCGTATAAAAGGAGGCCCATGCGCAACGTAGAGGGGGTTGGTTCGGTTCGACTCATTCGTAACCCAGAAAGACACTACGCTATGCTCTCTCTAGAGCAAGAACACAAGATAATACAACCAGACAAGCAGCAGTAGGAGTGTTATCTCTCCGGAGAGCTCCGAAGCTGGGTAAACTGCTCGTGTGCTTCGCTTCGATCTGCTCTTCGTGCGACCTCCGCCCCCCGCCGAACCGAAAGGGGCCCGGTCCGCCGGCCCCATAGGTGTTCGTGGATCAGTTTCCCCGACACCAACTCTCTCCGTGGATCATTGAGTTGCGTAGAATCTCTAGGATCAACCAAAATGAAAAATGAAATATTATATGCAATGATGATCTAATGTATAACATTCCAAATTGAAAATTTGGGATGTTACAAGTCACCTATTATGTGTTATGATCCGTTATCCCTGAAGTGACAATAATCGGGATACTTACCGGTGATGACTATAGTTTGAGGAGTTCATGTATTCACTATGTGCTAATGCTTTGTTCCGGTTCTCTATTAAAAGGAGGACTTAATATCCCTTAGTTTCCGTAAGGACCCCGCTGCCACGGGAGGGTAGGACAAAAGATGTCATGCAAATTCTTTTCCATAAGCACGTATGACTATATTCGGAATACATGCCTACATTATATCAATGAACTGGAGCTAGTTTTGTGTCACCCTAGGTTATGACTGTTACATGATGAACCGCATCCGGCATAATTCTCCATCACTGATCCATTTCCTGCGAGCTTTCCATATATTATTCTTCGCTTATTTACTTTCCCATTGTTATTGCTATCATCACTACAAAATACCAAAAACATTACTTTTACTACCGTTACCTTTTGCTACCGTTACCACTACTATCATATTACTTTGCTACTAAATACTTTGCTGCAGATACTAAGTTTCCAGGTGTGGTTGAATTGACAACTCAGCTGCTAATACTTGAGAATATTCTTTGGCTCCCCTTGTGTCAAATCAATAAATTTGGGTTGAATACTCTACCCTCGAAAACTATTGCGATCCCCTATACTTGTGGGTTATCAGTATTAAGCTATAAAAACGGAGTAACACCTTAAGCATGATGACATGATGTAGACAAAGTAAACCCAAACAATACGAATAAACCCCATCTTTTTATCCTTAATGGCAACAATACAAATACGTGTCATGTCCCTTTATGTCACTAGGATTGAGCACCGCAAGATTGAACCCATCAAAAAGCACCTCTGCCATTGCAAGATAAATCAATCAAGTTGGCCAAACCAAATAGATAGATCGGAGAGAAATACAAAGCTATAACAAAAAGAATTCAGAGAAGACTCAATTAATATTCATGAATAATCTGACCATAAACCCACAATTCATTGGATCCCAACAAACACACCCCAAAAGAATATTACATCGAATATAACTCCAAGAAGATCAAGGAGAACATTGTATTGAAGATCAAAGAGAGAGAAGAAGACATCTAGCTACTAGCTATGGACCCGTAGGTCTGTGGCGAACTACTCACCCGTCATTGGAAGGGCAACAAGGATGACAGAAGCCCTTCGTGATTGATTCCCCCTCCGATAGAGTACCGGAGAAGGCCTCAGATGGGATCTTGGAAGAAGTGAAACGGTGGCAGAAAAGTGTTTCGGGTGGCTCTCTGATGTATTGAGAATATTTGAGAATTTATAGAGGTGGAATTAGGTCAAGATGTGCCACGAGGGGCCCACAAGCCCAGGGTGCCCCTAGTGAGCTTGTCACTCCCTCGTGGCTCGTTTGGTCTTCTTTTGAACCTTCTAGGGTCTCTCTTGGTCCAGAAAAATCATCAAAAAGTTTCATAGCGTTTGGACTCCGCTTGGTATTGATTTCCTGAAAAGCCAAAAACAAGCAAAAAAAATAGCAGCTGGCACTAGCACTAGATTAATAGGTTAGTCCCAAAAATGATATATAATTGCATGTAAAACATCCAAGCTTGATACTATAATAGCATGGAACAATAAAAAATTATAGATATGTTGGAGTGCTCATGATGCCAATGTTGGGAAACGTAGTAGAAAACAAAAAAGCGCACCTACGATCACCCAAGATCAGTATGAAAATGCATAACGGGTTGGATCACGATCGTTACCGTCACTGAGTTGTAGCGGAAGAAGAATGTGTCGGTGTAGATCGTACTTGCAGCCCCTCAAACCATCGATGAATAATCCTTCATACCGCCCATGAAAAGTCCCTCGAACTCAAGACCAAAAGCACATCCTCTCTACTTGGTTGCAAGCGTGCAACCTTCACGATTCGGCAGCGCTTCACCGTCTGGAGCTAATCATCACCGGAGAATTAGAGGGAGGAGATTAGAACCACACAGGGCTTCCAATTATGAGGACAAGAGGATTAGCCTAGCTCTAATTAGTTAACTAGGACCAACTAGAACTAGAGCTAGAAGAACTAGAGGAGGCTCCAAAACTTGTATGTATACAAAAGAGCAAATCCTCATGTATATATAGGTTGGAGGGGGAGGAGAGTGTAGCCACAAGGGGAAAGGTTTCCCCCTTGGGGTGCCAACCTAGGAGAGTGAGGAGGATCCCCCCCCCCCTTGTCCAATTCCGCCTCCTTCCTCACGAAGGAGGCACTTTTCCCACTTGGGCCTTTTTGGCCCAAGTTGCCTTCCACCTCTTGGCCTGTTGATATTTAAATTAAATATAAAATGTTCTAAACACTTCTAGAACATTATATATGTATATATTAAAATCTCCAAAAACTTTTTCCACCTATATGTAATTTATCAATAATACCCGGTATTATCTGATACTCACCGAAAACCTTTCAGTGACCCCGAAACACTTCCGGATCCTCTCGGAACTATTTCGAATATTCATGCGATAATTACATAAATATATTCTCATGAATCTCATCCTACTAACACTCATCATATCATGATTTCCTTAAGCTAGTGACCCCATAGGTTATGTAACTCACAGACATGGACGAAACCGTTCGTTCAATGACTGACAGCGGGACCGTGGACGTTCGTATTGGTCCTTGTGAGTACAAGAATGATATTTGAGTGAACCTTTGGTTATCATGTGATGTACCCTTTGCTTCGTGATACTTCACAAAACCCAGGATGCATCGGTATCCTCCTGAGTAATCACCATGCTCACTATACTGAAATCCTCATTGCTAGTTTTGTTCTTCTTTCTTGTTATTATGTTCTTGCATCCCTGTGACGAAGTCACGCGTGTTTGGCCAGATGATGATTGATGCCATCACACCGAGAGGGCCCTAAGAATATTGCTCCATCGTCGGAGGAGGAAATCCCACTCTCGAACTATCCGGTCCCTTGTCAAACTTTCCGATGAACCTGTAAGTTGTCGCTATGATCACTGTGTTACAGCTGATGTTTGAGCAACCCCAAAGCCCACCGTACAGTAAGAATTGACCGTGATACTCTCATGGTCTATTGAGCAATATCACATGTTAACACTCCATGTTATTACAACTGAATACAAATGATATTAATCCAATCCACAACAAACAAGTTTGGGTTACTTCAATATGATCATTCTTCCAACATCATAATCTCAATGTTGTTTCAGGATCATTGTTACACTTAACGATATCCTAAGATCCGGAAAATGTGATCACCAACAACACTTGAGCTAGTCCTAGAGGCGAGATTAAGAACTTTTTATTTACCGTTCATCACTCCACATGTGCATATGAGTTTTGCATTGAATCGCATATTCCAGGATCATAGCAATTATAACATAGAATATAGACTATAATTACGAATATGGAAATATAATAATACAAATATTATTTCCTCTAGGGCATATTTCCAACAGAAGGGTGAAGCAATATAGTAGCTGATAAGTATTTCCCTCAGTGAGAATCGGAGTTATCGAACCAATAGGAGAACCACGCAAATCCTCGTCAACAGCACCTACACAAAAAAGCAAATATTTGCACCCAACGCGGGCAAGAGGGTTGTCAATCCCCTTGAACTCATTACTTGCAAGGATTAAATCTAGTAGTGGTAGATATATAAAAAGAAAAGTGAAATAAAAGTAAACAAATTGCAGCAAGGTATTTTTGGTTTTAGTAATATGATTAAAGTAGACCCAGGGGCCATAGTTTTAACTAGAGGCTTCTCTCTCGAAATAATAACATATGGTGGGTAGACAAATTACTATTGGACAATTGATAGAAAAGCACATGATTGTGATGTTATTCATGGCAATGATCACATATATAGGCATCATGTCTGTGACAAGTAGATCGACTCCTACCTGCATCTACTACTACTACTACTCCACCAATCGATCGCTATCCAGCATGCATCTATGGTGTTAAGTTCATGACAAGCAGAGTAATGCTTTAAGCAAGATGACATGATGTAGACAAAGTAAACTCAAGCAATATGAATAAACCCTATCGTTTAATCCTTAATGGCAACAATACAAATATGTGTCTCGCTACCCCTTCTGTCAAGAGGCACTACAAGAAATATGTCAACTTGCGACCATCACTATTGGTCACTGAAAGGTCATTGTTTTTCATTTGCGACCTTTTTGTGACCAAAAACAGAAGCTCAAAAGCTGGCGGTCGTGAACTGAAATTAACGACCTTCTCTGTGATAAGGTCATGGAATTTCACGACCAAACAAAAGGTCGTTGATTCTATGACCTTTTGTTTTGGTCGCTAGCTCTCTGCCCAGGCCACATCGGATCCGATGAGGCAAAATTGCAAGCATTTGAAAAGGTCGTTACTTAGAATGAGCCTGTTCCAGTTCGGTGTCTATATGGGCCAAGCCCATTAATTATTTTTTCTAGCAATTTGTGTCAGCTACATGGGCCGAGGCCAAGAATTCAGCCTTCTACAGTTCATTTATTTTTGGGGCCTCAAACTTTTTATAGTCCATTTCAATTCTGGGCCTCCATAACAAAATTGTTCCAGCAACAGTGAAATAGAGGGAATTCAAACAAGCATGTATCTTAAACAGCAACGGGTGACAATTTTATTTCTTTCAACACAAAAAGATTCCTTAAACAGCCACATATACAATAGTAGGTACATTCAAGCACAGGAAGTACTACCAAGGAGCTAAAACATGTACTAACAGCAAACATGTACATTCAAGCATCCACGTGTACAACAGGACTGTAGCTACCTGATGTCTACTACACAACCTTCTTCTTGTAGACGTTGTTGGGCCTCCAAGTGCAGAGGTTTGTAGGACAGTAACAAATTTCCCTCAAGTGGATGACCTAAGGTTTATCAATCCGTAGGAGGCGTAGGATGAAGATGGTCTCTCTCAAGCAACCCTGCAACCAAATAACAAAGAGTCTCTTGTGTCCCCAACACACCCAATACAATGGTAAATTGTATAGGTGCACTAGTTCAGCGAATAGATGGTGATACAAGTGCAATATGGATGGTAGATAAAGGTATTTGTAATCTGAAAATATAAAAACAGCTAGGTAACTAATGATAAAAGTGAGCACAAATGGTATTGCAATGCTAGGAAACAAGGCCTAGGGTTCATACTTTCACTAGTGCAAGTCCTCTCAACAATAATAACATAATTGGATCATATAACTATCCCTCAACATGCAACAAAGAGTCACTCCAAAGTCACTAATAGCGGAGAACAAATGAAGAGATTATGGTAGGGTACGAAACCACCTCAAAGTTATTCTTTCCAATCAATCTGTTGGGCTATTCCTATAAGTGTCACAAACAGCCCTAGAGTTCGTACTAGAATAACACCTTAGACACAAATAAACCAAAACCCTAATGTCACCTAGATACTCCAATGTTACCTCAAGTATCTGTGGGTATGATTATACAATATGCATCACACAATCTCAGATTCATCTATTCAACCAACACATAGAACCTCAAAGAATGCCCCAAAGTTTCTACCGGAGAATCACGACGAAAACGTGTGCCAACCCCTATGCATAGGTTCATGGGCGGAACCCGCAAGTTGATCACCGAAACATACATCAAGTGAATCACGTGATATCCCATTGTCACCACAGATACGCATGGCAAGACATACATCAAGTGTTCTCAAATCTTTAAAGACTCAATCCGATAAGATAACTTCAAGGGGAAACTCAATCCATTACAAGAGAGTAGAGGGGGAGAAGAAACATAAGATCCAACTATAATAGCAAAGCTCGCGATACATCAAGATCGTGCCAAATCAAGAACACGAGAGAGAGAGAGAGAGAGAGAGATCAAACACATAGCTACTGGTACATACCCTTAGCCCCGAGGGAGAACTACTCCCTCCTCGTCATGGAGAGCACCGGGATGATGAAGATGGCCACCGGAGAGGGATTGCCCCCTCCGGAAGGGTGCCGGAACGGGTCTAGATTGGTTTTCGGTGGCTATGGAGGCTTCTGGCGGCGGAACTCCCGATCTATTGTGCTCTCCGATCGTTTTAGGGTATATGGATATATATAGGCGGAAGAAATACATCAGGGGAGCCACAAGGGGCCCACAAGGGTGGAGGGCGCGCCCAGGGGGTGGGCGCGCCCCCCTGCCTCGTGGCTTCCTCGTTGCTTCCGTTACATACACTCCAAGTCTTCTAGGTTGCTTCCGATCCAAAAATAAGTTCCGTGAAGTTTCAGGTCAATTGAACTCTGTTTGATTTTCCTTTTCTACGATAATCTAAAACAAGGAAAAAACATAAACTGACACTGGGCTCTGGGTTAATAGGTTAGTCCCAAAAATAATATAAAAGTGTATAATAAAGCCCATAAACATCCAAAACAGAAGATAATATAGCATGGAGCAATCAAAAATTATAGATACGTTGGAGACGTATCAGCATCCCCAAGCTTAATTCCTGCTTGTCCTCGAGTAGGTAAATGATAAAAACAGAATTTTTGATGTGGAATGCTACCTAACATATTTATCTAAGTAATTCTCTTCTTTTTGGCATGAATGTTCAGATCCATAAGATTCAAGATAAAAGTTTAATATTGACATAAAAATAATAATACTTCAAGCATACTAACTAAGCAATCATGTCTTCTCAAAATAACATGGCCAAAGAAAGTTCATCCCTACAAAATCATATAGTTTGGTCATGCTCCATTTTCGTCACACAAGAATGCTCTCATCATGCACAGCCCCGATGACAAGCCAAGCAATTGTTTCATACTTTAGTAATCTAAAACTTTTTTCAACTTTCACGCAATACATGAGCGTGAGCCATGGATATAGCACTATGGGTGGAATAGAATATAATGAGGGGGTTATGTGGAGAAGACAAAAAGAAGAAAGTCTCACATCGACGCAGCTAATCAATGGGCTAGGGAGATGCCCGTCAACTGATGTCAATGCAAGGAGTAGGGATTGCCATGCAACGGATGCACTAGAGCTATAAATGTATGAAAGCTCAACAAAAGAAACTAAGTAGGTGTGCATCCAACTTGCTTGCTCATGAAGACCTAGGGCACTTGAGGAGGCCCATTGTTGGAATATACAAGCCAAATTCTATAATGAAAATTTCCCACTAGTAAATGAAAATGACAAAACAAGAGACTCTCTATCATAAAGATCATGGTGCTACTTTGAAGCACAAGTGTGAAAAAAGGATAGTAGCATTGTCCCTTTTATTTATTTATATATTTTTTTGCCTTTCCTTTTTTTGGCCTTTCTTTTTTGTTTGGCCCCCTTTTTTTGGGACAATGCTCTATGAATGATGATCATAACACTTCTATTTACTTACAACTCGATACTTAGAACAAGATATGACTCTATATGAATGCCCCCGACGGTGTACCAGGATGTGCAATGATTCATGAGTGACATGTATGAAAGAATTATGAACGGTGGCTTTGCCACAAATACAATGTCAACTACATGATCATGCAAAGCAATATGACAATGATGGAGCGTGTCATAATAAACGGAACGGTGGAAAGTTGCATGGCAATATATCTCGGAATGGCTATGGAAATTCCCAAATAGGTAGGTATGGTGGATATTTTGAGGAAGATATAAGGAGGTTTATGTGTGATAGAGTGTATCATATAACGGGGTTTGGATGCACCGGCAAAGTTTGCACCAACTCTCAATGTGAGAAAGGGCAATGCACGGTACCGAAGAGGCTAGCAATGATGGAAGGGTAGGAGTGCGTATAATCCATGGACTCAACATTAGTCATAAAGAACTCACATACTTATTGCAAAAATCTACAAGTCATCAAAAAACAAGCATTACGCGCATGCTCCTAGGGGGATAGATTGGTAGGAAAAGACCATCGCTCGTCCCCGACCGCCACTCATAAGGAAGACAATCAAATAACACCACATGTTTCAAATTTGTTACACAGCGTTTACCATACGTGCATGCTACGAGACTTGCAAACTTCAACACAAGTATTCCTCAAATTCACAACTACCCAACTAGCACAACTTTGATATCACTATCTCCATATCTCAAAACAATCATCAAGTATCAAACTTCTCTTAGTATTCAATGCACTCTATATGAAAGTTTTTATTATATCCCTCTTGGATGCCCATCATATTAGGACTAGTTTCATAACTAAAGAAAATTACCATGCTGTTCTAAAGACTCTCAAAATAATATAAGTGAAGCACTAGAGCAACAACAAACTACTCCGAAAGATATAAGTGAAGATCAATGAGTAGTTGAATAATTATGCAACTATGTGAAGACTCTCTAACATTTAAGAATTTCAGATCTTGGTATTTTATTCAAACAGAAAGCAAAACTAAATAAAATAAAATGACGCTCCAAGCAAAACACATATCATGTGGTAAATAAAAATATAGCTCCAAGTAAAGTTACCGATGAACAAAGACGAAAGAGGGGATGCCTTCCGGGGCATCCCCAAGCATAGGCTCTTGGTTGTCCTTGAATATTGCCTTGGGGTGCCTTGGGCATCCCCAAGCTTAGGCTCTTGCCACTCCTTATTCCATAGTCCATCGAATCTTTACCCAAAACTTGAAAACTTCACAACACAAAACTTAACAGAAAACTCGTAAGCTCCGTTAGCGAAAGAAAACAAAACACCACTTCAAGGTACTGTAATGAACTCATTATTTATTTATATTGGTGTTAAACCTACTGTATTCCAACTTCTCTATGGTTTCTAAACTATTTTACTGGCCATAGATTCATCAAAATAAGCAAACAACACACAAAAACAGAATCTGTCAAAAACAGAACAGTCTGTGGTAATCTGTAGCTAGCGCAAGATCTGTAACCCCAAAAATTCTAAAATAAATTGATGGACATGAGGAATTTATCTATTAATCATCTACAAAAATAATTAACTGAATAGCACTCTCCCATAAAAATGGCAGCAATTCTCGTGAGCGCTAAAGTTTCTGTTTTTTACAGCATGATCGCAAAGACTTTCCCCAAGTCTTCCCAACGGTTCTACTTGGCACAAACACTAATTAAAACATAAAAAACTCAATCATAACAGAGGATAGATAAATTATTTATTACTAAACAGGAGAAAAAAGTAAGGAACAAAAATAAAATTGGGTTGCCTCCCAACAAGCGCTATCGTTTAACGCCCCTAGCTAGGCATGATGATTTCAATGATGCCCACATAAGAGATAAGAATTGTAACATAAAGAGGCATCATGAAGAATATGACTAGCACATTTAAGCCTAACCCACTTCCTATGCATAGGGATTTTGTGAGCAAACAACTTATGGGAACAAGAATCAACTTGCATAGGAAGGTAAAACAAGCATAACTTCAAAACTTTAAGCACATAGAGAGGAAACTTGATATTATTGCAATTCCTACAAGCATATATTCCTCCCTTATAATAATTTTCAGTAGCATCATGAATTAATTCAACAATATAACCAGCACCTAAAGCATTCTTTTCATGATCTACAAGCATAGAATTTTTATTACTCTCCACATAAGCAAAATTCTTCTCATTTGGAATAGTGGGAGTATCATAAGAGACTCGAATACTATAAATTGTTTCCACATTAAAAGTGTAATGTTCAGAAAAGGGGTAATCATAATCATGATAAGTTTTATAAATATAATCACTACTTTTTATACCATAAGTATCATCACAATAATCATCATAGGTAGGAGGCATGCTATCATCATTATAAATTTGCATATCAAAACTTGGGAGACTAAAAATATCATCTTCATTAAACGTAGCATCCCCAAGCTTGGGACAAACATTAATTGCAGCAAATATATTCTCAAAAACATCATATTCATCAAACATGGCATCCCCAAGCTTGGGCCTTTTCATATCATAAGCATAATCACTCTCATCATTAATAGTATGGATAACACCAATAGTATAGCAATTATCATATTCTTCCAAGCAAGTGCCAAAAAGATTTTCAAGATCATAAGAAGTATCATTATGTTCCCAATCATAATCATCACAACAAGCAATAGGCATAATGAGATCATCATCAAGTGCATCATCTTCCACAATTATATTTTCATGAGGCACAACGGTAATAGGAACAACATTATTTGGGAGAGATATCTTTTTACCTCTCTTCCTTTTTCTTTTCTTCTTCTTCACCACATCATGTGTGGGTTCAATCCTCTTTTTGGAGCTCCTTATTAATGAGATTGGTTGAATAGGAGGCTCCTCCTTGTTACCTGATTCATCATAAGAAATAATAGGAGGATATTGGGAAGTCTCTTCCCTTTCATTAGTATTCTCTTCATCCTCTATTTGTTTTATTTTCTTTATGTAGTTGGCAATATAAGGATTTTCAATATAGTTCACCGCGCAATACATATAAATTTCCTCTAGATCAAAGCCAAGAAGTTTATCATGGGCAAATACTGGAAGATAGTTAGTTATACGTTTCATTTCTTCGTAACCCATAAGCAAACTAAGTTCATTATAATGTGCAAGGGAAATCAAGTCATCACAATTTTTGGACACGATTAGATCAAGAAACAATTTGCATCGGATAGTTAAATGACCCTATTCATTGCAAAGTTCACAAGTATGGCCAAGAAAAATTAAATTTTCAGCACAATCATCTAGCCTTTCTTGCAACAATTTAGTTTCTAAGTACTTATGCCTCTTGCAATATCTATCTTCCCTATTTGGTGTGTACTTACAAACCCAATGCACTCCACAAAAATTGACATGTTTATAGGAGACATTTTCATCATAACTAGTGCAATCATCATTAGTACTATGGATATTCAAGGAGTTCATACTAACAACATTGCAATCATGCTCATCATTCAAAGATTTAGTGCCAAACATTTTAATGCATTCTTCTTCTAACACTTTGGCACAATTCTCCTTTCCATCATACTCACAAAAGATATTAAAAAGATGAAGCGTATGAGGAAAACTTAATTCCATTTTTTATAGTTTTCTTTTATAGACTAAACTAGTGATAAAACAAGAAACAAAAAGATTCGATTGCAGGATCTAAAGATATACCTTCAAGCACTCACCTCCCCGGCAACGGCGCCAGAAAAGATCTTGATGTCTACTACACAACCTTCTTCTTGTAGACGTTGTTGGGCCTCCAAGTGCAGAGGTTCGTAGGACAGTAGCAAATTTCCCTCAAGTGGATGACCTAAGGTTTATCAATCCGTAGGAGGCGTAGGATGAAGATGGTCTCTCTCAAGCAACCCTGCAACCAAATAACAAAGAGTCTCTTGTGTCCCCAACACACCCAATACGATGGTAAATTGTATAGGTGCACTAGTTCGACGAAGAGATGGTGATACAAGTGCAATATGGATGGTAGATAAAGGTATTTGTAATCTGAAAATATAAAAACAGCAAGGTAACTAATGATAAAAGTGAGCACAAACGATATTGCAATGCTAGGAAACAAGGCCTAGGGTCCATACTTTCACTAGTGCAGGTCCTCTCAACAATAATAACATAATTGGATCATATAACTATCCCTCAACATGCAACAAAGAGTCACTCCAAAGTCACTAATAGCAGAGAACAAATGAAGAGATTATGGTAGGGTACGAAACCACCTCAAAGTTATTCTTTCCAATCAATCTGTTGGGCTATTCCTATAAGTGTCACAAACAGCCCTAGAGTTCGTACTAGAATAACACCTTAAGACACAAATAAACCAAAACCCTAATGTCACCTAGATACTCCAATGTTACCTCAAGTATCTGTGGGTATGATTATACAATATGCATCACACAATCTCAGATTCATCTATTCAACCAACACATAGAACCTCAAAGAGTGCCCCAAAGTTTCTACTGGAGAATCACGACGAAAACGTGTGCCAACCCCTATGCATAGGTTCATGGGCGGAACCCGCAAGTTGATCACCGAAACATACATCAAGTGAATCACGTGATATCCCATTGTCACCACAGATACGCATGGCAAGACATACATCAAGTGTTCTCAAATCTTTAAAGACTCAATCCGATAAGATAACTTCAAGGGAAAACTCAATCCATTACAAGAGAGTAGAGGGGGAGAAGAAACATAAGATCCAACTATAATAGCAAAGCTCGCGATACATCAAGATCGTGCCAAATCAAGAACACGAGAGAGAGAGGGAGAGAGAGAGAGAGAGAGAGAGAGAGAGAGAGAGAGAGAGAGATCAAACACATAGCTACCAGTACATACCCTCAGCCCCGAGGGAGAACTACTCCCTCCTCGTCATGGAGAGCACCGGGATGATGAAGATGGCCACCGGAGAGGGATTGCCCCCTCCGGCAGGGTGCCGGAACGGGTCTAGATTGGTTTTCGGTGGCTACGGAGGCTTCTGGCGACGGAACTCCCGATCTATTGTGCTCTCCGATCGTTTTAGGGTATATGGATATATATATATATATAGGTAGAAGAAATACATCAGGGGAGCCATGAGGGGCCCACGAGGGTGGAGGGCACACCCCCCTGCCTCGTGGCTTCCTCGTTGCTTCCCTTACGTACACTCCAAGTCTTCTCGGTTGCTTCCGATCCAATAATAAGTTCCGTGAAGTTTCAGGTCAATTGGACTCCGTTTGATTTTCCTTTTCTACGATACTCTAAAACAAGGAAAAAACAGAAACTGGCACCGGGCTCTGGGTTAATAGGTTAGTCCCAAAAATAATATAAAAGTGTATAATAAAGCCCAGAAATATCCAAAACAGAAGATAGTATAGCATGGAGCAATCAAAAATTATAGATACGTTGGAGACGTATCACTACCATTTCTACCAGCAGCAGCAACAGTCGCCTGAAAGACAAGGAGGCTCCTACCTGCATCTACTACTACTACTACACCAATCGATCGCTATCCAATATGCATCTATGGTGTTAAGTTCATGACAAGCAGAGTAATGCTTTAAGCAAGATGACATGATGTAGACAAAGTAAACTCAAGCAATATGAATAAACCCTGTCGTTTTATCCTTAATGGCAACAATAGAAATACGTGCCTCGCTACCCCTTCTATCAAGAGGCACTACAAGAAATATGTCAACTTGCGACCATCACTATTGGTCACTGAAAGGTCATTGTTTTTCATTTGCGACCTTTTTGTGACCAAAAACAGAAGGTCAAAAACTGGTGGTCGTAAACTGAAATTAACGACCTTCTCTGTGAGAAGGTCATGGAATTTCACGACCAAAACAAAATGTCGTTGATTCTATGACCTTCTGTTTTGGTCGCTAGCTCTCTGCCCAGGCCACGTCGGATCCGACGTGGAAATCTGACATGGCAAAATTGCAACCAATTGAAAAGGTCATTACTTAGAATGAGCTCGGTCCAGTTCGGTGTCCATATGGGCCAAGCCCATTAATTATTATTTTTCTAGCAATTTGTGTCAGCTACATGGGCCGAGACCAAGAATCCAGCCTTTATATTTTCTAGGACACGGCCTTCTATAGTTCATTTCTTTTTTGGGCCTCAAACTTTTTATAGTCCATTTCAATTTTGGGCCTCCATAACGAAATTGTTCCAGCAATAGTGAAATAGAGGGAATTCAAACAAGCATGTATCTTAAACAGCAACGGGTGACAATTTTATTTCTTTCAACACAAAAAGATTCCTTAAACAGCCACATGTACAACAGTAGGTACATTCAACCACAGGAAGTACTACCAAGGAGCTAAAACACGTACTAACAGCAAACATGTACATTCAAGCATCCACGTGTACAACAGGACTGTAGCTACCATTTCTACCAGCAGCAGCAACAGCCGCCTGAAGGACAAGGAGGTACTACCAACGAGCTAAACTAACAGCAACCATCCATCATCAATCGGTGACACTAGCAATGAGCGACAGCGGTGACATTTCAGGGACGCCCTCCCCTTGCTGTTGCTTGGCGTGCCGCATCACAAGTCCCTCTGCACAAACAAAATTCAGATGTTCAAAACATATAACATGTTGAGTAGTTAGGGAATCATGGAGCAAATGTTAGTGGGGTGCAAGGCGACAGATTATAGGATTAAATATTAATAGAAGAAGAATCGTTGAACAAATCATGCGAAATGGCATGGTGGATTTGGAAAGTAACATTCAAGCAGTAGTTTGAATCAATGAGCAGACTATACAGATTCTAACAAGGCTACAAGGCTACAAACATTTGAACACAAGAAACCATAAATTTGAACAACCAAATTGAGAATAGGAAGTAGATCAACAATTGCATAGCAACTAAATTCTAAATATCACTGACCAACTGGGTCAAACAATACCCAAATGACGCGGTGCAGTGACACAGAAACATGGAAACCAACACAAAGTCCGCCAAAATTTCATCGCATCACCGAGCAAACACTGAGATCAGGCGGAAGAGACCGACACTGAATAGAGCGGTAACAGAGAGGGGATGGGGGAGCGGGTAACTTACAACATCAAAAAAGATACTTCCACTTCTCACCATCGACCTTGCAAACCTACGATTTAAACACAAATTAGGACACGGGATTTGCAAGAAAAACTATCACAACACCAGTTCGAATAAGAACAAGGAGATAGGGGCGGGAGCGAAGGGAACCGAGATGCTTACCATGGAGACCTGCTTGATGTTGGAGTCCTTCCTGAAGTTTTCCCTACGAAAATAGAACCAAAATGGGCCCCGATTAGGACGCGTCACCACGCCACAGAAATAACGTGAATCAAACCACAACAACAAATCAAATCTGGGGCTCACATGAGGACTAACACGGCACTTGGGATTGTTGGAGTCTTTATTGGCCTTGCACTTCTTCACCACAAGTCTGCATCACCACAGAAACAATAGCAGCAAAGCAAATCAGAACCCAACGCGAAACAACATCAGGAAAACCCAAGCAGAACCACCACAGGAAATGAGTCCATCACCTAAAACCAAGCAGATGATAACACTGAGTAAGAAAGACTGATGAGAGGTGCTGGTTTACCTAAAACCATTTCCTTGATAACACTCATTTCCGTCTAAGGTGAAATAAACATATGCATGCCAAGGTGAAATAGTACAAAGAAAGCACTCATCAGGTAGCAGTGCATACAAAATCCCTGTTTTGCTAGTAGCAAATACTCGGTGTGTTAGCAGTAGTAAAAGCTATACAAAATCCTTGTTTTACTAGTACCAAATACTCTGTGTTAGCAGTAGTAAAAACTCATGCAGTACCAAATTAAAAAATATTGTAGCTAACAGAAGTATGGAACAATTGTTAACAACTCGAGTCAGAAAAGGTAGGAGTGTCTCTTAAGAGAGACACAACTGATACTGAGACACAACTGATATTGATCAAAGATAATAACATAGCACAAAAATAGGTAGGTACATTTACTTCTTTAAAGACAATAAGTAGGACCAACAGATTCACATGTTACATCAGTATGAAGTTACAATGGCAGATGCCAGGTGTGAAATGGATATGGCAAAAAAAATATGCTCGGAACAGAGATATGCAGATTGGGGGAAGCTGAGTTAGCCATATTCAAAAATGAAAAAATAGTAAATGGTCTACCTACAGTATTATCCTTCCAGCATGAAGATGTGAGTACATACTAAGTAGCATCGGCACAAGATAAACAGAAATGAACAATCCAAAAGATGCAGTATGAGTATGTACATTACAAGGAACAATTTTCTGCATTGACAATAGAAGCTATGCTCACAAATTTATATTGTAGGTACAGGAAATGTGCCAGATGTCATATAAGCATACACAATTACACACATGATACTTAGATCACACTATCAATTCATACTACACGAGTCACTCTTATGAGATATTGGCATGCGGCTGTATGCAGCTACTTGACCATGACAATTTATACTACACGAGTCACTCTTATATAATATAATTGAACAAAACACTGCCATGCATTTACTGGACTATGACCAGGTGCAAGTTGATGAGAATCATCATGCTAAAACTGATACAACCATATCATATCCTTCTAATGTTCCTATAGTTCACTCAGAAAACACTTCACCAACAGCACATAGTTGCAGTCTAAAAACACAATTCACTCAAAAGGACACAAATCAGTATGCACAAGTGTTGGACCTTCAAATAAGCAGACTTGAATTCACTGGTAAGCATTAGCAGAACTAATATATATTTTTGCCTGATCTTAGTGTATCTCTACATCACATATATTCACCCACTCTATCACTACCAATTCTACAACAGAGTAAGAATGGAATGATGCTAATCTATTGAGGGAAAGGATCTACTCTCATCAGCAGTGGTGTTGCTCCTAGGCCAAGTGAGAGGAGTCAAATCATTTGCCAAAGTCAGAAAGCTGGTAGGAGCATTAGGAGATGACAACACACACACACGAGGATATGTTTGCTTCACTCAACTTGACATAATATAGCAGCATGCAAATACAATGGATCTACAATATATATATATATATATATATATATATATATATATATATATATATATGGACATGGCCAGGGACATGGTTGCTAGCTAGCTAGCTTGTTGTCATGGATTTTGACTGCACCCAACCAAGAAGAAGCAGTCATGCCTAGTAGTCTAAAAAAATAGAGTTTCATGGACTCTAGTGCTTCTTTGGTCAGTAGAGCTCCATAGGATGCAGCCAAGATTGCAGCCGCAGCCACAGTAGATGGCATGTAATCCAGCACACTGCCGGCTGCATTAACACATCACATATTGGTCAGAAAAAATGCAAGAAAGATCCATGTTCAGTTAAGAAGGTGTGTAGGACGAAGATGAACCTTTGGTTGTGGCAAAGATGAAGCCGATGGACTTGAGGGCCACGCGGGCGAGGTCATGCCCGCCGTCGCCGCGGCCGTCGTGTCGGTCAGAGAAGCAGGGGAGGTAGTGGAAGGGCGTAACAACGGCCATGCGCCAATCGAGGGTTGACAGCACGAGCGGCTCCATCCGACAGACGGAGGCGGAGCAGAACTCGTAGCCGCTGCCGGCGTCGAGTTCCGACATTGCCGGCACGCAGTACTCCATCTTCATCGCCACGGAGACGCAGGCCACGGACAGGAGCCGCGCCACCCACGGCATGGTTGTCCTCTGCACGCACACAACCACATCATCCTCCCGTTCCTAAGAAGCAAAGAGGCTAAATTTGTTTTACAGCGGCGGTGCGGTGATTGATTACATCGACGCGTCGCCGGAGGAAGAAGCGGTCGAAGTAGGCGATGGTTATGTTCCTCCCATAGGATTCTGACCTCTCCCTGCTCATCCTCTCGTTGCCCGGTGTCTTTGATGAGCCTCCCTGCATGCACCGGCGCCATTGTCAGTCACCACGGCTGTTGAAAATGCACAAACGCACATGCTGCAGCAAAGAGGGCAAGGAAGGGATACCTTCAGTGAGCCAGAGCGGTCGTGCCTGAGCGCGCCATCATATGCCGACTGCTCGTACTTCTCCGGCGTCGTCGCGCCCTGCAACGGAAACCCCAAAACCCATCAGAACGCGCCAAAGACATGAGAGATTAATCGGCATGGCATGCACTTGGCGAGAAATGGCGGGTGTTTGAAATTACCGGGTGTGCGGCGGCCTGGCGGGAGCGGGTGGCGCGGCTGGCGCGCGCACGGGACTGCACGCTGACGAGCGCCTGCATGCACCCGAGCGTCTCGGCCGCCTGCCACCGGACGATGTTGCCGCGGACCAGCGCCTAGAGCTTCACCAGCCCGCGGAGCGCCTTCAGTACCCGCCTCGCCTTCACACACAACGACAAGCATGGAGAGGTTAATCAGCGGTGGTTGACGTGCCAACCACCTCCGCCATCATGGAAGATGCCTCCTCCGGCCCCCTCACGACGACGCTGGTGCCGCCACCACCGGTCGCCCGCCACTTGGACGAGCCCCAAGGGTCGAGGCCCGCGCGCCCGCCCGCGTCGTTGGGGAGCAGGGGAAAGAGAGAGGTGGCGAAGAGGAGGAGAGAGAGGCGGGCGCGGGCTGCTAGGGTTTGGATTGGGCTACAAAGAGATGGACGGTTTAGATCGGCTAGAACGGACGGTTCAGATTGGCTAAGCGGGGTGATCCATGGGAAGAGCCCTGATTGGTTCAGAAAATTTATAGTTTAAAATAGTTTCTAAGTACTAAAACTATGGATGTTTTATGAAGCAGCTATCAAAAATATTTTGCAAAACAGCACAACTAAATCTTTCTCTCAAGTTAGACCACATTTTTTGGATCATCGCCAATTTGCATGCATTTTTATCTTTCTAACTATTTTTAATCATTTTCTGAGTGCCCAAAATTAGGCTTTTTGTGAATGACCTACCAAATAATTGTTGCAAAATTGGATCAAAACATTTTTCTAAAACAATAGGACATATTTAATTCAAAATTTATCAAATGGTTGGGTGTCAAAAGCTTTGATCCACCTCTCGTGAAAAAGACAAATTTTCGCCGATTCAGCAGGAAGCGGGTCAAATTTGAACTGCACCTGCCTCATAGTTTGCTATTTATTTTTTCCAAAAATCATTTCTAGGTACATAAGTATCTATTTAATCATAGAAACATCAAAAGTTTTCCAAGATTCAACCACTAGATAGGAACGTTCAAGCCCGCCGTTTTGACCGCATTTTGAAACGGGCATAAAAAATTCAAAAAAAATCAAAAAATTGGAAAACCCTTGCATTGTGTAATTATATGTGACCAAGTTTCCAGGAAAAATAATAAACTTGTAATACGGCAATTTTTTTAAAAAAGTGTTCTTAGAAATGAGCTATCATGCGTGAAGATTCATGGCTTTCAAGTCAAATGATCAATCTTATGGCCACATTCATGGCATAGTTTGTTTCAAATGATCTCATATTGTGCACAAAGGTGCATCTTGGAATTCCAAACAATGTTGCCTAATGGAGTTTTCATTTTCTTTGCATGGAAAATTCATGTTCCATTTTCCGAGTGCCCGAAATGAGTTTTTTTTGTGAAGGATCTACCATATATTTGTTGCAAAATTGGACCAAATTAATTTTCTAAAATACTAGGCCATATTTAATGCACAATTGACAAAATTGTTGGGTGTCAAAAACTTTGATCCACCTCTGGTGAAAAAGACAAATTTTCGCCGATTCAGTAGGAAGCGGGTCAAATTTGAACTGTAGCTGCCTCATAGTTTGCTATTTATTTTTTCCAAAAATCATTTCTAGGTACATAACTATCTATTTAATCATAGAAACATCAATTCTTTTCCAAGATTCAACAACTAGCTAGGAACGGTCAAGCCCGTCGTTTTGACCGCATTTTGAAACGGGCATAAAAAATGAAAATAAATAAAAAAACTGGAAAAACTTTCGCATTGTGTCATTATATGTGAACAAGTTTCCAGGAAAAATAATAAACTTGTAATACATCAATTATTTTAAAAAAATGTTCTCAGAAATGAGCTATCACGCGTGAAGATTCATGGCTTTCAAGCCAAATGATCAATCTTATGGCCACATTCATGGCATAGTTTGTTCAAATGATCTCATATTGTGCACAAGGGTGCATCTTGAAATTCCAAACAATGTTGCCTAAGGGAGTTTTCATTTTCTTTGCATGGAAAATTCATTTTCCATTTTCCGAGTGCCCGAAATGAGTTTTTTGTGAAGGACCTACCATATATTTATTGCAAAATTGGACCAAATCGATTTTCTAAAATACTAGGCCATATTTAATGCACAATTGACAAAATTGTTGGGTGTCAGAAGCTTTGATCCATCTCTGATGAAAAGGACAAATTTCCGCTGATTCGGTAGGAAGCGGGTCAAATTTGAACTGTAGCTGCCTCATAGTTTGCTCTTTATTTTTTTTCCAAAAATCATTTCTAGGTACATAAGTATCTATTTAATAAGAGAAACATAAAAAAATCCAAGATTCAACCACTAGCTAGGAACGGTGAAGCCCGTCGTTTTGACTGCATTTTGAAACGGGCATAAAAATTTCAAAAAAAATCACAAAATTGGAAAACCTTCGCATTGTGTCATCATATGTGACCAAGCTTCCAGGAAAAATAATAAACTTGTAATACGGCAATTATTTTTAAAAAGTGTTCTTAGAAATGAGCTATCATGCGTGAAGATTCATGGCTTTCAAGCCAAATGATCAATCTTATGGCCACATTCATGGCATAGTTTGTTCAAATGATCTCATATTGTGCACAAGGATGCATCTTGGAATTCCAAACAATGTGGCCTAAGGGAATTTTCATTTTCATTGCACGGAAAATTCATTTTCCATTTTTCGAATGCCCGGAATGAGTTTTTTGTGAAGGACCTACCATATATTTGTTGCAATATTGGACCAAATCATTTTTATAAAATACTAGGCCATATATAATTCACAATTGAAAAAATGGTTGGGTGTCAAAAGTTTCGATCCACCTCTCGTGAAAAAGACAAATTTCCACCGATTTAGTAGGAAGCGGGTAAAATTTGAACTGGAGCCGCCTCATAGTTTGCTCTTTATTTTTTCCAAAAATCATTTCTAGGTACATAAGTATCTATTTAAGCCTAAATACATGGTTCGGTGGTGATACATCGAGGTTTGGATGGTGGCCTAGGGCCCCAACTCCAAAGCGTGTAGACTCGCATGCCCGCCGCGTGGTCACCGCATGACCGTGGCGTTGCCATGCGTTCTGGGCAGCCTAGGCATGTCTAGTAGGTTGGGCACTCCACAGGTAGATGCTAGGAATAAAATAACAACAGAAGAATCTCACGAGGAGACCGAACTATGCTCAAACAGGAATTAGCAGCCAAGTGTTTGATTAGCGGTACGGAAAATTCACAAGGCCACTGCGCCTGAGTCTTGGCTGAGGATGATCATCTACTAGGGAGACTGTCTTGGAAAATTTTCAGCTCAAATGGAGGAATTTGGATGGCACTTGCTTTGAAAAGTACCACATCGGGCGGAAATATGGATGGTGAAGCTGGGCTCAAATGGATAATTGGATTGAGCTTAAATTTTATGGAGTATGGTAATTTGGGCATAGTAAAGCACTGTAAATTTTTTTATACCATTTGGATAATCCTAGCTTGTACTTCCTTCACAAAGCTTATGTCGGCGTTCTGGGAACGGGGGTCCCTAGACTTGCCTGCCTGCGGCCTGCGGCGTGGCTCAAAGGGGGGCCCAGCACGGCCCATCTTCACCAACACAAACTCAAGACCCTCGCGAGGGGCCAAACCTTGCGGGGCGGACGACACAGAGCTTCCTCAGGCACGGCCTCGTCAGGCTGGCTCACGAGGAGGCGGAGAGATCAAGGCGGCGTACCTCGCGAGGTGCCCGTGACGCAAGCCATGATGACTCAGGGCGCCAGGCGGGTGCCAGCCCACGCAGCGTCCTCCTTTCCTCTTTGGTGCAAAGGGGGCAAGCGTAGCCGCGGAGTACCGAGGCATCAGGCAAAGGTTGCCGTTTCGGTGCAACGAGACCAAGACCAGGAGGACTACGAGACGGAGGTCACCGTGGAGCCCAAGACGGCGTCATCACCAGAGCTTTGCACAGGCAAAGACTACTTTTGTCAGGATAGTTGATACTTGCTGTCCCCCTTCAAATTAGCCCGCCATTGTTCGCTCCCTTCCCGCTCAATATTTGGGGAGAGGACCAGGGCCACTATAAATAGGACCAGCCACCCGCGTAGCAAAGGGTTGGGCTCAGTCTCCTCCAAGGGCTCGACAAGTAGAGAGGTGGTAGAGAGAGAGAGAGAGAGAGAGAGAGAGAGAGAGAGATAGAGAAAGGTGGTTGAACTTCTCCCAGTAGTTCATCACCCCAGCCAAGAACAGACCCTCGCGAGGCTGTTCTTCCTTGTACTATCCATTATCATCAGCCCAAGAGGCAATCCACCACACCACACACTGGAGTAGGGTATTACACCACAACGGTGGCCCGAACCGGTATAAACCCTATGTCCCTTGTGTTGTTCTTTTCGTAGCTTTGATCCTAGCGTGGCGGAGGGGTGCGGGGAGGTAGGAGGCGAAATCTCCGCGCGCACCCCAGTGTTCAAACCTCAAGGGTCTGCCAGAACCCGAAATCCTACATTTGGCGCGCTAGGTAGGGGTGCGCCGGAATTCATCTTCCACCGCTCCGTGCCCCGTCGCGTCGTCATCACCATGCCCGGTGACCAGGAGGGCAACCCAGACCCATGGGCTGCGTGGCCCGCCCGCGCAGAACCGCTCGCCTCGAGCGACCCCGTGCCCCAAGCAGCTCGCGGTCCGCAGGGCGCTGCGGGCCGCGGGCGACGCAGACAGGCTTCGACAACTCTTACACCGCGGCAGGCGCGGTCGGTAGCGAGGGCCTCCAATCACGCCGCGACCACGACACCGTACACCCGCCGGGAGCAGGCGAACTCGAGAGCCGCACTCACGGTGGCTCGAGAGCTGCTGCAATGCAGACTGCTGGAGGGCGGCCACGACGTGCTGCTGGCGCGAGTGGCAGAGCTCCTGGGCTTCGCCACCTCGGGGGCTCACCCCTTCTCCACCCAGCTCCCATCTCAAGCCCAGGGCGACCCACGCGGGGGCCCCGCGCGTGCCCGCGGGCTCCAGGGCTACTCCAACGCCGGCAAGGCTGTCAGCGCCGGACTGGCGGCGGCGCTGCCCCCGCCCCTGGTCCGTGAAGAAGAAGGACTCAACGCGACCTGTGGCCCCAGCGGGCGGCCGCGCTGCCACCCCATGGTGGGCACGTCAGGCAGGACCGCGTGGCATGTGGGGCATTAGGGCGTGGCATTCGGGATGACGGTGCCAGAGGAATACGTGCCCCTCATGATGGACCAAGGACACCCTCACGAGAACGGACAAGGCTCGCTCCTCAGCCCAAGCTGGGGGGATGAGGCACTAGAAGCTGAGCCTTTCCAGGAGCCCCGGGACGGCCCCACTGGCCACGCTGGAGGCAGCGACTATCGGGCACCGCTAATTCTTCAGGAGTAGGTATACGCTAACCATGGATCGCAGGAGGTGCAGGTCGTCGCAGCGAGCAGCTGCCCCGCTCCCACAGCCTCCTACCCCTCGGGAGGAGGGCGCAGGGGGCTGCAGGAGAGAGGCAGGGATCCGACATCGCCACCGCGGTGTCCGGAGCAAGGCGTTCTCAGCAGGTAGGCCCTCCGCTGGGGAGGCGCCCCAGGGCCTGCCCCCGACGTTGGACCCGTGGTCGTCGGGGGAACCGCTGGCGACCGCTCTACCCCACCGGGCGGCGTCCTGGTTTCCGGTCGTTGCTGATGGCACTAGAGTGTGGCGCAAGGCCGGGCCCTCATCTGGCGATATGAAGCAAGGCCAGTACCTGTGAAGAAGGCCCAGTGCCTGTGAAGCTCGCCGCCCCGTGACACTCTCACGTAATAATGAGTGGGGTTGTACACGCCCCGGAGTCTCAGGGGTGCCGGCCTCAGGCCCTGGGGCTCCCTCCCATGCCCAGTGGCAGCACTTAGCTCCGCGCTGGTGAGAAGACGTCCAAGACTAGACTAGGTGTCGGACGCGGCCTTTTGTTTGCTTTTGTTGCTCTTCCCTTTGGTTGCCGCTTTCCCCCGCTGGGTTCAAGTTGGATTCGAATTTGAGATTTGCGTGTGTTCAGGGAAGGGGTGCTTAGTCTCGTTCGAGCAATTTCTCGCGTTTCGGTTACCGCTTCGCCTCAGCTGCCTCCCCTCGTGAGCCCCTCACGAGCCGGGTCAGGCCTAGCTCGCGCGCAGCCCAGACTGCCGCCGTCGCCTCCTCTCAAGAGGGCGTCTTACTGCAGGTCCGACGGATTCAATCAGGAAACGCTCCCGGCTCCGCAGCCTCCTGCAGGCTGCCCCAGGGCCAGCACGGGACAAAGGTAAATTAGCCGACCAGCGCGTTTCTTAAGCCAACCACTTGGCGCAGGCGCATGGGCAATGTAGCTTCTACTGATACGATAAGCACAAGTTTTACATGAGGGGCTCCCCCTCCAAAATGCTCTCACAGCTATCAGGCCAAAACCTGAGTCCTATTCATACAGGATAAGCAGGAACAATGCGCAATCAGTCGGATGAATCTCCCAATACGTCCTCAGGAGCGCCATCGGGGCCGTTGCTGGCGTCGCTGAACTCGCCCCCGCTGCCCGCGTTGCCACCAGCGGCGTCAGGTCCGCCCATCACGCCGCCCTCGTCGGCCGCCACGATCACGTCGTCGTTGTCCGAGGCGAAGGCCCTGATAAGAGCCTCCACATGGTCTTCCACCCAGTGCGCCAACTAACCTCGGACGGCCTGGGGGACTGGGGCGATGGTGGAGTCAAAATCGAAGTGGGGATCCATGCTCCGGAGATGGCTGAAGACACGAGAAAAGGCGCGCCTCAGCAAGGCGCGGCTCCTCTCCTCCACCAACCTGTCAGCCCTGATCGACCGCACCTCCAGCTGCGTCACCATGTCCATAAAGAATTGAAGATTGCCCGCGTAGTTAACCGCGTGCGGCTCGCCAATGGTCTCCTTGCAGATGTTGCCCAAGGGCGCGTTGGCCCTCTCCCGGAGCGTGGTCAGCATGGGGCCGTGCTCATGCTCCAGGAGCCGCCGCTGACGTATCTCGTCCGTGTTCTGGCGCGCGACGGCCTCAGCCTCCTCCACCCGCTGGCGAAGAAGGAGCACCTCAGCCTGGGAGGTGGTTAGCCCACCTTGCGCCACCTCAAGGGCGGCCCGGGAAGCATCGGCCCGCCACGTCACCTCCTCCAGCTTGGCCCTTAGGGCAGCAGTCCTGCCTTCGGCTTCGGCCCGGATCAACCCCAGCTTCTCCTCGAACTCGTGCTCGAGGTTCAAACGCGCCATCGCCACCCGACGTCCGACCTCCTCCAGGACATGGGCTTCCTCTGCAGCGACATCGTCCTCCACCTGCGTCACCAAGCGCTCCCTCGTCTCCAGACGCTTGTATCGCGGGTACGTTCGGCGGCTTCCAGCGTCAGCACCTCCTCACGCTTCTGGAGCTCCGCCGAGTCGCTGGAGACCACCCTCATCGATGCGAGGGCTGCCTCGCGCAGCTCCACCTGCTCCTCCAGCAAGTGGCACCAGGCCAGGAGCTCCCGAGCCCGCTCCTCTGTAGTCGTTCGCTGCCGGTCAGCCTCCCGAGCTTCCTCAGCAGCCCGAGATCGGGCCTCTCGAGAGGCCACCAACGACGCCTTGGCCTCTGCTTCATCAAGGTCGCGCTGACGGCGTGCAAGGGCGATGGCGCCCTCCAGCTCGCGCCTCTCTGCAGCCAGGCGCAGGCCCTCAGCCTCAAGGCGCGTGTCTTCATCAGCAAGCTCCTCACCAAGCAGGCTCACTACGTTAGTCGCCCTTCGAAGGAATCCTTGGCGGAGAGCGCGACGCTCCCGAGCGCGCTCAAGCACGTCTTCCACACCATCATCTGCCCCAAGCAAGCGTCGGGGGCTGCAGGTCAGCGCTCCCCCTCCGAGCTAGGGGCTGGGGGCTGGCGCCCTCGCGACGGCCGGGCACGCCGCGTCAGAAGCCCGGCCTGGGGCCAGCCCGACCTCAGGAGAAGAGTGCAGGAAGCGCCTCAGCCAATCGCAGTCCACGACCAGGCGAGAAGCCCATGGCAGGTTGGCTATGCCACGAGAAGGCTCGCGAAGGAGGATCACGAGGTGCGCGGGGCCACGATACACCTCGGGATGGTCCGCCTCCTCAATCGCCCTCACCACAAGGGCTCCGCTACTCGGGGCGCTCGAGGACGGTGGAGGGGGCAAAGCCAAAGGGGACGGCCCCTCAGCCGTCTTACCAAGCTCGGCTGGAAGGGGCCTGTGGGGCAAGCGTCAGTAAGAGCAACAGAAGGATCAGGAGCAGGGAAAGGAGAAGGCTTACTCATCAGTGGTGAAGTACTTTCTGCGCTTCAGCAGGCGACAAGGGTAACCGTCGCCCAGGGCCTCCCTTCTCTTCCTGAGAGCCCCAAACTCCACGCGGAAGCGGCCTAAGAGTCGGGCGCAGGGACCGACCTGCGACGAAGATGGAGCGTCAAGACGATCAGTGTCAGGGGCGCCTGCCTGATGTGCGCCGCCAATCGCCTCCCCGAGAGAAGCAGCTGGAGCCTCTGGGGCCCTAGTCGCAGGCGCAGAGGGCAGCTGTTTGTCACCCTCAGCCTCAGTGGTACGGGCCCCGATAACTGCTTCCTCGTGAGCCTCGCCCAGTGCCATCACCACGCCGGGAGCCCCCTCGACCTCTGGCGCCCCGTACCTCCCTGCTCCGCCACTCGAGGGCGGGTTGCCTTGGCCGACTGGAAGGGCAGTCACCACCACCGGATTCTCACGAGACCCCTGAAGGCCGGCAGGGCGCAGCCCCCACTCATCAAAGGCAGGCATCTGCCTCACAAAGTCGACCCTGCTCTGGCAGAGGTATAGCAAGGCCCCTCCCTGCCGGACACTGCCGGGGTTGGGGTCCCCAGCTAGGGTCAAGAGCACCGTCTTCAGCACCTCAGGAGCCAGGTCCTCTTCCTGGAGCCTCATACTATCCTCGCGCCCACGAAAGGCCCACATCCGGCGAGAGTGGCGTTGAAGAGGAGCAACGCGTCATAGCAGGAACTCCTTCACCACCTTGGGGGCTGTCACGCCAAGCAACCTTAAGAGCGTGAAGCGGCGCCAGACGAAGACGAGCCGGGGGCTCTCAAGCGCCACCTGACCCCAGCCCGAATTGCGGACAGCAGACAAGTCCGGCTCCGTTAGCAGGGGGCTGGGCACCCCGCGTCCACATACAGCCACCGCTCGTGGAACCCAACCGCGGGCAAGGGGAGCTTGAAGTCAATCCCAGAGGCGGCAGTCTCTGGCGCGGCAACGAAGCTTACACACGCCCAGCATTGGGTAGGGTCGACAAGATGCAGCGAGAAGAAGTGACGTAGCAAGGCAACCGAAGGAGGGATGCCCACCATGGCTTCACAGACGAAGGCGAAGACCTAAAGGAGGGTGATGGATTCAGGACTCAGATGCAGCATGTGGATCTGATAGTGGGAGAGCACGGCATTGAAGAAATCAGAAAAAGGGGGAACCAGACCTGCCCACAGGGCGTCGATGAAATATGGGACCTCGGTAACTATCCTGCCGATGGAGAAGTGGGATGCGGGCCAGGCCGTCGTTCTCCCGCATTCATTGAAGATGGTGGCCAGAGCCAAGCTGACCTTACCCAAACCCTCGGCGGGGGCCGCCAACGGCGGCGGGCGAGGCGGAGACGCGGGATTCTTCCCTCTTCCCTTCTTCGTCGGGGCCATGGCGATAGGAAAGGGGGAGGGGATGATTCGAGACTGAATTGAAAACAGAAACCAGGGTTCGAGCGGAGGAAGGATAGGAAGCGCTCGGGCGATGAAAGGGGAACGGCTGTGTGCGACTACGGGTCTGCCTAGCAAGGCGCGAGATAAGGAGGGCATGGGGGAACAGTGCCGCCCACGTCCAATCAACCGCCACGCGACGCTCAAGGCCGCGGGCTGTTAGGGCCCGTGGCGCTTCGCTCTTGCCCTTCCGCCTCCCTGCACGGCCAAGTCCGGGCGCGCCTTGGGCCCGGGGGCTACTGTCGGCGTTCTAGGAACGGGGGTCCCCAGACTTGCCTGCCTGTGGCCTGCGGCATGGCTCAAAGGGGGGCCCAGCACGACCCATCTTCACCAACACAAACTCAAGACCCTCGCGAGGGGCCAAGCCTCGCGGGGCGGACGACACGAAGCTTCCTCAGGCACGGCCTCGTTAGGCTGGCTCACGAGGAGGCGGAGAGATCAAGGCGGGGTACCTCGCGAGGTGCCCATGACGCAAGCCATGACGACTCAGGGTGCCAGGCGGGTGCCAGCCCGTGCAGCGTCCTCCTTTCCTCTTTGGTGCAAAGGGGGCAAGCGCAGCCGCGGAGTATCGAGGCATCAGGCAAAGGTTGTTGTTTCGGTGCAACGAGACCAAGACCAGGAGGACTACGAGACGGAGGTCACCGTGGAGCCCAAGACGGTGTCATCACCAGAGCTTTGCGCAGGCGAAGACTACTTTTGTTAGGATAGTTGATACTTGTTGTCCCCCTTCAAATTAGCCCGCCATTGTTGGCTCCCTTCCCGCTCAATATTTGGGGAGAGGACCAGGGCCACTATAAATAGGACCAGCCACCCGCGTAGCAAAGGGTTGGGCTCAGTCTCCTCCAAGGGCTCGACAAGTAGAGAGGTGGTAAAGAGAGAGAGAGAGAGAGAGAGATAGAGAAAGGTGGCTAAACTTCTCCCAGTAGTTCATCGCCCCAGCCAAGAACAGACCCTCGCGAGGTTGTTCTTCCTTGTACTGTCCATTATAATCAGCCCAAGAGGCAATCCACCACACCACACACTGGAGTAGGGTATTACACCACAACGGTGGCCCGAACCAGTATAAACCCTGTGTCCCTTGTGTTGTTCTTTTTGTAGCTTTGATCCTAGCGTGGCGGAGGAGTGCAGGGAGGTAGGAGGCGAAATCTCCGCGCGCACCCCAGTGTTCGAACCTCAAGGGTCTGCCGGAACCCGAAATCCGACAGCTTCTCTCTGGATAGAAACTTTAGAAATTTGCTGAGGAAGATTTAATAGGCAAATGGATCTGAATATTGGAATGTGGGAGTGATTTGTATATTTAAGATGGCAAAAAAAGTTTGAGGACAATAGGAGGTGTCTAGATAACACTTGCTTTGCAATGTGCCAATTTGGACAGAAAATAGAAATTGAAGTTGGGCTTACATAGATGATTGGATTATGCTAAAATTTGGTGTAGGGGGTTTCTATAGTCAGGGTAATGTCCTGGTAAATGTTCAGCAATTATAAAGCAATATAAAATGTAGTTGCTTCACAAACTAAAAATATTACCAGAAACAAAGATTCGATGGTGAGCTCACATGTATTATTAGATAGAGCTAAACTTTCGTGTAGAGCTATGACTTTGGCATATATAATATGTGGCAAAAATGCAACTCTTTATGATATTTCTATCTTGTACTTCCTTCACAATGCTTCTAGGTGGACAAAAACTTTGGAAATTTGCCGAGGAAGATTTACTGGGCAAATGGAGCTGAATTTTGTTATGAGGCAATGATTTGGATAGGAAAGAGTTCCCAAAAATTTTGAGGGCAATCAAGAATATATAAATAGTACTTCCTTCACAAAGTAATGTTCTGAACAAAATAGGAAAATGAGTATTGTTGAATTATTTTGAACTAGTCAAGGAAGTATTTTTTACATATTTGACGAAGATATGACCCAAAGAATTTATGAGCTTTTTTCAGGAATTTTGGGAATGACAGAAATATAGGTTGCTTCACAACCTAGGGCAAAAATTGACACATGGACATGACATAGGCAAAACTGATGAGGTGGCACCTAGTCATAGCAATCCACCACAAATTACAAGGTTATGACCATCTATATTGGTCGTGATCAGCTAGAAATAAGGCAGCGGATCAGTGTTGTCTGCTTTATGACCATTTCGTGTAAGGAAATTACGACCTTTATGGCCAAAATGGTCGATATAGTTGAGGGTTTGGAGCCCCCCGAGAAGCTTTTAACCAATTGGTCTCAAATGGTCGTAGATCTATGACCAATTCTTTTCGGGTCACTGACAGAAGGTCACTAGTTGACATATTTCTTGTAGTGAGGTGAGGATACCGCAAGATTGAACCCATTACAAAGCACCTCTCCCACTAAAGATAAATCAATCTAGTTGGCCAAACCAAATGGATAGATCGGAGAGAAATACAAAGCTATCATAATCATGCATAATAAAGTTCAGAAAAGACTCAATTACTTTTAATATATAATCTAATCGTAAACACAAAATTCATCGGACCCCAACAAACACACCACAAAATAATATTACATCGGATAGAACTCCAAGAAGATCGAGGAGAACATTGTATTGAAGATCAAAGAGAGAGAAGAAGTCATCTAGTTACTACCTATGGACCCGTATGTCTGTGGTGAACTACTCACACATCATCCATAGGGTGGCAAGGTCGATGTAGAAGCCCTCCATGATCGATTCCCCCTCCGACAGAGTACCAAAAAAGGCCTCCAGATGGGATCACGAACGAACAAAAGCTTGTGGCAGCGGGAAAATTGTTTCTGGTGGCTCTCTGGGGGTTTCCCGATATTTGAGAATTTATAGAAGTGAAATTAGGTCAGACAGAGCCACTTGGGGCCCACAAGGCATCAGGGCGCGACTACCCCCAGGGCGTGCCCTGTTGCCTTGCCGTCTCCTCGTTTGTCGTCTCGTCGCCTCCCGAAGCTTCTTGGGTCTTTTTTGTCCAGAAAAAATCATCAAAAGTTTCATAGCGTTTGGACTCATCTGGTACTTATTTTCTAGAAAACAAAAAACAAGCAGAAAACAACAACTAGCCCCAGGCACTGGGTGTAACATCCATGATGCGGCTATATCTCCCACATGTCGGAGCACGACTTACAGGCATAACCGCATAGTAGGCATGTCGCAAGAGGGGTAATCGTTACACATCCCATGTACTGAATAAGAAAGGGATATAGAGTTGGCTTACAACCGCCACTTCACACAATACATAAATATAGCATTACATCATCCAGAATACAATCAAGGTCCGACTAAGGAACCAAAATAAAGAAAAGACAACCCCTAATGCTAGGTCCCCGATCGCCCCGACTGGGCTCCTCTACTGATCGACTAGAAACGAAACATCACAACGAACAAGGTCTTCATCGAGCTCTCACTCGAGCTGGGTTGCGTCACCTGCACTGGCATCATCGGCACCTGCATCTGGTTTTGGAACTAATCTGTGAGTCACGGGTACTCAGCAATCTCACACCCTCGCGATCGAGACTATTTAAGCTTAAAGGTAGGAAAGGGTAGTGAGGTGGAGCTGCAGCAAGCACTAGCATATATGGTGGCTAACATACGCAAATAAAAGCGAGAAGAGAAGCAACGCAACGGTCGTGAACTAGAAGTGATCAAGAAGTGATCCTGAAACTACTTACGCACAAACATAACTTCAAAACCATGTTCACTTCCCGGACTCCGTCGAAAAGAGACCATCACGACTACACACGCGGTTGATGCATTTTAATTAAGTTAAGTTTCAAGTTCTCTACAACCAGATATTAACAAATTCCCATCAGCCCATAACCGCGGGCACGGCTTTCGAAAGTTCAAAACCCTGCAAGGGTGTCCCAACTTAGCCCATCACAAGCTCTCATGGTCAACGAAGGATATTCCTTCCCCTAGGACGACCCGATTAGACTCGGAATCCCGGTTACAAGACATCTCGACAATGGTAAAACAAGACCAGCAAAGCCACCCGGATGTGCCGACAAATCCCGATAGGAGCTGCACATATCTCGTTCTCAGGGCACACCGGATTTTCCAAACTTCCGGTAGGCCAACCCAAAGTTGCCCCTGGTGGCCACCGGCGGCTGACATGTTGGACCAACACTCAAAGGAGCACTGGCCCGGGGGGGTTAAAATAAAGATGACCCTTGAGTCTGAAGAACCCAAGGGAAAAGTCTTAGGTGGCAAATGGTAAAACCAAGGTTGGGCCTTGTTGGAGGAGTTTTATTCAAAGTGAACTGTCAAGGGGTTCCCATTATAACCCAACCGCGTAAGGAACGCAAAATCAAGGAACATAACACCGGTATGACGGAAACTAGGGCGGCAAGAGTGGAACAAAACACCAGGCATAAGGCCGAGCCTTCCACCCTTTACCAAGTATATAGGTGCATTAAGGTAAACAAGATATAATAATGATATCCCAATGATATCCATGTTCCAACATGGAACAAACTCCATCTTCACCTGCAACTAGCAACGCTATAAGAGGGGCTCAACAAAGTGGTAACATAGCCAAACAACGGTTTGCTAGGAAAGGTGGGTTAGATGGTTGACATGGCAATATGGGAGGCATGATATAGCAAGTGGTAGGCAATGTGGCATAGCAATAGAGCGAGCAACTAGCAAGCAAAGATAGAAGTGATTTCGAGGGTATGGTCATCTTGCCTGCAAAGTTCTCCGAGTTGACGTAAGCTTGATCCTCGTAAGCGTACTCAACGGGCTCCTCGATCACATACTCGTCTCCCGGCTCTACCCAAGGCAAGAACACAAGCAAAGGAAAACACAATCAACCATGATGCAACGCGCAAGCAACATGATGCAAAACATGGCATGATATGCGGGATGTGATATGCAATGCATATGCGAGCTCCGGAAGGAAAAGATTGAACCAGGCCTCAACTTGGAAAACCAAGTGTGCCGCTGGAAAGATGAGTTGATTTCGGTCGAAATCGATATAAAGATCACCGGAATTGAATGCACGGTTTGCAAATGGCAAGCAAAACAAGAATGGGACAATTCTGCGATTAACAGCACGATGCCATCTAGAATGCAAGAAGAAACTAAGATACTATGCTCCAACATAGCAACAAAGCACATGGCAGTGATCTACTCAAGATGCTTGACAAAAGATGAACACTAAGCTACGGCTAAATCACACAAGAGCAGGTTCAAACAAGCATGGCAAAAGTGCAAAAGATATCAGCATCACAGACTTAGTGAAAATACTAACATGTCAGGAATTAACATCAGGAAGCAATGTTTAGAGCAAGATAACAACATGCTACAGGAACAGGACATAGCAAAACAAGGCATGGCATGAATCTACTCAAAGCATATAACAAAAGTCCCTTAGTGACCATAAGCCAAAAAGGATCAGAAGATATGATGGCACCCATGTAAACATAGCAAGTTTCGTTAACAGATTCAGACTTAACAGAAAATTGGACATGACATAACAGAACTATGAAGGCGTGTTTGCGAGCTCGATGCACTCAACACAAGGCATTGCATGATAAACTAAGCATACTACCAACAAGAAGACTAACCATGGCAAGAACAATCTCATAGCATGCATGGATCAACTACAACAACCTTGGCAAAATTGATTAACACGTAAACAATCGGCCCGGAGCATTTTATAGCAAAAGTAGAGCAAGATTGAGTCATGCTAGGGCACTCCATAAATGCAAACAGGGGCATGGATGGATAGATCACAACCATATGTAAAAATCATCCTTACTGAACATACTCAAAAGAAGCATGGATCTCTCTATAGAAACATGAATACATGGCATAAAAATAATAGCAGGAAATGACTTAGTGAAATTCTAAGTCCCTGAAATCAGCAATATCATGAGAGCTACTTTGCATGCTTGTGCTAGTCACCATGTTGATCACAAAAATACATGGCATACACCCCTGTAAAAATGGCATGTCATAGCCCAAAACACATGTAGAGCTCATGCTCATATGCAGCACACAACAATTATGGCAAAAATGACAAATGCTCATAAACTGCTAAGTAACAGGAACTAACATTTTATATCACTATTGCATCAGTCATTTGGGCATCAAGATGGACTCAAACAAGCATGGCACAATGGAACAAAATGAAGAACACATCATGATGAACAATTTGATATATTACACGCCCAAAACGGAGCTACGATGACAGAGTTATGGCACGAAGAATAGTGCATGAAAATATGAGGAGGGAAAAGACTTAGGGAAATAGACCTCCTCTGGATCCAGATCTAGGGTTCGTCTCCGAGCGCGCGAACCGAGGCAGGGCCGGAGTACTCGCCGGAAAACTCGCCGGAGAGGGGAAGGTGGCCGGAGAGGAGGTGGATCCGGTCCGGCCCGACCGGATCCGGCCGGCGACGAGGCCGGGAAGACGCGACGATGGCGGGGCGGCGCACCCGTGCGGCGGTGTGGGGCGGAGCAGCGTGCGGCGGTGCGGGACGGCGAAGGCGCGCGGCGTCGGAGATGGCTGGTGGCAGTCGGTGGCGAGGGAGCGAGGCGGCGGCGCGGCGAGGACTCGGCGGCAGGGCGCGGGAGGAGCGCGCGGGCTCGGGGGGCCCGACCCGGGCCTGGCGGGCCGGCGGCGTGGGGGCGGCAGGCGCCACGTGGCGGCCCCTGTGTGGGCGCGAGAGGCGGCGGACGTATCCGGCGGCGTGGGGTGGAAGAAAGCTAGGGTTTATCTGCGCGAGGATTTCAGAGGGGAGGTCTATTTATAGGTAGAGGGAGCTAGGAGAGTCCAAATGGAGTGCGGTTTTCGGCCACGCGATCGTGATCGGACGGCCGAGAGGATGGAGGGGGTTTGGATGGGTTATTGGTCCACTTTGGAGGGGTGTTGGGCTGCAACACACACGAGGCCTTTACGGTTCCTCGGTTAACTGTTGGAGTATCAAACGGACTCCAAATGGCATGAAACTTGACAGGCAGTCTACCGGTGGTGTACCAAGGTCGCTTGGAAAATCTCGGTCCATTCCGAGAATGTTTAACACCCGCACACGAAAAGAGACAAAAGGGGGCGCCGGAGGACGTAGGAGTGTCGGATCGCGAAACGGACAACGGGGAAAATGCTCGGATGCATGAGACGAACACGTATGCAAATGAGATGCACATGATGACATGATATGAAATGCATGACATGAACAAAGTGCAAAACAAAGACAAAACCCAACCACGAAGGGAAACTCATATCACATCTCCGGAAAAGGCAAGAGTGGGAGTTACAAATATGGAAAGTTGTATCCGGGGCGTTACAACACTCCACCACTACGAGAGGATCTCGTCCCGAGATCTAGGATGGCGCCGGAGGGAAAAGGAAGAGGAAGATAAGAGGTAAAACTAAGTTGCTACGAGTGAAACCAATGAACCTTGAGAGGTTAAACAATTGGAAAGAATAATACAACGAAGATGAACAAAGTTGAAAGCACTCCGTTAGGAAAGAGGAACAAGGAAGAACAAATTCGGGCAGCACTCCGGTTGAAAAGTGATAAGATGAAAAGAACTTGAGCATAGGACACAACACTACGGTTAAATGGATAAGCACGAAAAGAACGCGGTCCTCACCGTTCGAGATGATGAGAGAAAAGAGCAACACCACAATGCCTCCGTATGAAGGAATCAAAGGTAGATCGTCGGAACAAAAGAACGGAGAAGGAAAATGACAACTTCTACTACAAATGAACTTGGAAAGCATCCTTGCAAGGAAGGATTGCACGGGGTTGTTGGGAAATCAACAATGAAAAGAATAAGCTTGTTGTGGGCTTATGAAAAAACATCTCGACAACTTTGAGGTGAAAATTCTGCCACTAACGGAAACGATAGATTGGATTGATATGAACTAGGATACGAGAAACTTAATTCACTGGGAGGGTAACTGAAGAACTTGGGTCACTTATAAGCACCATAAATAGCAACAATCCTTAGGGAAAGCTTTAGGTGAAACATGAAACAAGATAACTCCAACGAAGAGATTGGTGGATTTAAAATATCTCATTCTTGACAACATGTGAATCATGAAACACGAGCTCAAATTGTCAAGAATGGCATAACACCACTTCAAAAGATAAGATAGAAAGGATTGCACTTCGGAATGCAAGAAGAAGAATACTTGAGCTCCTTTGAAAAGAATCTCGATCAACACTTCGAGAAGGAATTAAATCCTTTATGAACCATCATGTAGAACCTCCATAAAGAACTCCGGTAAGAAAAAAATGAGCAAATGAACTCAAGATTTTGATGAACCTCCGGAATACGGAACTAATCACTTGGATGAACAAGAATAAGAATTATATTATGTGTATCCTTCACCAATATAGATTGATGACAAGCAACACATTTGGCATACTACTTATTCTCGTGGACAGGATTAAAAGAGATATAGCGCAACCTTGAGAAAGTTCTTCAACGATCCGCCGGTAGGATTTGGAAACAACGAATGAATTGATATGAGAACATAGGAAGAGGGATCTTGAACAAACCATCGTAAGAATTGAAAACGAACAAAGAAAAGATAAAGGAACACCGGGAAGAATTAGAAAATGAACGAAGATACTTGAGGGGATTTTGATACAAGTGAACGAAAAGATCACGAACTAACTATAGAATACTTGAGCGATGCACCGGTAAGATTTGGAGATCGAGAGCTGAAAGCTGTAATGAATAATTCTGAGATGATGGCCTCCGGAGAATCAAACTGAGAAGACTCCTGAAATGCTCCGGATGGTTGAAAAGAATTCTCACAATCGAAAACAATTATGAGAAGATGGCATCAAGCTATCACAAGTCTTTGAGAGAACAGATAAGATTTGGAGAAAAACTCTTCTTCGGTCTTCAAAATCTGAGAATGACGATGAGATACACCACCATGAATTGTTGAGATACTCCGGGTTGACGAATAGAAAGGTTGAGCCAACGGTGAAAAGAATTAGAAAGATCTTAGAGAAGGACATTTGACTGATGACAAAACATTCTTACATCAAACTTTGAAAGATTTGAGAATAGCTCCGGTAAAATTAGAAGAGTCAGGTAAGATCCTGGAAAAAGACCTATGGGTTAGGGCCCACTCGAAAGATACACCGTTGAACAATTTAAAAGAGAGATTGCGCTGGTTGAATTAAATGGCTTGAATGGGATAACAACCTCGAGATATCTTGAACGGATTAGGAATGAAAACACGAATCTCCTGAGATATCTTCAGCACTCCGGAACAAAAGAATAGTGAGAGGTGAATGATTAGGGGTGCAACGGCATGGGAAAATATTTGGAACGAGGAAAAGGATATGATCAACAAAGCTTGAATTGAATCCACCGGAGAAGAAAGAGAACGAATAATGATGAACTTGAGGCTCCTTTAGAATCTTCCTGAGAATCACCGGATAAGAACACTGAAAGGAAATAAAGAAGAGACTTCACATGAATAAGATGGATACTTGATTAAGAAATCTGAATCCTTGAAGAAAAAGGGCGGGAAAACAAAGGCAGCTTGGGACGGATAAAATGAGCACCGTTGAGAAGAACTGATAATTGATCTTGCGGATGTTGAAATGATCGGATCCACTTGAAGAGAAACACGCCGGTTGAAAATGGATTGACATGACAATCTCGATTATCAAGAGGGATTGGTATTCACATAGAAGTATGAGAACATAGCTTAGGAAAGGTATGGAATCAACACTTGACGTTGAAGCAACTCGAATACCACAACTGAAAAACAAAACAAAGGATTGGCTTGCAAGATAAGCTGGAAACAAACATATGATAGATCCCATATCGTATCACGTGTCTGCTGGAAAGATATTCTAGGAGCTACTTGAATTCCCACTTATAAACTCCCAAAACTTTCTGGTTATGCAATCAGGTGTTGGGGATATAGGGGAAGTATAATATCTCACCCAAACTAGCAAATCCTACATCCAGTTGTATCCATCCTTCAACACATAACCAAGAAATCTTCGGAAATCATTTACCTCAACCTTCGAAAAGCATTTGTTATACAAGTTATAGCAATACTCCCGAACTCCTGCCCCAGTACTGGGTGGCGTCGAGGTTATCTCACCAACAACTGCATAAAAGAGATTTTCAATGTCGGCGAACTCAGGTATTCCAAAACTGCAATGATAAAATTGTGACGACAACACCTCGAAGCTCAACTCCCTGGGACACTGCCATAGCCCCTAAATGCCAGGAGGCACCAAGAACAATGTTCTTGTCACAAAACCATCGGAACGATTCCAACATACCCACGTGATCCTAAAAAAATCATGAAATTTGAGGAGAGAAGAGTCAAAACTCTATGTCAGGAGGCCTCACCAGAGCGACGAAGGGACTGAGGAGTAAAAAGAATCCTACTCTCCAATATATATAATCCTAAAAGACTCAAAACATTTTTCTAGACTCAATAACGCCAGCGATTAGATCAAGCAGGGGGGCTCCTAAGTCGGGGAAGGCTCTGATTACCAACTTGTAACACCCACGATGCGGGTATATCTCCCACGTGTCGGAGCATGACTTAGAGGCATAACCGCATAGTAGGGATGTCGCAAGAGGGGTAATCTTTACACATCCCATGTACTGAATAAGAAAGGGATAAAGAGTTGGCTTACAATCGCCACTTCACACAATACATAAATATAGCATTACATCATCCAGAATACAATCAAGGTCCAACTATGGAACCAAAATAGAGAAAAGACAACCCCTAATGCTAGGTCCCCGATCGCCCCGACTGGGCTCCTCTACTGATCGACTAGAAACGAAACATCACAACGAACAAGGTCTTCATCGAGCTCCCACTCGAGCTGGGTTGCGTGACCTGCACTGGCATCATTGGCACCTGCATCTGGTTTTAGAAGTAACCTGTGAGTCACAGGGACTCAGCAATCTCACACCCTCGCGATCAAGACTATTTAAGCTTAAAGGTAGGAAAGGGTAGTGAGGTGGAGCTGCAGCAAGCACTAGCATATATGGTGGCTAACATGCGCAAATAAGAGCGAGAAGAGAAGCAACACAACGCTCGTGAACTAGAAGTGATCAAGAAGTGATCCCGAAACAACTTTACGCACAAACATAACTCCAAAACCGTGTTCACTTCCAGGACTCCGCCGAAAAGAGACCATCACGGCTACACACGATGCGTTTTAATTAAGTTAAGTTTCAAGTTCTCTACAACCGGATATTAACAAATTCCCATCTGCCCATAACCGCGGGCACGGCTTTCGAAAGTTCAAAACCCTGCAGGGGTGTCCCAACTTAGCCCATCACAAGCTCTCACGGTCAACGAAGGATATTCCTTCTCCCAGGACGACCCGATCAGACTCAGAATCCCGGTTACAAGACATCTCGACAATGGTAAACAAGACCAGCAAAGCCACCCGGATGTGCCGACAAATCCCGATAGGAGCTGCACATATCTCGTTCTCAGGGCACACCGGATTGTCCAAACTTCCGGTAGGCCAACCCAGAGTTGCCCCTGGTGGCCATTGGCGGCTGATAGGTTGGACCAACACTCAGAGGAGCACTGGCCCGAGGGGGTTTAAAATAAAGATGACCCTTGAGTCTCCAGAACCCAAGGGAAAAAGGCTTAGGTGGCAAATGGTAAAACCAAGGTTGGGCCTTGCTGGAGGAGTTTTATTCAAAGCGAACTGTCAAGGGGTTCCCATTATAACCCAACCGTGTAAGGAACGCAAAATCAAGGAACATAACACCAGTATGACAGAAACTAGGGCGGCAAGAGTGGAATAAAACACCAGGCATAAGGCCGAGCCTTCCACCCTTTACCAAGTATATAGGTGCATTGAGGTAAACAAGATATAATAATGATATCATGTTCTAACATGGAACAAACTCCATCTTCACCTGCAACTAGCAACGCTATAAGAGGGGCTGAGCAAAGCGGTAACATAGCCAAACAATGATTTGCTAGGAAAGGTGGGTTAGAGGCTTGACATGGCAATATGGGAGGCATGATATAGCAAGTGGTAGGTAACGCGGCATAGCAATAGAGCGAGCAGCTAGCAAGCAAAGATAGAAGTGATTCCGAGGGTATGGTCATCTTGCCTGCAAAGTTCTCCGAGTTGACGTAAGCTTGATCCTCGTAAGCGTACTCAACGGGTTCCTCGATCACGTACTCGTCTCCCGGCTCTACCCAAGGCAAGAACACAAGCAAAGTAAAACACAATCAACTACGGTGCAATGCACAAGCAACATGATGCAAAACATGGCATGATATGCGCGATGTGATATGCAATGCATATGCGAGCTCCGGAAGGAAAAGATTGAACCAGGCCTCAACTTGGCAAACCAAGCATGCCGCTGGAAAGACGAGTTGATTTTGGTCGAAATCGATATAAAGATCACCGGAATCGAATGCATGGTTTGCAAATGGCAAGCAAAACAAGGATGGCACAATTCTGCGATTAACAGCACGATGCCATCTAGAATGCAACAAGAAACTAAGATATTGCACTCCAACATAGCAACAAAGCACATGACAGTGATCTACTCAAGATGCTTGACAAAAGATGAACACTGAGCTCCGGCTAAATCACACAAGAGCGGGTTCAAACAAGCATGGAAAAAGTGCAAAAGATATCAGCATCACAGACTTGGTGAAAATACTAACATGTCAGAAAACTGGACATGACATAAACAGAATTGTGAAGGCGTGTTTGCGAGCTCGATGCACTCAACACAAGGCATTGCATGATAAACTAAGCATACTACCATCAAGAAGACATGATCAAGAAGCTAACCATGGCAAGAACAATCTCATAGCATGCATGGATCAACTACAACAACCTTGGCAAAATTGATTAACACGTAAACAATCTGCCAGGAGCATTTTATAGCAAAAGTAGAGCAAGATTGAGTCATGCTAGGGCACTCCATAAATGCAAACAGGGGCATGGATGGATAGATCACAACCATATGTAAAAATCATCCTTACTGAACATACTCAAAAGAAGCATGGATCTCTCTATAGAAACATGAATACATGGCATAAAAATAACAGCAGGAAATGACTTAGTGAAATTATAAGTCCCTGAAATTAGCAATATCACGAGAACTACTTTGCATGCTTGTGCTAGTCACCATGTTGATCACAAAAATACATGGCATACACCCCTATAAAGATGGCATGTCATAGCCCAAAACACATGTAGAGCTCATGCTCATATGCAGCACACAACAATTATGGCAAAAATGACAAATGCTCATAAACTGCTAAGTAACAGGAACTAACATTTTATAGCACTATTGCATCAGTCATTTGGGCATCAAGATGGACTCAAACAAGCATGGCACAATGGAACATCATGAAGAACACATCATGATGAACAATTTGATATATTACACGCCCAAAACAGAGCTACGATGACAGAGTTATGGCATGAAGAATAGTGCATGAAAATATGAGGAGGGAAAATACTTAGGGAAAATAAACCTCCTCTGGATCCAGATCTAGGGTTCGTCTCCGAGCGCGTGAACCGAGGCATGGCCGGAGTACTCGCCAGAAAACTTGCCGGAGAGGGGAAGGTGGCCGGAGAGGAGGTGGATCCGGTTCGGCCCGACCGGATCCGGCCGGCGACGAGGCCGGGAAGACGCGGCGATGGCGGGGCGGCGCGCCCGTGCGGCGGCGTGGGGCGGAGCAGTGTGCAGCGGCGCGGGGTGGCGAAGGCGCGCGGCGGCGGTGATGGCTGGCGGCGGTCGGCGGCGAGGGAGCGAGGCGGCGAAGCGACGAGGACTCGATGGCGGGGCACGCGGCAGGGCGCGGGAGGAGCGCGCGGGCTCGTGGGGCCCGACCCAGGCCTGGCGGGCCGGTGGCATGGGGGCGGCGGGCGCCATGTGGCAGCCCCTGTGTGGGCGCAGGAGGCGGCGGACGTGTCCGGACGGACCGGACGTGTCCGGCGGTGTGGGGTGGAAGAAAGCTAGGGTTTATCTGCGCGAGGATTTCGGAGGGGAAGGTCTATTTATAGGTAGAGGGAGCTAGGAGAGTCCAAATGGAGTGCGGTTTTCGGCCACGCGATCGTGATCGAACGGCCGAGAGGATGGAGGGGGTTTGGATGGGTTATTGGGCCACTTTGGAGGGGTGTTGGGCTGCAACACACACGAGGCCTTTACGGTTCCTTGGTTAACCGTTGGAGTATCAAACGGACTCCAAATGGCACGAAACTTGACAGGCGGTCTACCGGTGGTGTACCAAGGTCACTTCACAAATCTCGGTCCATTCCGAGAATGTTTAACACCCGCACACGAAAAGAGACAAAAGGGGACGCCAGAGGACGTAGGAGTGTCGGATCGCGAAACGGACAACGGGGAAAATGCTCAAATGCATGAGACGAACATGTATGATGCACATAATGACATGATATGAAATGCATGACATGAACAAAATGCAAAACAAAGAAAAAACCCAACCACGAAGAGAAACTCATATCGCATCTCCAGAAAAGGCAAGAGTCGGAGTTACAAATATGGAAAGTTGTATCCGGGGCGTTACACTGGGTTAATAGATTAGTTCCCAAAAATGATATGAAATTGCATAATAAACATGTAAAGTATCCAAGATTGATAATGTAATAGCATGAAACAATAAAAATTATAGATACATTGGAGACATATCAAGAAGTTACCTGTGTTCGGCCAGATGATGATGGATGCCGTCACACCGAGAGGGCCCTAAGAATATCTCTCCATTGTTGGGGGAGCAAATCCCACTCTAAAGGTATTCGGCCACTTGTCAAACTTTCCGATGAACCTGTAAGTTGTCGTTATGATCACGGTGTTACAGGTGACATTTGAGCAACCCCAAAGCCCAACGTACGGTAAGAAGTGACCATGACACTCTCATGGTCTAAGGATAAAAATCACACACTAACACTCCCTATTATTACAATTGAACAATGACGATATTAACTCAATTCATAACATGCAAAATTGTGTCGATTCCATATGATCGTTCTTCCAATGTCATAATCTCAATGTTGTTTTAGGACTATCGTTACACTTAGCGATATCCTAAGATCCGGAAAACGTGATCACCAACAATACTTGAGCTAGTCCTAGAGGCAAGACTAGGAAACCTTTATTTTACCGTTTATCATTCCACGCGTGCATATGAGTTTTCAACTAAATCGCATATTCCAGGATCGTAGCTGTTATAGCAAGAAATATAAACACTTCATTGTGAATATGGAAATATAATAATACAATATTATTGCCTCTAGGGCATATTTCCAACAACAATTCCACAAATATATTCTCATCACTCTCGTCCTACTAACACTTGGCAGACTATGATTGCCTTAAGCTTGTGACCCTATAGGTTCGATAACTCATAGACATGAACAAAACCACTACAAAAAAATACACTTCCGTGATGATACGTGTTTGTCACAGTAGGTCGCTTTTTTTGTCATGCATGTACATCCATGACAAATTTATGACAGAATCAAGATAGTCATACTTGTGTTATCGTAGAAGTGTTCCATGACATTACCAAAATTATCATCACGGAAGTGTCCACTTCCATGACGATAAATCGTGCGTCACAGAAGTGCTTTCGTCAAGGGTGACCAACACGTGGCATTCACCGTAACGGAATGACGTTAAGCTATCGGGTCGGGTTTTGGATCTGATAACCCGTTAACAACCCCGACCAATGGGGATTTTCCACGTGTAAAATCATCATTGGCTAGAGGAAACACGTGTCGGCTCATCGTCGGGACAGATGTCATCCACTCACTGGACAGAAGGTGCCTATGATACGTCGACACATGGCATGGCCCAACAAGTTTAGATGGGCCAGCCCAACTAGAGGCCCACAAGATTTTGCGAACCATAATGGGCCGGCCCAGCTAAAGGCCCATGAAATTTTGCGGACCATAATGGGCTGGCCCAGCTAAAGGCCCACAAGATTTTGCGGGCCATAATGGGCTGGCCTAGGTAAAGGCCCATGAGATTTTTTTGTGCCATAATGGGCTGGCCCAGGTAAAGGCCCACAAGATTCTTGCGGGTCATAATGGGCCAGCCCAGCTAAAGGCCCACGAGATTTCGCCGACATTAATGGGCCGTCCCAGCTGTAGGCCCACAAGATTTTGAGGACCCTAGTAGGCCGGCCCATTAACTGGCTGCCATGTTTTGGGCCAAATGCCGGCCCATATTTGATCCGGTCCATTAATGGCCTGCCATGCTCCGGGCCTAATAGTGGCCCATATGAGATCTGGCTCGTTAAAAGCCTACCACGTTCTGGGCCAAATTACGGCCCAGATCAGGTCCGGCCCTTTAAGAGGCTTTGGGCTCAATTATGGCCCATATCAGATTCGGCCCGTCAACTGGACACTATGCTTTTGGGCCCACTTGCTAAAGGCACACTTAGTAATTCGACCTGATATTAGTTTTGGCCTGTTAAGGGCCCGTTTAACATTTCGGCCCTATATTAAATTCGGCCTGTTAAAAGCCTGTCATATAGTTGGGCCTAACTACGGCCCGGTTTGCATCTGGCCTGCTCGCAGCCGATATCTGATTGGGCCAAACAAGGACCCAGACAATTTTGGCATGTTAAAAGCCCGTGATTTGATTCGCACAATCATGGGCCGGGGTTCATTTCGGGCTGTTGCATAACTAGTAGGAATTAAGAACAAACCTACTCTATACAATAAAGAAATTACGGCATAGTAACTAAGAATAAACCTACACTACACAATAAAGGATTTAAGGTATATTACATCCACTGGGCATCAAAGTTCGCCACCAGTGATCATAAAGCGCAACGAAGAAGAAGATTACAAAAACTGGGCACCATTGCAGCGTAACAAAATAATACTGAACCGAGACCACTTCCAAGACAGTTCAAGAAAGGTTAGCCTTGCGGGGGAACTGCTGCGCAAGCTGCTGAGCAAGGCTGTGAGACCGGCCTAGCATGTCGGTCATAGCTTCCAGGTGTAGCTATTTAGCGATGAGGTTCTCATTGGTGTTCTCCACAATCTTTGTTAGAGATAGGACTTCAAGTTGAAGTTGAGTTGTAGAATGCCTTTCTACTAGAACTTGGGACTGAAGAAGTCGAACTGATTCAGACAACGAATTATGTGAGCTTGTCTGATTGTTAGTCTCAAGTAACTTGAACACTGCATCAAGACAAGACTTTGGGGTTGTCTCACTATCTTCAAGATGTTTTGCCTTCTTTGCTGCAATATATGTTGGGTTTGTCTCACAGCCTTTAGCAAACTTGTGCATGCCATCAGGCATATCACCCTGAAACAAAGCAGAGAGATGACAGGTTTTGCACATGTATAAACAAAGATGATAATTGTTCTGTCAATTCTATCCAATTTCAAATTAGAAAATAAAGAGTATGTTCAAAATATCAATAGCATAATTTGGCATTGTTCATAATGCGGGGAGCTTCACCACACTACTGGATTACCATGTCAACATAACAAGCATAGATGAAGGGCAAAGAAAATCATTGTATCTATTTTGGATAATGTGCGTGGCATGTTGTTCATATCATCAGCCACATCACTAAGATAAAACAAGAGATGACAAGGTGCAAACGTGGGCTGCTTCACCACACACTGGATTATAGATCCACAAAAACAAGCATACATATAGGGAGTATTAAGTAATGTGCATGGTATGAATAAGGAATTTGGTTTTACAAGTAAAACTTAGAACTTACGGTTCTTACGAACATGCATTTTGGTAGAAACAGCAAACTAAACAGCAGTAAATGATAGGGAGTATGAGCAAATTAAACAGCAGTTGAGGATAAAGGCTTTAGAAGGACTGACTTACATTAACAGTTAACACCGGCTTTATAATGCCCTTCTCCATGGCAAGGGAAGGATAACTCAAGAATTTCAGCACAGAATCTTCTTCATAAGCATTGCCTGTACTCTACATTTTGTAGAGAGTAATTATAGATATGATAATACTGGAAGGGATAGACGATAATGAAGATAAGATGCAGATTGATGCTACATAATCAACTACCAATCCCTGGAAGTACAAGCGTTACAGGACAAAATGTACTGACAAGAGCAATGGGCTACACTTCTGCATTGGCATTGTCTGTGTATTCTACTTGTTGGTAAAATTAAATATAGATCTGATCTTTTTTAGTAAATGGTGGGCGAGGGAGATAAGATGCAGAATGCTACAAAATGAACCAATCCCTCTTCCCATAATACAAGAGTGTTTTGAACACTGGTGTACTGTACAAAACATTCTTATATTATGGGACGGAGGGAGTAGCTGTTAATGTAAGTACAGTGATAGACCATGTTCAGTCCTTACAAGAGGACTGTAGAGCTAAACCTCTTCAAAAGCATTGGGTTGATTCTAAATTTATGTAAGAGTCCATACGAATCTTATAATGTCCACCAAATGGACGATTACGAGGCTAACATGTGCAGTGATGCTACATAATCAAACAGCTATGAAAGTAAGTATGGTCATACAGGGCAAGAGGTACTCACAAGAGCAATGCAGTGTGCAGTATAGTTGCGAGATTCTGTGGTCCCTTGAGAACGAATGTTCTTCTGCTAACAGTTTTCATACAAGTGATACATTAAGGCAAATGCAGAAATGTAGTTCAAATTGTGATGTGATATCATAGACAGTACCTTACGCTGCAGCCGAGACCAATGTGTAACAAGATTATTCCAGTCACCATCGGATAAATGTAGCACCGGAGACTTTACAGAAATTTCGTTCAGAGGCTTGCCATCGAAGTGCGCTTGCCTCAGGTAGGAACAATACTTCATCAACGAGTGCTTGAAAAGCGCAACCAACCCTTGCTCGTCATCACAATCCAGTTTGCGCCTCGCCTATTTAAAAGAATGAAATCGTGTGTCTTCTGTCAGCAGAAACATATGCAGTAATGACCATGAATAACATTAGTACATTACTTACGCGTAAGTTGCGGAGGAAGACTGGAAATTGTTCTGTGTCTGCGGTATAATCTTTCCATGAAGGAAAGATGCGCACAAAGTTCCTCACAACAACATAAGCTTCGTCTTCTAAACTGGGAGGAAATGGAACAGGGGTCCTATTTGCTGCAATTGGGGCTCTCTCTGGTTCGAAAAGGGATTTGGCAACTGGATTTGGTGTACTCTTTGCTGGAATGGGGGTTTTGCATCATACAGCTGGTGCTATGTCAACTAGCATAATCATACTATTTGCTGCAGTTGGGGTCTGCTGAGTTGGGGCATCAGAAATGACCAGTGTAGTAGGGCTAGAGTCTACTAGAGTTGGGGTATTTTGTGGGTCAGGTGATATTGCAACTACACCTAATGGGCTATTTGATTTATCAGGTGCCACTACCTTTTCCAAATACTTTGCTTGTGCTCCTCCATGATCAGCAATCGCCCTCTTCCTTTTGAACGTCTGATACACAAGAACATCATTTGAATGGATAAATATGCTATGATGACAGATGGAATATGTACTGAAAATGGATAGGTAGGGCGTATTCACATACACGATGTGTAAACTAAGCTAATGGCAGTTCAACAAAGTAGAAGCAATGCAAAGTATCAGTTGCAAGATATGTGCGAGCAATGTAACCTTGGAAAGTTAGAGCAAGTACCTTGATGGGTGAATAAGATAGGGCATCTTCCTCTGACTCCTCCACTAGGGAGCTACATTGACTTAGGTCTCCCTCTAGCTCAGAATCACTGTTAGGATCATATTTTGAGCATGAATCTGCAAGTGGAGAGTGTTTGCATTGCATTGCATCCAGACTTGATTTCAGTCCCTTAATGCCAAGTTTGACAGCCATGGCATTGTTCTGCTTTATTCTTTTCATGCGCGCAAGCTCATAATCATTATGATGATGTTCAGAATCTGAGATTCATGAAAACATAAAAAGTACTCAGATTATCTATGGAATGCATTGCGGTTTCAACTCGGAGAGTGTCTCCCTATAAACCCCTACATATGCAAAGTTCACCTCCCCAACCGTGCTGACCAGACCACACACAGAGATACACACCCGAGCAATGAACATGCATTTTTGAAACTAATTTAGGAACATTTAGCCGACCAATTAAACAACTCTGTTTTAATAATATCATATTCGTATTTGAACAACTAAGCTTGTTTAGCTTGATGGGTGGAGCAGTGTTATTATGACATGAAGCATGTATTCTGATCGTATAGTGATCATAAAAGGGGGAAACTCTAAGCATATATTTTTTTAGCAAAAGAGGGTTTCCCTTTGATTTCTATTAAAGAAACCACCATAGAACCAACATGATCAATTAAACCCTAAGCATGATCAATTAAACCGTATTATGGTTGTGCCATGGTAGATTTGAAGCTGCAAACCGGAGAAATGATATTTAGCATCCATTGTTTGCTTCGAACTAAGAACTAAATTCTAAGAGCTGAAAAGAAAGTAGAGTAACCAAGTTAAGATCTATTTTCTGGTTGAGATCAAGAAGTTGAGGAGATATGAAGTACCACCTCTCTTGCGGGGCCGTGTAGGCATCGGGGGTGCGATGGCTGTCGGTGGCGTTGAAGTAGATCTGCGACGGTAGATGGGTGCATCGGGGGATAAGTCCCGTTGCGGTGGAAGAGAAGGTCATGTGAGCAGCCCCTGCAAAGAGGACGACGGCGCCGATGAAGCGAGAGGACTCGATGCAAGGCTATTGGTCCGTCGCCCTGGATGAGAAACGTCCATCTCTAGCAGTGGACGATGCGGTCTTGGTAGGCGCTCCAGCATGGTGGAGGACGGCGGCGATGGATGTGGTGGAGGACGGCGGCGATGGATGGGGTGGCGGACGGAGGCTGGTGTGGGAATGGGTTGTTCTAGCGCGGATGGTGTATGAATGGGAAAATGGAGGGAGAGGTATGGGGAACCATGTTTTTGGGACGCGCCTGTCTGAAATATGGGAAAGTTACGAACTTAACCCCCGTTTCAAATTTGGACGTCTCGTCGGTTGGGGATAGGACGGTAATCTCGCATCTCCCAAATATTTGCCGGTAACTATTTCGGACGAGGAGAGGGTGTTTTGCCGCCCATGGTTGGCGCCCATGGTGTATGAACGGGGCTGACAGGTAGGGCGGTTGTGTCACGTCTAATGGAAGTTACACAACTGCCCCTATTTAAAATATTAGCCTACATCTATTTCGGACGAGGAGATGGTGTTTTGCCGCCCACCGTGTATGAATGGGGAATGGAGGGAGAAACAGAGGTCTTTCGGACGAGCTTGAATCAAATGAGTTTTGCCGCCCATGTTTGACGCCCACTGTGTCGGAATGGGCTCAGAGGCGGTCGTGTCATGTCTAATTCAAGTTACTAACCTACCCCTATTTAGAGCAGTGGAAATCGGGCCGATGGATTGTCCGTGTAATGGGTAGACAGTAATTTCCATCTCCCAAACACTTGTCTTCGGGCAGCCGATGTGGGAGTGGACATTTTGCTGTTTCTTTTGAATTTTAGGACAATAAGCATCCACGTTTACCCTGGCAACTAAATTCGAATCCATTTTGTATTCCTATATGAATCTTTATAAATCATTCTATGTGTTTTTATATATCTTCAAAAGGATGACAAAGATGTATTCCACTGTCATATATGAATATGGTTTACAAATGCCGATACTCAAATTCAGAAATTAGAATCCAGTTTAAGGTGAATTCGAATATTTGGAACACTTCATGTCCAACTCAAATGTCACACGCAGCATAATGTGTACTCCCATTTAGATATGTACACGAGCGATGTATCAAGATTCAAATACCGAGTCAATCAACCAAGAATGTACGGAACTAACAGACACATAAACACTTATAGAGTATATGGATCAATAATATCAACTAACATACATAAGCGAGGCTGCTGTACTTTTTTTTTGGCTGCAACAGCATCCTTTTTTAGCCAGCATCTTGGCCCTTTCCGATGCGTGCCACTTATGGTCCATCTATACTACTATTGTTGAATGCACATTCAGCCCGATTATCATATTTGTAGGTCTGGCACAACAATCCAAATGAAATGTCTCCGAGTCTTATCAATTAATACAGACTTGTGCTCAAATAAAATTACAAACAAAAAAACAAGTATTACATGATCTCTAAAATAAATGGTTTGATTGATTACATGAACAGACAACACAAAGGTTATTCAACTATGGAAAGAACATTTCACCTATGATTTACCAAGTAGGAATTTAATTTCCTTTTTTCCTTCAGGACCTTAACAATCTGGTCAGTCTCGGCTTGCTTCGTTTTGAAATCCACCAAATATTTAATGGTTGTCTTGAGTACTGCTTGTGATTGTGTTGTTTGCTTCCTCAACATGTCAACTTCATCTCTAAGTGCAGAAGCAGAATCTCTTTCTACCACTAGTTTAGCCTCTAGAGCATCAGCAGTTGGCAATTCATAATGCACGATTGGGCCGGTGCCACTGCTGTGGGATGATGCAACGTCCATGGGGACCTCGCTCTTTGATCTTGGGCTAACTTGTTTTGCCATTAAAGTTTTGATTGGATTCAGAAAAGTTGAAGTTAGCAAAACATCTCAACTGGGAGTTATAACAGCAAACCAGTTAAACAAACATGGAATTAAAGAGTTTCAATTGGATGCTGAAAAGTAGTTATTAACATCATTGTAACCCGTTGTTGCAGCAGCAAAGCAGTTAAGCAAACAAGTAGATATTTAAGTTAAGGCAAACAGGTAATTCTTAACAGTAAGTATCAAACACATAGATAGGCGCAGTCTACAATATGATTAACAGGCTGTGCCATTATGTAATCAGTAGCAAACTAAATTAAGCCAAGCAACGTAATTGAACAATTTTGCAATAAGTGGCTAACTAAAATTCCGAGAAGCAGGTAACTGAACTTACACTAGTTCTTTGTACATGCACACTGCAACTTCTTTTTCGCTTACAAGGTTGTACGAAGGAGTCCATGGCATCAATTGCTTGGATACGCAGTCCCAATACTTCTTTCTTCCCACACTACATGGGTAAGTCGAATGGTTAATCTGGTAAGATAGTGCGTCCTTGATATGTTATATGAGAACGTGTAGTCAGACTAGTTGTAGCCAAACACATCACACTGGCTTTTACTGTATATTTCATACGATTACTTTTGGCATATCGAGATCTAAGCAATCTACAATAGGATGAAAAGACTGGCATCCTTCACATTATTGGCAAACTCAGTTCATAGAAACAAGCAATTCAACCATTTTGTGGGTAAATCAAAAGTGCCACTGGAATATTTTTCACTATCCAATCATACATGCAAAAAGGGGGCGACGCCACCATAGGGGCTGGTATGGGCGGCCGCCTCAGGTGGCTGGAAAGTGTGCACCTAGTTTGAGTCGTCCAGGTTGGCCCACGCTAGTTTTGTTCGTCCCAACGCATGAGTAGGCGATGTAAAAAATGAAGAAAAATGTTTCAATTTGGATGGGCCAATAACATAAGTGCAAGGCAGGCCCTATAGCAGGCTCGCGGCCCAAACGAGCGCCTCCCATATCGATCGACAGCAGGAAAAATCCCAATTCATTCACTCCAGCCTCCAGTCTGGTTTGCTCCTAACCTAGCCACCGCTGGACAGACCGACACATCACTTCCTCGCGCCCTTGTTGGAGGGCGATCGTCGGGCTTCAAGCGAACGGAAGGACGAGAAGATGAAGATCCAACCCTGGGTGTAGCCTGCGTGGGAGGCAGCGGTGGCAGCACGGGCATGGCATCGAGCTTGCGCAAACGGACAGCCGCAGCTTGCAAGAGTAGCATGCGCAACAAGCAGGTACATCACATCCCTGATTATATCTAATTCAACTCTTCAATTTCTGGCCAATAGTTAAACCTGACGGTGTTGTAAAATTGCTTGTACGTAGGGAATCTATGAGAAAATGAAACCAATTTCTACTTATTTTATAACTCCCCCAATCAATATGAACTGACTGAATCTGATGTATCTAATCAAGTTTCCGGTGCAAACATACAAGCTCATGTTGTTCTTGAGCCTGAAGTGTCTAATGAACAGACTGCTAATGAAGGATTTGATGCAAACATTTTACATGCTCCTGGTGATGAACATATAGTCTCTAATGAGGGATCTAATGCAAGCATTTTGCAAGCTCATTGAAGGATTTAGTGTCTAATGATGATATACTATGTTGAGAGAGACAGAGGTTTGCAGGCATTGATGACAAGCAAATTATAGTGCATTTTCATAGCTTGAGAAAACGTCGAGGCCATCTACCAGAAAGTCCCTATATCATGACAACATAGCATAAATACTTTTCTAATCTTTTGTTTGAAACTATTGGCATACTTGTGCAGGATAGATATATTGATATGCAGTTTGTGCACTGGCTATACGTGCAATTACACTTCGATATTTTCAGCCAGAGAACGAATAATTCAAGCAGGTACAGACCATGTTTGTAGTCCTTGTACACCATGTTGCATTTTGTGTTTTTTGGTGCTTGCATCATTTAGTGTTTATAATCTGAACTACTTTGGATCATTAGCTGGTTTTCAAAGTGCATATAGCTTCACATTTCTCAAGTTATGTTGATTTCCGGAGTGCAAGTGCCTTCGTATTTTTTAAGTTAAATGTTCGCCCCTGGTAACTTGAATTCGTGGATCGGCCACTGCACACAAATCATACACGAATGCCAGTATGAATTAAATGAAATGCAGGGACTTACGCTAGCTCGTTGTACAGGCTCACTGCAGCTCTGCTTGCGCTTTGGGATGTTCCATGTACAAGTCCATGTTACCACTTGCTTGGATGTGCAGGCCTTGTGCTCCTTGCATCCCCCTCTGCATTTTTGACACGACGAATGGTTGATCAAATAAGAGGAATCGACCTTGATGTTGTACCGGAGGACAGATACTTACAAGGTTATACGGGTGTGCAGGATGTGTACCAGATCCCGTAGCGCCGTCATGCTTCGCTAAAATATGGATTTGCTTGTTTCAGATGATATCTCCAGAAGAAATAAGAGTTAAGGTCAGAGTTGCATAGGCGGGTAAGCTAAGAGAGCAGTGAAAGGATATCCAAACATCGTCGGAACAGTGCACAAGGGAGTGATGTGTGGATACCTAGTTTGGGCCGGCATTTGGGCATGCTCGCCTAGCTAGAGTGTGGGTCACTTCAGAGCCCTTCAGGGTGATGCACTGGCTGGCCGCGCATGGATGCAGATCTTGAGTGGCAGCGGAGCGCTACGATGTAGTGGACGAGACCGTTGGTGAAGCCCCAACGGCCTTGGGGGCGGAGGTGCGACAATGTGCTCGGTGAAGTAGCCCCGGTGAGCTGGGAGACGGTGTCGGTGAAGCGCACCTGATGCGGTGGAACTTGGTGTCTATGAGGCACGTCGGTTGCGGCGGCCGACGTTGTCGGTGGACCACCCGGTGCGGTGGACGAGGGCGTAGATGAGGTAGCTCCGGTGCGGTGGTGAAGCGTGACCATCGTCTTCGTCGTCGTCGTCTGACACAGAGGTGGGGAACGGTGGGGAAAGAGACGAGACGAGGGGCGATTCGAGGGTTGGCGGCGAATTAGGGATTTGAGCAATCTGGACGCGGAAGGGGACGATGGAGAAGAGAGATTTTGCAGGGCTGGAATTGGGGCCGCCAGATATTTCAATCCGAAACGTGGAAGCGCAAACTTATATTGTCGTCGTCCTTTTCTGGGGGGGATGGGGGTGGCTGGGTGCTACGCGTCCGTCCGACACACGCGACCACCCCGACAGGACTATGCTTTGGTGCCTTAAGGAACTTGCCTTTGTGTCCATGACATATGGGCCCAACAGGTGGCTGGCCCACATGTCAGTGACCCAAAGGCAGTTGCCTTTAAGGCACCGAAGCAGCGTCCACCCCGACACGACCCTGGTTTGCCTGGTGCGCCTACATTTGAGAATGCAAACGAATCTTCTTTCATTTGCAAACGAGTCTGTATGTATTACCATGCCCGTGTTTTCCTTGCAATAATTAGTCACTCGAAATGAGATACTCCTTCCGTTCACTTTTGTAAGTCATTTCAGACAACTTAAAATGAACTGTTTTGCACATTGTCTGAAATGTCTTCAAGGTCTTATAGAAGTGAACAGAGGGAGTACTATAAATTAATTAATGAGGAGTTATTTGAAAAAAATCTAAACGGTACCCACGCTAACGTGGATTAGAGTGTGTGTCACATAATTAGTTATTTGAATTAGAGTGTGTGTCATGTAGTTAGTTATTTGAATTAGAGTGTGTGTCACGTAGCGATCTCCAATTCTAACGTGGATTTCGCATTTCACTATATCCACGCTACTTTTTTAATACAAATTCATATGTATATGATGAACACCATGGTAGTGAGAAAACTTTTGGATGGATTCAAACATATGTCCTACAAAATAGCACAACAAACTGAGTCAATGTCAACTTTTCGAAACTTAGTATGGCACGAATTCGAAATAATTACCCATATGCCTGGTCCTCGGTTCAAATCTTACAATGTACACCGACTTGAAACATCGATATTAAGTCTCGTACTATGTACATTCAAATGTTATTTTTAGCCCCTCCCCCCCACCCCCTGCACAAACCCTACATACTTCCTGTATCGGTCAATCTTCCTCTCCTAACCACCTTAGGAAGCTATCGGTTTCCAACACACGTTCATTATTTCTCTCCATGTTTCGATCTCTTAGTCTCTCAAATACACAACCCCTTTTTCCACTCTGTTACCAAATGTATTTACCTCACACACCCGCCATTGCACCCCATGCCGAGCTCTCTCTCTCTCTCCCCCCTCTCCCTCTCACCCTCTCGTGCTAAATACATGCATTGCCTATCTAGACCCCCAACCTCTCGTGCATGCGCACACACGCACGTTGTATATCTAGGCCACTCCCTCGAGACTGTCTCACTCTTTCTTCCACACGGCGGGCCACACTCGCTCAATCTCGCTCTCTTTATCTGAGTCTCGTTTAACCTTGTTTTCTTTCACACACAAATGATATATCTCCACGTTCGGGCCTCGATCGACATACTCTATACTCTCTCACGCAGATTGTCTATCTAGGTCAGTCCATCCAAGCCGCCACCACTCTTTCAACCTCATGGTGGGCCACGCTCACTCGATCTCTCTCTCTCTCTCTCTCTCTCTCTCTCTCTCTCTCTCCGTATGTCTCGATTGACCTCGCTCTTTCTCGGACAAAAACAATATATCACCATGTTGAGCCCAATTCGACCTATTCACATTGTATACTCTCTCACGCACATCGTCTATCTAGGTCACTCTCTCCAACTCGTCTCACTCTTTCGATCGCACGGCGACCCTATGTGATCGGTTGACCTTGCTTCCTCTCACGCACAAAATATATCTACACGTCTGTGACTGGATCATCTCTCAAGCTCTATCTTACAGCCCTCACCCTTGCCAAAAAGCTCAATCGGACAATATCTCTCCAGAGCATATATATTTGTTCAATGAATGTCGTACCACACTCACTTTGTCTCTCTATCTATATGTCTATCGATTGACCTCACTTTCTCACACCGTATCTTCCATGCATTGAAGCTACTACCTCTCCATCCCTCGCAAAGCCGGAGCTATTTACATTGCGAGGGGCACTCCAACCTTGGTTTAATTTGTGTAGGCATTTATTCCGGTCGGTTTAGATTATATTTTCATAGCATTCGGCCCACAACTACTACAATCACCGTAGCGGGTAATTAAGCTACGGGGAGCACCTAATATGAGCACCGGGGAGCCGTTGGATCGAAGATGCAGCAGCACACACGAGGCCTGAATGTTTTATTTGCAAAAAAATCTTTGGAGAGTTAGGAAATTGCGCATAATTACAAAGACTACTCCCAAGCCATTGGATCTCACTTCCAACGGTGTAAAAACTCATATCCCCATAGTATCTAAGCTGCGGGGTGGATGTGATATTCTATGCCGCTGTCATTTTTGTTCGTAAACTTGCAAAAAAACATGTGACTCGTGTCGTTACTTGTCTAACCGCGCAAAGTGTTTGTTCAAAAAAACCATCCTACACTGAAATATCGGAACAACACACGGGGGTCCCACTTGTCATTAATCAAATTTGGACCTAAAACTAACAAATTTGAAAGACGAGATTCGAACTGGCAACCTGGACTACAAAGCGTAAGTCGATAGCCTGAAAAAACGAACGGTTGTTGGCTTTGTCCCATAACTTGATTTTATACAGTACTTGCGTTGAGTAGAGTAGAGGGAGTGCCTCGTCAACACGTGCATGACCGTTATCTCACTTACTGGTGGGTCCCAGGTCTGCGATCTCAATCTCTCTTCTCTCCATCGTCTAACCTTTGCACGGGCACACACGAAGAGCGGCGCTAGCTTGCCGTGGTGTTATTACAACTAAAAAAACTTGGAAAATAGAAGAATCGCCTAGAACAAGAGACGTTGTGGCTGGTCGAGACGGAGCCAACCACATCTATCCTCCGTGCCACGTTTGCATGATGAAGCTGTGTGGCTAGTGGGGTGTTTTCAACCGACTGGCTGGGTCCAGAGGTCAAACCATAGGTACTCTACTACGTCTGATACAGTATATTTTTACACGCACATTTTTCCTCCGTGCCGAGACGTGGCACACCCTACCGCGCGGTTTCGGGGTCCTCCCAGGTGATGCACGCATATATTCTTCCTGACGTGGGACGCCCTACCGCGCGTTTTTTGGGTCCTCCTCGGTCGTAGTGCCGAAGCAAGTAAATGAGTCGTCAAATCATGAAAGACCACATTTCCCGCCGAGTACATCAGTGAAGCACGGTGGCTAGCTAGTTGGGCTAGTTCGACCGATTAGCTAGGCCGCCGCCACATTTGTTTTTTCACCCCTTTTTTATCTACTTGCCGGAAGGTAAATTTAAATATAAACCACAGCGTTGCTCTGGTGTTTGGGTGCGGCAGGATTTTTAGTTTTTTGATTGACGGGAGCAGGCGCGGCAGGATTTTTAATTTTTTTGATTGACGGGAGCAGGCGCGGCAGCAATTAGTCACGATGACTCCGCCTGTACCCACTGCTCCCTGATGTGAGAAGTCGTCGACTGGTGTTTTACCGTGGTGAAAACCAAAAGATTCCCCGCTCCCTCCGCCTTCCCATAGATTGCATTGCCTTTCAGCCATTTCGCCCCCTTTGCTTCCTCTCCCCATTGCTTCTACCTGGTGCCATGGCGGCGCAGTAGATCACGGAGTCCGAGGTGAGGCTCCTGACACAGGAGCTCCATGCCAAGGGTGCGGAGCTCAGGGCCAAGGACGTGGAGCTTCATGAGCTCAAGGAGGAGAGGAGTGTCATGCTCCTCCGTTATGTGCGGGAGTTCACGGAGCTTCAAAAGCGACAGGCGTCCACCACAAAGATGCTCGAGGCGTCGGCGGCGTTGCTGCGGAAAGCGGGAGATAGGATAGGCCATCGGGGGAGCCGGCTGGAGTGCGAGCGGGCCGATCGTGACGAGGTCCAGGATCGCCTCAGCCACTTGGTGAACCAAGTTGCCACACACGTGTTGCGGCTGCGCGATGCCTACCGTCGTGCCAGCGCGACGATGCCGGCTGTCGGGCTAAACCCTCTGCATGGGCATGTCCATGTCTCGGCGCAACATGACCGTTGGATCAAACTCAGACGATGCAGATCAGTCACTGTAGCACAGAGCGTGTGGGTGTGTTTGGTTGCATTCTCATCTCAATATAGTTGTTTCTTCTTCGTGTGTTTTGTCAACCTACTAGTGTGGACTCATGCACCCTTCATGCACTCTGCCAAACACCCAAAAGTGGGTCGAGAAGGGAACTTTTGCTCCCATCCCGTGCACCCTTCATACACCCTGCCTAACACTATTCGTGCTTCATGTGGTTCATGTTTCGTGGAGTACTGTAGCACCGTACTCTCCGTGCGCTGTGGACCTAGTTCTGTTAACATTGATCTCACCGTCCATTCTCGACCGGACAGTCGAAAAAGCGGTACTATGTTACATATAGGAGTAGTTGACATGCGCACAACATCATTTGTTATCGTCATATCTTACTACACTAGCAACAAGATTGTGTAGTACTGACGTATGAACCACTGCACATGCCTAGTAGTAGGAGCACTGTGTATGTTCAAGTGGCTGCCGTGTTTTGCACTCCTCCATCGTAAGAGTGGAAACGCTTGTTGTAATCATTTTTTTCTTCGGAAAAATAGTGGACACGCTCTACCGTGCGGATCCTCCTCCAGCCATGCACTAAATTACTCACTTTCGCCGACGTGTGGGACAGCCAGCATCGGGGTCCACCAGCCATGCACTAAATTACTCCGTAGTAGAGTGACGGTAGACTACCCCAATCGAAGCGCTGTAGTAATGCCCAATGAGTCATCAAATCACAAAACCCCCTCCTTTCCAGCAGTAAGTTGGACGGACGAAGCAACCATCATTTCACTCTTCTCTCTTGGCTTCGTCTCTACCCAACCCTCGCTTCTGCCTCATCTTTTTCCTCATTTCTTCAAGAAAACCCCGACCTGCTTCTGCCATTGTTCTTCTCTCCCAAAGAAGGAAAGGTGAGCGTATCAATGGTGTTGATTCTGGCCAAGGCCCGGTCTTGCAACCCCGAGACTGATCCTATAACTCCCTCTCTTTTCTTCTTTTGGGTTTGTGATTATGGTTTCTTTTCTTTTATTTCTATTTGACAGTTTCTTGATGGATGCTGGAGCACCGGCCAAAGTGATGTCTATGGCTCCGTCCAAAACCGTCGAGGCTCATGGTACGAAGAAGCGCAAGCACCCCGCCGAGACTACCGCAGACAAGCTCAAAGCCATCGCCCTGTCCAAGCCCCCCTCTCCGAGATCCCTCATTAAGCAAGTCCAGGTAATATCTCTTCTTGACGATCTTTTTCTCGATCTTGATTGTGTTTTTTCATCTAACACGCAGTACTAGTACTAGTAGTACAACTTTCTGGGTGATCTTGCATGTGATTTTTGTGTGCCAAATGATGGTTCTAAATTCCTCTTTTGACCAAAACATGCAAGAGGTTGACACTGATTTCTTATAGATTACTTTCAACTACTCCCTCTGTCCCAAATTTCTTGTCTTAGATTTGTCTAGATACGGGTGTATCTAATACTAAAATGTGACTTGATACATCCGTATCTAGACAAATCTAAGACAAGAATTTTGGGACGGAGGGAGTACTTTATGAACATCAATGCTACCTTTTAAGAGGGTATATTTGCCTCAGTAACTTGTGTTATGGATATTGCATGTAATCACTCTGCTCTCATGCCTTTGAAGACATGTTCTAGTGTCTTTGTTCACTCATTTCTATGCGTATATGTAGTCATATATGGAGTATAATATCGAAAATCATCTTATATTTCTGAACGGAGGTAGTAATAAAATATGGTTTCTGTTTGAATTAGAACTAGGTCCGCGGTGGAGATGAAGTTCTCAAAGTCATGCCGTGTGAACTGGAAGACCTGATGATGAGTTCTACTACTGAACTATCCAGCTGCTGTGTCCTTGTCGCCATGTGTCCTGAACTAGTGTTTTCCAATAGCATTGTTGTCAGGCGTGTTCTCGAGGTTGTACTTGACCACAACAATTTCCTGGTTGTGCCTTCGATTATGAAGGGTGTGGTTCTTGTAAAGCTTCCCAACAAATCTGATGCGGAATGTCTTCATCATCATGTTTATGAGTGGAAAGACCACTCTGTTAGGTTCTCCAAGGTTGACAAGATGGTGATGGTGCATGTAGACATCTCACACGAAGTCCATGGCCTAGTCAGTTATGCGGGGTTCATCCCGTAGCTCGGTGGCAAAAATAGTCTGCAGAGTTTAGTTAGTGCAACTTTGCTTGTCTGTAGTAAGTACTATTGTTCAGTACTTGATTTGTGTTTGTGAACCCTATATTGTTTATTAGTACTGCCGTTTTTGGTGTGTGGTCAGTCCTGAGAACGGTCTATGTTAATGTTTGTCCACTCAATTCAGTTTGTATATTTTGAAGTATCCATATCATATTTTTTGTGAGGACGGTCTATCAATTATGGTTACACTCCAATATCTGTATGCATTGCAGGGTTTATCGCACCCACCAGGATTTCCAGCCCCATGGATGCTCGGTCCATACGATTTGTCACGACCTTTGGATTGTCCTGCTTGTGGGAGTAGGCGGGGCCCCTGCATGCCACACGTAGTTGAACGATCAATCTTCTGTTTAGTAATTCAACATAGTGATTTCCTGGTAAGGATTCACTCGTGTCACATCAAGTAAATCTTATTGATTTACTGTCTAAATCTTATTGATTTAATGTCATATTTTCTTTCTTTTCCTGCAATTTTATGATGCAGGTTTTGCCATGTGACATTCATCACAGAATAAACTGTTTGGTTTGCTCTACGATGGCTATTTTTGCAGGTTTCACTTCTTATGTCGTGTCAGTAACGAAGGCACTATCCATCACTTATATTACTGGAAAAAATTGGATCAGTCTGTTGTCTGAGTACAAGCTGAATCCCTATGATGAACTGCAGTTTGGTTTAACAAAAATGCCACAATTAGTCCTTCTCACGTTTAAAAGAAATGAAGAAAAAGACTGGATCACGGTCACGGATCCTAGTCAAGTTAGAAAGCTGATCATAGCAGACCAGACACGATCCCCGCTGTCTCAAATAGATCGAGCACCGACAGTTGCTCTAGCACTGACAGCGGCAGCAGCTCAGTCTGATCCAGCTGAGGATTGGGCACCGACCGCGTCAGCGGATCAGTCTGATCTACCGGAGGATCGAGCATCGACATCGGCACCTGCTCCGACACCGGCACCAGCTCTACAAGGAGCACCATCTCCGGCAGTAGCAGCGGCTTCGGCACCTGCACCAACACTTGCACTTGCATCTGCTCCGGCTCGTGCAGTTGCACCGGCAACAGACTAGGCTGCAGTTCGCACTTCATATACCAAATTCCTTACAAAAACCGACATGTCCACCTTCTTGGTAAGCATTGGCCGCCCAAGTGCTTCGTTCTTTTTTCTTTCCATGTTGTTTCACATGATTCACTGTATTGATCTAACTGTTTGGGTATGTCTTCTTGTTTGCAAACAAAGAATTCCTAGAGCAATGAGGGAGTCGTTTAACAATCCGGGCGATCGCGGCCAAGTTTCTCTTACCATGTGCAGCCTTGGTGTGAATGAACCTGCTCAATATATCGTAAGTACAAAGGATGGTCGCATGATGATTGATGCTAAAGGATGGTCAAGGTTCAAATCTAAATCATATCTTGCAATAGGGGATGATGTCAAAATTGAACTTTCTCGGCAAGGAGATCTGGTCCAAATCAACTTTGAAATTCTTCAGTGACAGCACGCAACTGCCTAACTGATCTATCCTCTGAGAGATTTTGATGTAATAATCTGGCATGGTGAAACAAGTGTCCTGTGTGTATAAGTAGTACGATACTATTATTTATCACATGGTATATCGTTGATAGAACTGCAACTCTGATTGCTGGTTAGGAATTGTCGTTCAATTTCATTCCAACAACTATCGTGCTTTATTCAATTTTGTGTATTCGCCTTGCGACAGCATCTAAAACCAGCGTCGTACCTATCGCTTGCAATATGAAAAGCGCTGAGGTAGAACACATGGGTCCCCAAACATGCAGGGTCGGCCTGCGGCCCAAAGTCCAGAACCTGGTTTCGAGAAGCACTAGCTCAGTGCAGAAGTGGCGTCCTTCTCCTGCTGTGGGTTGGGCGAAGATGAATGTTGATGCTGCGTTATCTCGCAATGGTGAAAGGGGAGCCCTGGCAGTTGTGAGCCGGGATCATACATGCTTCTTCCTTGAAGCATCAGCACTGGTGTGCGAAAGTGTTACTGATCCAGAGATCCTAGAGGCAATGGCATGTTGCGAGGGGCTATCTCTGGCTCTTGACTTAAACCTGCAACAAGTTCAGATTAGCACCGATTGTTCAGCAACAGTCAAGCATATCGGAGAGGCATACTTGGGGCCCATCAAAGTTATTATGGACGAGATCAAGATGAAGAAGAATATGTTCCAAACCATGGAGATCATACATGAAAAACGTGAGTGTAATGTTGAAGCGCATGTGCTCGCAAAAGCTGCTACTTCTTTGCCCTGTGGACGTCATCTTTGGCTCAGAGGAACCCCCGAAATTATTTGTATACCTATGACTGTTAATCTTCAATAAAGCAGCTTTTATCCCTCAAAAAACATCTGAGTATTATATTCTCAGCTGAACCCCCATAATGCACGTGTGTTGCAGAGGGAGTATTTTTCTCGGCAAGGTGAGCATGTGATATAAAAGATTTGTATATTTCTTTACAGAGGGAGTATCGCTCTGTCAAAAATATATTTATGTGTAACTAGTTACTCCTGTATTTCTACTTCCTTTCGCTGATATGTGGGGCAACCGGCAACGGGGTCCACGTGCCATATGCACAAATTAGAGTGCACAACTTCACGGTAGACACACCCCGGTCGTAGCGCCGCAGTAATGCCCAATGAGCCGTCAAATCACAACCCCCCCTTTCCAGCTTTAGCAGTAAGCTGGACTGATGAAGCGGCAATATTTCACTGGGCCTGAATCCCTTTCTCCCTCGTCTGCTTGTTCAGAGAAAACCCCCTCTCGGCGATTGCATAGGGTTTTCTCATGGAGAACCAGGTACGAATTCTTCATCCATCCTCGATAAACCCAAGTCCCTTGGTCACAGGTAATCCTAGGATGGCAGCCGCCGCCGTTGATGCATTTTTCTTCCTACTGAATCTAGTGTGTTTCATTTGCAGTGCCCAAAGTGCGAGTACCCTATAGGTTTCTACGCCCTCGGCGAGACGCCACACTTGTTCCTTCTCATCCTAACATAGCATTTTGAAACGCGCACAGTATGTTCCTAGAATCCTCTTTTCTATCCGGGAGGGTGGGTTTTTTTGAACATGTTGTGTTCTCATATTATTTTTCCTGCAGTGTATTATTTTCTCTGCCAGAACACATGTACTCAAGATGCTCGGCCTTGCCATAATTGAATACACTAGTTTAATGGTCACAGTGAAGACAAGCCATGGATATAAGTTCCGAGTTGGGTTCATGAACCAAGAAGATCGCTGCTTTTTTTATGGTCGAACTTGGATAAACTTTCTCAAGTGTTACGGACTGGAAGTTGGCGCACGAATGTTGATGGAAATAGCAGAACCTGGTCTCATCTTCACTGCGATCTTCCACCCCGACGTCGTTCCAATTGTTCATCCATGTTAGTTTTGTATCTGGTTCTTACTTGTTGCCTCGATTACTTCTTAGTCCACCTATTCTGTCTAACTAATCACAATTTAACTTTAGAAGTAGCAATGAATCTCTCATGAAGATGCTACTTCTAACTAATATTTTTCTTATAATTGGTGGCACGTGTAGGTTTTTTCAAAGTAAAGCTGTCTGCTCGTTTGTTACTCTGAAATAACTCGGCTGTTACTAATGGCACTGAAGTTGACTGGATCGACATCCACGAGTTCCTACACTTTATTGATCGTCTTGAGGTCCTTGTGGGGCGTTTCAATGGTGGAAGGCCACGTGAGATATGTGTGCCACTATTGCACTCATTGAACAGGTCCAACTGTGTCGAGAAACTTATGGTATGAGCTGTTTTCTGTTATATATGTTGTTCATAAACTATTGCTTATACACAGTTTTACAGTTGTGATCTTCTTGAAACAGGAACTGCCGAGTTCTATTGTTCCTATACAAATGCCTGACCATGGTTGGGTCAGACTTGCGCTTGGTCACAACATGATGTTTATGTCTACCTACTCAATTCCCCTTGGAGGTGAAAAGATACTTATTCATGGGTGGTCTCAAATAATGAAGGCTCGTCCATCTTGGAGAATAGGACATAAGATTATGTTCATGCTTTTCCATGGCTCTAAAGCGAATATCCTGTTTATTGACCACGTTGCGAGATGAAGCCGCTTTTAGAAGGTTGTGGATGCGCGGGGTGGCGCCTGGGCCTTGTCCTGGGGCTTGGCGGCCTCACCCTTAGTTAACTGTAGGCGAAGTAGCACTGTTCGAGGCGTGCTTTGTACGGTTGAACCTGTATAAGTACTCATACTGCTTTCAGCTTTGGTTGTTAAGTGCCCCTGCTGGTTTCAGTTAAGGTTGTTAAGTACTACAGTCTGTCGTGTTTCTTCAGTTTTGTCTTCCTCCAGCCGCCAAAACCAAAACAGCGCCGGCGGGGCCGCCTGCTTCCGCCTCCCACGGCTGGCTGCGCCTCAGCGCACGCATCGCCGCCCCACCGTCTCCTAAAATCGTTAACGTCGATGTCCTCCGCGCGCTTTGGTGCGCTCGCCGCGGCGCCGCCCTCTCGCGTTGTCAACATGGTCAACAAACAACAGGAATCGGCAGAAGTACGTGGAGAGGATGACAGTAGGGCCCACCACGTCAGCGTATGGAAAAATAAAATGCTTCCTCCTAGTGTTTTCCTGACATCTAGGACCATGGGAGCGTATATAGTCAATAGACAAGAGAACAGCACAAGATCGGCTCACACCTGGGACGTAGCTACTCGAGCAATATTTTTTCTTTGGTATTGTTGAGACGGAGCAGGGTTTGAACTGGGTTGTGGCCCATCTAGCCCAGGCTTATATTTTATGTTCACCATGTGACCAGCCCAGCTATTTTTTCTTTGTAAAAATGAGCGCAGTTTATTTTTTCTGAAGAATACCCAATCCGGGCCTACTTATTTTTCTACGCCCTGATGGGCTGCAACGCTTTCAAGACGCCTGCAAATCTTGAAAGTAATATGAAATGGGTTGTAAATATAAAAACAGATGACAAATTGGCAATTACTTTATAATTTCTGAATTTTATTACATTTTCAGATTCCTATTTCACTGGGCATTAACCTAATTTAAATATATCTTCAAAGTACTTTAAATCTGGCTAGACATTTCGGTATTAAAAATAGTTTGGAACCCACAGAAATATGCGAAATTGGCCCTGGCCAACCAAAAAAATGATTGCAATAAATTGCATAAGAAGTTGCCATGAGCTATATATAAATTATTAAAAAAAGAGGGAGTGGTCTGACTTGTGGGCATGTTTAGTTGATGCATATGCAAGATTTTTTTAGTTATTATATACGTCAACAAACCATTCTAGCAGACGTAACCATCGGATGTCAAACCAACGGCCGTCGTGTTTCTTCAATCTCTCATCTTCTTGCTCCAGCCGCCAAAGCAGCGCTGGCGGGACCGCCTACTCCCGCCTCCCGTGGCCGGCTGTGCTGCCGCGCTGGCCTCAGCGCCCCCTACTACTCCCACCACTGCCCAGGGCATCCCTCTACTCACCCACACCCCCTGTTATTCTGCGGCGACGGCAGCCTCACACCGCAGTCGAACCCGTGAACGCTCGTACTCCTCTCCGCGTGGGCATCCACTGCCGCGTCTTCCCCGGCTCCGCGTCGTCCCCTTCCTATGCCTCGCCGTCGTCCACCTCCGTGGTGCTCTCGGCGCGACGTGGTCAATGTGGTCAACGACCGACTTCCATCGGAACAGTACTGTACGTGGAGAGGCTGACAGCTGGGTCCATGGCAGCCGCAAGGAAGTGCCTCCTTATTACGCGCAAAACAATTATTCCTCCACCTGACAGCAGGGACCCACTAGATGGGTCACCAGTATTTTGCGAAAAAATCATTTCCCCCTGACTACTGGGACCCACCGGACGGGCCACCGTATTTCGCGAAAAAAACATTCCCCCCGCTGTTAGCTCGGACCCACCGGAAATGCCTCCTTATTATGCACAAAAAAATGAATACTCCCCCGCCTAGCTGGGACCCACCTTGGTGGGAGGCTGACTTGTGGGCCTACTAAGTTGACGGGGACGAAGGGCTTTGTCAACTTAGTAAATATGAACGATTCTAGCTCTAGTGACCGTACGATGTCCATCCAACGGCCGTAGTGCTTCTTCAACCTCTGGTCTTCTTGCTCCAACCGCCCAAAGCAGCGCCGGTCGTGCCGCATGCTCCTGCCTCCCGTGGCCGGCTGTGCTGTCGCGGAGGCCTCACCGCCCCCTACTATTCCCACCGCTGCCAGGCCCTGCGGCGACGGCAGCCTCACACCGCAGCCGAACCAGTGAACCCTCGTACTCCTCTCTGCACGGGCTTCCACTATCGCGTCTTCCCCGGCTCCGCGTCGTCCCCTTCCTAGGCCTCGCCGTCGTCCACCGCCGTGGTGCTCTCGGCGCGGTGTGATCAATGTGGTCAACGACCGACTTCCATCGAAAGAGTACTGTGCGTGGAGACGCTGACAGTTGGGTCCACGGTCGCAGCAAGGAAGTGCCTCCTTATTACGCGTAAAATAATTATTCCTCCACCTGACAGCAGGGACCCACCGGACAGGCCACCGTATTTCGCGAAAAAAACGTTTACCCCTGGCTGATGGGACCCACCAACTACATCTTCGCACACAAGGAAGTGCCTGACAGTCGGGACCCACCTGGTCGAAGCGTACGTAGCATTGTCATTCTGGTCGCGAACATGTACGTACATATATACTGGTCGATGTAGAGGCGCGCACGTGTCGTAGTAGAGGCGCGCACGTAGCATGTACACGTACGTACAGCGGCCAGGGTGCAAGAAAGAAAATACGGCCACGTATGTGTACATGCGGGCGGGGTCTCGAACACCTACTCGCGCATACGTACGGCCAGAGCTCGTGTACATGGCTGGGTCGGAACGGAGAAACAACATCGTCGTCGTGTTCATGGGGAGGCAATGGAATGCGTCGTGTTCATGGGGAGGCAACGGAATGCGTCGTGTTCATCGGGAGGCCTTGGACGAAACAGGCGATGGAAACGAGGCCTGGCGTACCGCAGAACGGAGGAAACGGCCTTGTGTTCGACCGGCCACGTTCGAAACAGGATCCTGTTCATCGGGAGGGGTCTGGCGTACCGCAAAACGGAGGAAACGGACCTCCTACGGTCGAAATAGAGGTCCTGTTGATCGGGAGGGGTGTGGCGTACCGCAAAACGGACGAAACGAACTTGTGTTGGAGTGCTACGGTCGAAACGGGGGTCCTGTTCATCGGGAGGGGTGTGGCGTACCGTAAAACGGGACTCCACGAGATACTGTTCATCTCCATCGTCGACCCCCTCCAGCCTCCACGAGCTATTGTTCATCCACCGTCGACCTCCTCCAGCCTCCACCTACGACTGTTCATCCACGGGCTCCTGTTCATCCAGCCTCCACCGCGCGCTACTCCACCGGCTACTGTTCAACCAGCCCTCTCCACGGGCTCCTGTTCAACCACCCCTCCACGGGCTACTGTTCGTCCTGCCCTCCACCATCTACTGTTCATCGTGCCCTCCATGGGGTGGTCCTGTTCATCCAGCCCTCCACGGGGTCCTGTTCATCCAGCCCCAACCGGCTTGATCGATCGGGGTCCTGTTCATCCAGGGGCAACACCATGGGGTCCTGTTCATCCACCCCCACCGGGAACTGTTCATC